>NC_136428.1:178393321-178928321 GCF_052849685.1 Lactuca virosa
AGGCACATCTCATAGTTAAAGGGTATTGTCATGAAGAAGGAATCGACTACGAAGAGACGTTTGCACCTACTACGAGATTGGAGTCGGTTCCCATTTTTCTATAGTTCACAAAAATTTTAAAGTATTTCAGAAGGATGTGAAGTGTGAATTTTTAATGGAGAACTTGAGGAAATAGTTTATATTGAAGAACCACCAGGTTTCGTTAATGAACAATATTTAGATCATTTCTACATTCTTGATAAAGTTGTATATGGACTTAAACTAGCTCCTTGTGCATGGTATGAAATCTAACTCTGTTTCTTCAATAATCTAAGTTTAAACAAGGTTTAGTTGACCCTACATTCTTTCGCACGAAAAAAGGTGATCATTTAACTATTGTTCAAATTTATATTAATGATATTATTTTCAGATCAACAAATCCTAAGTTGACCATTGAATTCTAAAAAATAATAGAGGCTAAATTTGAGATGAGTTCAATGAGTACGATTAAGTTTTATTTGGATTGAATATTATAAAGAGCAAAGAGGGAATTTTCATAAACCAAGAAGCTTTCATGAAGTCCTTAGTTACAAATTTTGGCATGAATAGAGAATCAAAAGTGAAAGTTCCAATGGAATTCAGAACCAAGTTGACTCCTTCACTTAACAAACCAGCAGTTGATCTTACATTGAATCGACAGATGATTGGGTCCTTGCTTTATTTAACATGGTGTAGAACTAAAATATTTTTTGTTGTTTGTTACCATGCGAGATATCACCGAGAACCTCACATGACTCCTATGAAGAATATTTTTACATATCTTCAGAGAACTACTTTTCTTGGTTTATGGTATCCATCTAATATTGGGTTCTTTATGCATGCATTCTCGGATGCAGATTTATCAGTTGGATGTCAATCCTTGGATGGAAAGCTCGTAAGTTGTCAATCAAAGAAACAAACATGTGTTTTGTTATCTACTATTGAAGATGATTATATTACTGATGCATCATGCACATTGCAAGTTATTTGGATTCAAAGTCGATTGAGAGATTATGAAATAAGTATGAAGAAGATTCCACTATACAGTGATTCGGAAAGAGCAATCTGAATATGTCATAATACAATATAACATGCAAAGACAAAGCATATTGCATTGAGATATCACTTCATAAAATATCATGTAGAAAATGTCAATGTGGAAGTTCATTTTGCTAGATTGGTGGATCAGTTAATTGATATCTTCACCAAATCCTTACATGTAGTTACATTGAATCGGATCTTATAAAGGGTTGGAATGATGGAAGTTGATTCGGTTACGGAATCAAATTGACAAATTTTGAAATGTTTTTATTCATTTGCGAATGGTTGTGAGCTTCGCATGACATCGAAGCGCACTTAATTGATTTTGTAGTTACTCTTTGATTGTGATACGGTGCGAGCTGTCGCATTATGTTTCACAAGGTAATTGTTTGTTTATTTTTATTATTATTATTTTCACCTGCGATGAGTTGCAGGACATCGCAACCCATTGTAGCTGATTTCTTTTATTTTCTTTTCGCAACTTATTTGTGTAACATCCCGACCCCCAGGTATGAAATTTTAAGGATTTTTGCACATCACATAAGATCTACTCAACGACTTGGAGGCCCCAACTCGTTGTGTAGAAACTAATAAAGCTGCATGGATTATAGAACCTACTCGATGAGTTAGAGGACCCCAACTCGACGAGTTGAGGCTGTGCATGAAAAGCCTAAATTTTAGGGTTTACACCCTATTTAAAGGACCTTAAGTCCCCTCACCAACATCCCTTACCACATTTGTCCAGAGAAACCCTAAAATCGTGCTAACCTTCCATTTTGAGAGTGTGCATGCCTAAATAGTGTTTGTTGGTGCATTTCTTGAGGAAGCTTAAAGAGACTAGTGCATAGCTGAAGGAGGAGGTTGTAGATCCGACATCTATACTATAGTAGCAACCATTTGGAGGTAAAAAGTCTTTACCTTGACCTCTTGTTTCTTAGATCTTCTCCCATCGAAGTTTAGTGCATTTTTAACCAATTTTGCAGCCATTTTTGGAGTTGAGCATGATTTGAAGTTATGTCTTCAGATCTGGACACCTTTAGGTCTCTTTGGGCCTAAAGATTCAAGCTTTTTCAAGATTTGTCCATCCTCCAAGCCCTACACCCCTTATTAAGTTTCATATGATTGTTTTAACCCCTTTGATGCCATGCATGGACGTAAGATTAGCAACTTTACGT
Organism: Lactuca virosa; assembly: GCF_052849685.1. NCBI lineage: Eukaryota > Viridiplantae > Streptophyta > Magnoliopsida > Asterales > Asteraceae > Lactuca > Lactuca virosa. The sequence continues at coordinate 178,395,556 of NC_136428.1, forward strand.
GGTATCTTAACCCTAGGGGACTAGATCTGTAGTTTGGGCCTTTGGATTCGACTGGAATGGACTGTATATGAAAAGGATGAAGTAACTCGATGAGTTGTTTCGCCAACTCGACAAGTTGAGTCGGGTTTTCCTGCTTTCTGGATTCTGGATAAACTCGGCAAGTTGATGAGATAACTTGATGAGTTAGTTAGGTTTTTCCCGGTTTCCTGAGTTCTGAAGGAACTTGATAAGTTACTAGCTGCACTCAATGAGTTGGGTCAACATGGACTATTGACCTTGACTGTTGACTTTAACTTTTACTGGGGTTGACCAAGTTGACTTCTGAGGGTATTTTGGTAATTTGGGTCTTGATGGAATGGGTTTTATGGTGGTTGTAGGTGTTTGAGTTTGGAGCCATGATTCGAGAGCTTGATCTTTTTAGTTCAGTTCGACATTGTGAAGTGAGTTCTTCTCACTATATCAACAAGGTCTAAGGCACCAAGGCTAGCCCTTTTTGGATTGTATCTTGGTTATAGGATTTTGCAATGTTTAGTGATCGGTTAGATCTGTACCCTGGTATATAGGATGATGCTATGTTTAGTGATCTGTTAGATCGGTATCCTGGTATATAGGATGATGCTATGATTAGTGATATGTTAGAGCTGTATAACTATTTTTGCATGCAAGCTAGCGTATGATATATATGTGTTGATTGTGTGATATCGGTGTGGGTTGAGGCGGTCCTCCTTTGTACTCTAGGCCAATAGACCCAGGGCGGCCCGAATAGACTGAAGGCCCATCAGGGCGTACCAGTCAGGACGAAGGCCTGGAGAAAGGTCCAAACTAGCTGAAGGTACGGTAGGATGGACCATACATGCTGAAGGTTCTGAGAGTAGGCCAGATAGACTGAAGGCCCGGTGAGGGCGGTCCAGTCATACTGTACACTCTATATGCATGTTGTTTGATATGTTATTGTTCTGGTTTTTATGGCGTTGGTATTTCGGGGGAACTCACTAAGCTTCGGCCTTACAGTTGTTGATTTTGTTTCATGTACTTCGGATGATCGCGAGAAGGCGAAGGCTTGATCGTGCACCTCTTCACATTTTATGATTTTGATTTCTGGAATACTCTTATATGAAAATATTTTGAAAACATTTTGTAATAAATAATGATTTTTGGATGTTTGAAAAGTTTTAATTTTTTACAAATTTTATGGATGTTACAAGTTGGTATTAGAGCCTTGGTTTGAGTGAATTGGAGGAACACTCGTGTGAATCCAGTCTCAAACTAAGGAAAAGATTTTGAAAACAATTTTCAAATGGTTTCAAAATACTAAAGGAGGATGCGATGTGTACAATCAGCCGGAGCCAGTAAGTAGACCCCAAAATACCATACGGTTATTTGATATTGTGATATGTTAGAACAGTATGCTAGTGATAAGCTAGGGGTCTTCAGGAATTACATGATAGAATTTCCTGATTATATGATGCCGGATAGCCTAGGGTTTTCCATATATTAAATTGACATCATTACTGTAGTTGCTTAGTGTATGCATCACGGTTGTATATAACTAAGATCTTATAGCCTGAGAATGTTTGTTTGACCTTATTTCCTATTCTTGTCTGATTAAGGGCTTAGGGTAGGATCAGATATTCAAATGTCTATATGGTCCAATGTTATGTATGGCTAGCATACATGAGTGTTGCAGGGTTGGTGGTAGTTTCATGGATGAGTTGTGCGAGGTCAGTCGGCCAGTTGTGAGATGTTTAGCCTTCCTCTAGGAGTGAGGATTGAGTGTTCGCCTATGCTTATGTATATTGTTAGGGCTTTGTGATGATACTTGAGACCAATATGGGTAGGTGTGGAAAATACTATGGACCCGTACTACTGAAAGCACGGGACCCATACACGTAGCAAGGAAATCACAAACCCTAGGGCTTTGTTGGGAGTTAGTTCCCCGTTATTATATGGAATGTCTGATATCTTCCTGGTATATTTTTAGCATGGTGGTTACGAGGCTATTTGTGACCGGATCCAGGTGGAGATTAGGAGATGGCAGTCAAGGTGGACCAGCAGTGCCAAGACCATTGGTCAGATGAGATCAGATGAGTTGGATCTCAGGATTAGGTGGACCAGCAGTACTTCGATGAGTGTTATGTAGCCATTGCTGATATGGTTGCCACTGCAGCTTCCGCAGCGGTAGCAGCTGCTCGTGGTAGGGCCAGTCAGGCTTTTCAGTATCGGGACTTCGATAACATGAAGCCCCCGACTTCGATGGGATTCAGGACCCGAGCATAGACATGAGCTGGCTATCTAACATTAAGGGATGATTTTTCACATGATCATGTCCTACTGAGCAGAAGGTCAGGTGTGCTCTGAACCTGCTGAGGTCTGGAGCGAAGGATTGGTGGAGATTGATGACGGGGTCGTATTCTGATGAGCAGAGAGTTGCGGTTACTTGGGATCATTTCGGGGAGATGTTCCGCTCCCGCTACATTCCGCGGGTTGAGCAAGAGCGGCTTGCACATGAGTTCTTGGATTTGAGACAGGGATAGGAGTCGATGACGGAGATCACCCGCATGTTTACTGAGAGGGCGATGTTTTGCTTGGAGTTTGCTTTTGAGAAGGCTCAGATGACACGTTATCTGTGAATGCTCAATACCGATATCAAAAAGTTTGTTTCTACCCATCATTGTGATACATTACTGGAATTATAGGAGGCCGCTAGGTGGCGTGAGCATGAGATTAAGTTGCAGTTGAGCGAGCAGAGGCAGGCCCTGGTGCAGTCACAGCCTGATCCAAAGCGGTCCAAGACCACCGATTCTAGGTCTGGAGGCCAGCGCAGCCGCACTAGTGGGAAGTGCGGGAAGGATCATTCTTGAGTTTGTCGATCCAGTAGTGTGTGCCGCATGTGCGGCAAGGAGGGGCACTTTGCGATGGATTGCCGCCAGTTAGCCCCGGTTCATGATATGAGGATTTGTTACCACTTCAGTCAGGTTGGTCACGTGAAGACCAACTGTCTAGTGCTCGCTTGCAAGCCGGCGTAGGCTCCAACACCGGCTACACTGAGGATTACTGATGGGAGTCAGGGTAGAGTAGAGCCTCCGAGGGCTCAGGGACGCAGTTTCCAGCTCACTGTCGTGGAGGCCAGGGTCGCACCAGTTTTGGTGGCTGGTATGTTTCTATTACTTATCTTGTTGATTATATTTATTTTATGCTCATATGTGTTGTACCTATGTTAGGTACGTTCTTAGTAAACTCCTTACCTGCTCTGGTATTGTTTGACTCGAGGGCGAGTCGGTCTTTTGTCTCGTGATCTTTTGGTAGGGAGTTCGGTTTGCCGTTAGGAGAGCTACAATGTCAGTTGCGAGTCTCCATCGCCAACAAACACGAGATTTCTACTTCTTCAGTCTATCAGGTTTGAGTTCTGGAGATCTTCGGGGTATCCTTCCCGATTGACTTGATTCTGATTCCCATGGGGGATGTTTGTGTGATAGTGGGTATGGACTGGCTGAGTCGTTTCGGTGCCATGATCGACTGCGAGGGTCAGCGTGTGGTAGTTCGAACCCCAAGTGGGGGAGAACTGGTTATATATGGGGAGGGCACCAGGTTAGGTTTAGGGTTCTGTTTAGCCGCCAGGGCTTAGTAGTATATTTAGCACGGGTGTGTAGGTTATTTGGCATATGTGATGGATACGCAGGTTAGGGATCAGGTCTCGGTTTTAGAGGTTCAAGTCATCAGGGAGTTCACTGATGTATTCCCGAAGGATTTACCCGGAGTGCCTCCGGAGAGGCAGGTCGAGTTCAGGATCGACCTTGTGCCAGGTGCGGCCCTTATTTCAAAGGCGTAGTACCGATTGGTACCGCCTGAGATGCAGGAGCTGTCATCTCCGTTACTGGAGCTGCTAGGGAAGCAGTTCATCCGTCCGAGCAGTTCACCGTGGGGAGCACTGATTCTCTACCTCAAGAAGAAGGATGGTTCACACCGGATGTGCATTGATTACCGGGAGTTGAAAAAATTGATGGTGAAGAACCATTATCCACTTCCAAGGATTGATGATATCTTTGATCAGCTACAGGGAGCATCTTGGTTCTCCAAGATAGACCTGAGGTCCGGGTACCATCAGGTCAGGACGAGTGAGGAGGATGTGGAGAACACCGCGTTCCGGACTCGTTATGGGCATTACAAGTTTATGGTGATGCCGTTTAGGCTCACCAACGCGGCAGCTGTATTTATGGACCTGATGAATCGGGTATGCAAATTGATGCTCTATCGCCTAGTCATTTTTTTTATAGACGACATCTTGGTGTATTTTAAGACCAGAGAGCAGCATGAGGAGCAACTCCTTGAGCTTCTATGAGTCTTGAGGCGAGAACGGATGTATGTCAAGTTCTCGAAATGCGAGTTTTGGTTACAAAAGGTTCAATTCCTTGGACATCCCATTAGCCATGACGGGATTTTGGTCGATCTGTCCAATATCGAGGCGGTTATGCAGTGGGAGGTTCGAAAATCTTCCTCGGATATCAGGAACTTCTTGGGATTGGCAGGTGTAACGCCCGCAGGTTCGGGCTAGTCAAATTAGAGACCATAAGCATAAAAAATGATTTTTTGATGGAAGATTATTTAGAAGGACTAACCTTAACCAAATGGTAGTAAATGTTACAAGGGTTCCGTACATATAAAGAACGCCGAAATCCGAGTTATAACGAAGAAGTTATCGCCCGTCGAAGTTTTACGGCAAAACCGGCACGGCACCAGGAGACGTAAATAGTGAATTTACGATGGAGGACTTTTTAGCGTTAGTAATCTAAAAAAAATTTGTGTTATACGTTAAACCAAGAACATACAAAAAAAGAACGCCTGAAACTCGAATTTTAGTTCGAGCGGTTTTTGGCCTACGCGACCTAAATGAGAGTTGAAGATCTCATTAATAGGAACTCAATTATAAAAAGACCGACGAAAACGGAGTCCGTATGAAGGAGTTACGAATTTTATGCGGACATTTAACAGTATAATGTCCTCCTATTGTTAAATTCAAGATCGGTCAAGAATTAGCCGACGGATTCAAAATGAAAGTTGTATAGCTTGTTTTTAGCTACGCGTGGATATAAAGAACATCCAAAACGGAGCTCGTATGCAAACGTTACGGGGTTTAGAATTCGGCAGGGTGCTGCTACAAAAGGGGTGACGTGGCACAATGTAGGCCACACACGTTTTGCCACCAGAATGCTGACATCTGGCCATGGACTTGACGAGTCGAGCTGCCAGGCAGCCTATAAATAGAGGTTTCTGGTTCCCTTCATTCTCCACACCATCCAACTTCACTTTCTCTCTCTCTACTTTCTCTCTCTAGCCTCCCTTAAGCCCCCCTAAAGTCTAGAAAAACACCTAGCACCCGAAGGAAGCCCCGAGGCTCCCGAAGCCCCGAGAAAAGAACCCTTCGGCTCAGAAACTCTGCTCCGACAGAGCCCGGTTTTCGAGAAAACCTGCTGTTTTGTCCAAGGAAAATTGTTTTAAGAGTAATGAAGCGTTGTCCGAGTACAAAGTCACCACCTTATCAGGTGAGTGCATAGTCCCTTTCATGAACATGATTTTAAAACAAGTATTAATTACAGTATTAAATATCTGTTAAATAGTTAAATATTGGTTAAGAGTTTATGTGTGAGTGCATAGTCCCTTTCATGAACATGATTTTAATACAAGTATTGATTGATGTATTAAATATATGTTTATGTGCGAGTTATTTGATGTTGCCTGAAATACGTGCTAAAGAACATACCTGATTATATATGATGATTTAGGACAAAGGGTAAACCTAAATTAGTTATGAGGAATATTGGGCAGTATCTTCTTACTAGTACGAGTGAGTTATAGTTAGAGAATTGAACTTTAGTATATGTCATTGATCTAGGAGCATGGATTAGACATAGTCATTGTCCCTAGTTCGAGAGTATGGATTAGACATAGTCAAATGTCATAAATCTTGGAGTATGGACTAAGACATAGTCAGTTGTCCTTAGTCTGGGAGTATGGACAGGACATAGTTATTCGTCATTAATCTGGGAGTATGGATTTACACATAGAGATATGAAGTTACACAGGTGTTGATATGAAGTTACATTACACTGACAGATTAAGGGGATATAAATCACTAGTGAAAATGAATGTAAGTTATGTTTATGCTTATGTTTCTGTATTGACGATGACATCCCAAATGTTTTAAATAAAAATACATTTCTTCAGAAATGCTTTGATAACTTATTTATCATGTTTTTCTGGGAACAAATTCCGTAACATTTTTATTAAAAGAAGTACTCTGATTTTTATAAAGCATAAAAAAAATCGGTCTTTTCTAGCCGTGAAAAATGAGGATGTCATAGCAGGGTACTACCGGATATTCATACATGATTTCTCCAAGATTGCAGTACCCGTCATTCAGCTGACGAGGAAGGGGGTAGATTTCTGGTGGGTCCCTGAGCAGTAGACTGCATTTGAGACTCTGGGACAATGACTCTGCGAGGCGCCAATTTTGACACTCCCTGAGGGATTTGAGGATTTTGTGGTGTTCTGTGATGCATCGATCACCGGATTAGGAGCAGTCCTCATGTAGAGAGGATGGGTGATAGTCTATGCTTCGCGGCAACTGAAGCCGCATGAGACGATATATCCCACACATTATTTGTAGTTAGGAGAAGTGGTATTCGCTCTCACGATTTGGAGACATTATCTCTACGGGGTCCACTATACCATATACACGGACCACAAGAGTTTGAGACATATCATGGATCAGCCGAACCTGAACATGAGGCAGCACAGGTGGCTGGACGTAATCAAGGATTATGACTGCGAGACCCTTTACCATCCGGGTAAAGCGAACGTTGCGGCGGACGTCCTGAGCTACAAGTCGGCAGGATCTTCTATTCCGGCGGCATTTATGAGGATATATGTAGATTCTCCAATTTTGAGCTTGATTAGGGAAGCTCAGGCCGAGGGTGTACGATAGGAGAACTGGAAGCTGGAGAGGATTAGGGGGCGAGATCACCATATTCGTGTAGGATAGTCAAGGATTGTTGACCCGTTGTGGTTGGGTATGGGTTCCGATGTCTGGTGTGGTCAGACAGATTGTACTGGAGGAGGCTCATAAGTCTCACTTCTTTATTCACTCGGGAGCCACCACAATATACCGGGATTTGAGTTTGAGTTACTAGTGGCCGTTCATAAAGAGGGAGATCGCTTGGTATGTCGAGAGGTGCTTGACCTATAGGATGGTCAAGGTTGCATGGAAAGTTGCAGCCTCTGGAGGTTCCCATATGGAAATGGGAGCAGATCACGATGGATTTTATCACCAAGTTGTCGAGGACGGCAAAGGGATATGATGCTATATGGGTCATCGTGGATCGATTGAACAAGAGCGCCCATTTCCTGGCCATTCGGGAGAGTTCATCGGCCGAAAAGTTGTCCGATGTATATATATCCGCGAGATCCTAGCTCGCCATGCGATGTTGATCTCTATTGTCTCAAACCATGACGTTCGATTCACCTCCCATTCTTGGAAGAAGTTCCATGAGGAACTCGGCATGAGACTGCATTTTAGCACTGCATACCATCCGCAGAAAGACGGCCAGAGTGAGCGGACCATTCAAACCCTCGAGGATATGTTACGGGCCGGTGTTATTGACTTCGGTGGGAGCTAGGACTCCTACCTACCCCTTGCAAAGTTCTCCTACAACAACAGATTCCATTACATTATTGGTGCTCCACCTTATAATTTGTTATATGGATGGAGATGTCGTACCCCAGTCTGTTGGGGTGAGGTTGGTCACAAGGTGATTGGTCGGACCGAGGTGGTTCTGCAGACTACCGAGATGATTCAGCAGATTAGGCAGCGGTTGCACACTGCTCAGAGTCAGCAGAAGAGTTACGCCGACCGGCACCGATCTGAGTTGGAGTTTCAGGTTGGTGACATGGTAATACTGAAGGTATCACCCTGGAAGGGTGTGATTCGCTTCAAGAAGAGGGGGAAGTTGGGTCCCCGATAGATTGGACCCTTTCGGATTATTGCCAGGGTTGGCAAGGTAGCATATAGACTGGATCTCCCTGAGGAGCTCAGTCAGATCCATAGCACATTCCATGTTTTGCAGTTGCAGAAGTGCGTATTGGATGAAGAGGCGATTGTATCATTAGATGATATTCAGGTCGACGAGCGCCTGAACTACGTAGAGAGATCGGTGGCTGTTTTGGAAATGAAGGTGAAGATGCTACGTAACAAGGAGATACCTTTGGTAAAGGAACAGTGACAGCATTGGAGGAGATCCAAGTGGACTTGGGATCCGGAGGTAGAGATGCAGGAGCATTATCCGGATTTGTTCACCGCATCAAGCTTCGAGGACGAAGCCTAGTTCAAGTGGGGGAGAATTGTAACATCCCGACTCTCGGGTATGAAATTTTAAGGATTATTGCACATCACATAAGACCTACTCGACGAATTGGAGGCCCCAACTCGTCGTGTAGAAACTAATAAATCTGCATGGATTATGGAACGTACTCGACGAATTGGAGAGCCCCAACTCGACGAGTTGAGGTTATGCATGAAAACCCTAAATTTTAGGGTTTGCACCCTATGTAAAGGACCTTAAGTTCCCTCACCGGCCTCCCTTACCACATTATTGTCCAGAGAAACCCTAAAATCGTGACAACCTTCCATTTTGAGAGTGTGCAAGCCTAAAGAGTGTTTGTTCGTGCATTTATTAAGGAATCTTCAAGAGACTAGTGCATAGCCGAAGGAGGAGCCTATAGATCCGACATCTACACTGTAGTAGCAACCATTTGGAGGTAAAAAGTCTTTACCTTGACCTCTTGTTTCTTAGATCTTCTCCCATGGAAGTTTAGTGCGTTTTAACCCATTTTCGAACCATTTTCGGAGTTGAGCATGATTTGAAGTTATGACTTAAGATCTGGACACTTTTAGGCCTCCTTGGGCCTAAATATTCAAGCTTTATCAAGCTTTGGTCATCCTGCAAGCCCTAAACCCCCTATTAAGTTTCATATGAGTGTTTTAACCCCTTTGATGCCATGCATGGACATAAAGTTAGCAACTTTACATGGTATTTTAACCCTAGGGGACTAGATATGTAGTTTAGGGCTTTGGATTCGACTGGAAAGGACTGAATATGAAAAGGTTGCTATAACTCGACGAGTTGAGTCAGGTTTTCCTGCTTTCTGGATTCTGGATAAACTCGGTGAGTTAATGAGATAACTCGACGAGTTAGTTAGCGTTTTTCCCAGGTTGTGAGTTCTGAAGGAACTCGACGAGTTGGGTCAACATGGACTGTTGACCTTGACTGTTGACATTAACTTTGACCGGGGTTGACCAAGTTGACTTCTGAGGGTATTTTGGTAATTTGGGTCTTGATGGAATTGGTTTTATCGTGGTTGTAGGTATTTGAGTTTGGAGCCGTGATTCGAGAGCTTGATCTTTTCAATTCAGTTTGACGAGGTGAGCTCTTTTGTTTGTTATGTTATTGTTCTGGTTTATATGGCGTTGGTATTTTAGGGGAACTCACTAAGCTTCACGCTTATAGTTGTTGATTTTGTTTCAAGTACTTCGGATGATCTCGAGAAGGCGACGGCTTGATCGTACACCTCTTCACATTTTATGATTTTGATTTCTGGGATACTCTGATATGAAACTATTTTGAAAACATTTTGTAATAAATAATGATTTCTGGATGTTTGAAAAGTTTTAAATTTTTACGAATTTTATGGATGTTACAATTTGTGTTACTATTCATCTCCAATGACTTGCGGCGTGTAGCAACTTGTCGTAGTTGAATTCTTGTTTGCAGTTTAAATGTTTTTGTTATTGTTTATATGCGATGACTTGCGAGCCTTCGGAGCTCGTCGTAGTCTATGAATTTTTTCCCTAACAATTTTCAAAAATCCAAAAATAGTTTTTCTTTACAAATTTTCAAAAATCCAAAAATATTTTTCATTTCTTAAATATTTGAAAAAAAAATTTCTTGTTCATTAAAATTTTAAGAAAAGCCAGAAAGATTTTTGTTTCAAGGAATTGATGGTGAACAATTGATGTTCTAGTATGCAACTAAGGAATTGACGGGAAACTTATGTTTCACAATGGCATTGATTAGTTAAGTGTACCTAGAAGCATGATGCAACATGTTGTCAAAAGCCTCATAGATTTTCTGTTTGTGAAGCCTTAATGAAATTTCTTAATTCTAAGAATTTCTTCACAGTAGGTTGTATTAACAGAAATCATCGAGCTACCTTTCACTACTTATGTTTGGATTTTAGAGATGACTGCTTGGTCACTATTTTATAGCAAAGGTACTATGACTCTTCTTAACCAATATTGAAATCATTTACGTCTCGAGTATACACAAACTTGAACATGGGTTTCAATTTCTTAACCTAAATGAATTGACGATGAATTTGGATACAAATTCTAGCTGAAACTACAAGTTAAAGGAAGAAATGATCTATGTTTCTATGTACCAACAACATTCCATCAATTTCTTTAGTCCATATCTTATTCAAATTCCGCATAACGCCCTTGTGGTTTCGAGTCAAACCAACTTGAAACAAATGGATTAAAAGTTTGTGTGATAATCGTCTTATTATCACCATCTGTAACTTGATACACCACCAACATTACCTATGTTCCAAAATCTCAATTCTATTGCAAAATCACAAAAATCACTCACAGTCCGTAAGGTTTCAGGTATAAAACAACTTCAGCCAGGACTTTGCAAAGAGTGGACTTACGATTATATATCAATTTTACCATGGTATATATGAGGTTCCTATTAGCACACTATTTTTTTCTAAAAAAAATTATCTCGCATTTTTCATACATATTCAGTTGGAATCCTTGAGATGTCAAGTCAAAAAAACAACTTTAACCAAGATTTCACAAATTCTAGTTTATGATTCTGATCATTCTACCCGTGATTGGATGAAACTATTATTATCCTTTGTTACTGTTCCTAAAAGCATATTTGTGAAGATAATCCAGGTCGTAAATCCAATGGACTCTATTTCAATTTTCGCAAAATTAAAGGGTGGATCAGAGATCATAAACGGATGCAAAATGAAATAGTGTATTTTCTAAGAGATTATGATGATTATCAAAGGTCATTAATCGTCATAACTTTTCTGTTGGAAAACATTAAGAGATGGAGGTTTCTTATTGTACCATATTTTTTAGATCATGGGTGTCGGAATTTGTGTTGACGTGTGAAAAGACGGGCATTATTTTCTTATGTCAGCGGTTTTCTCTCTCCTCGATTCAAATTCAAAAAGAACCGCTTAGGTTTCCAACACTAGAAATACCCAAAATTTTCTACAATTTTTTCTCTATGTTCATAGAACATTCAAAGGCAATTAAAGTTTTTCCCAGCAATCCTACTATTCTCTCAGTTCTTCTTATTAAGATCAAATGGCTTCTTCTGGTGATTATATTTCCTTCATGGAGTAAACAACTTCGTTTATTTCTCTAATTGTAAAATATAATCAGAACATGATTGCTGCTTTGTATTATTCGAAGTATATTCCAACAATTCAAACCTTGATTGAGTGTTTGAACTACTCGATTTTGAAGAAAGCACTAACGTATTTCGAGTCTGTTCCTCTATCCCCTTTGACTCTGGCATATTTAAATGCAAACTACAACAAGATGTCGAAGCGATTAGTTTCAATGTTCAAGGTCATCGAACAACGATTACAAAGGCGGATTTCTGCAAGTATTTAGGGTTAACTCATGATGTTGATTCAGTTAATTTTGATTCGGTCCCTTCTATAAGCATTATTAGAGATTATCATCAAATAAGGTATAGGTCTGACGTATGTTTTCTATCGACCTTCAATAAATCTTGTTTGCCTCCTATTTGGATTTTGGGCATATTTTGTGGACTCGGTTTATGCAAAGTCCTATATCCAAGTCAAAGGATACTGAAATCTCTTGTGCAAGGTTCTGGTCGATCGTAGTGAAGCAAGGTCTTGATCAATACAAAATTCCTCAAATGGTTGATGAATACATCCATGTTCGTTACTTCAGATAACACAAAGTTTCACTTTGTTGGCTCAATTCTGAAGGTTATGTTGGCACAAGTTCCGATGGACAGTGAGATTATTCAGATCTACAAGAAAATTCCTTTATTCGAAGGAGAGAGATTCCACCTGCTCTTCAAGATATTCTTGATGCTGGTGATGCTCTGAAATGGGTTGGAGTAAAAATGAAAGCAAATGTGGTTGTTGAGGTACAACCTGCAAAATTTAAAGCTTCGGCGAAAAGACAATCAAAGAAAGCTAAGCCTATTGTTGTTAATGAGGAGTCGGATGATTCTTTAAGTGATATTTGTATCAATGAAGATATTTAGACTAGTGATACTACTACGAACTCGTCTGGATTCCAAAACAAACACTAAAGCAAGTAGTTCAGATTGGTCCCTCTTACAAGCATTATTAGGGCTTATCATCAAACTTCAGATCGGTGATACTACTATCTAACTTCAAGAAATTGTGTTTGCATCCTATTTGGATTTTAGGCATATTTTGTGGACTCAGTTTATGCAAAGCCCTACAATCCTACATCCAAGTCAAAGGATACTGAGTATAAATATGCATAAAATCATAAATGTATGCTTATAAATACGTATAAAATATAAAATGTATAAATACATAAAAAAGCATACAAATATTTATAAATGCATATACCTATATTTATATACCTTTAAAAACTTATTTATATATTATAAATGTCTTTATATATTTTTTGTGGTATGTATATGATTTTAAATATCTAAATATGCTTTACACGTATAAAAATGCATGTATAAATTCATAAAATAGTAATAACAAATAATAATAATAATAATAATAATAATAATAACATGCATGTTAGAGAATAAATATAATCTTTCAAGAAAGTTTTCAAACAAACTCACTTACTCTGGTGGAAAAGATATTAGCTTTGAGGGGAGGATACCTACGTTCCAAACTCTCTCCCTACATTTCACTGATTCCTTGTGTTTCTTTCCCTTTAACGCTAATGTGGCTTGCCATGTCGGCTCCGACTCACCCACTTAGCCCCGTCAACTAAGTTGTGATCGGGTTTAGAAGGTCAACGACCAATGGGTAAAAGTGAATCAGTGTGTTAGGACATTAACGTTCCAAAAAACGAACATGTGATAACTGACTATTCTATGTAGAATTCAGACTTTTATAGCAATAACATTTTTCTAAATACATTAATAGCTTTTGTTCTTATCTATAATAACGAAAAACCTATATGGTCTTTCTATATGTGGATAAGTATATGATAAACGATGTTTTGATATAAAAACACATTTACAAAGAAACAATATGTGAACATTATTAAAAAACTCTCATGTCCATATGTGTATATTAATAATAAAATAGGTTATTTATTTGTGTGAAAATAAATTCTTACATATATAAAATTCTCTAAATATTATTTTAACCGCATTACTTTATTCATACACAACGTATGTATATACGCTTAGTAATTTTATAAAATCATAAAGTAATCAAAGATAAATAATAAGTTTGAATATTTTGTTTAAGTATATTAGACTATTCAATAAAAAGTGTAAAGTTTTCATACAATATTAATATTATTCAAGGTTGTAAATGACTAGAGATGTGGTGTAACATTATGGTGAGAACTAACTTATTTAGGTGCAATAGCGACTTATTATTCAAGGTTGTAAATGACTAGAGATGTGGTGTAACAGTATGGTGAGAACTAACTTATTTAGGTGCAATAGCGACTTATGACGGTTTTAAGGCGTGACTTAAGCCATAAGTTTTGTATGCATAAAAAAAAATAGAAATCACATAAATATAGATTTATTTCAAAATTAAAACATTTTTTAAGTGTTACACTAAAAGATAATGATAAAATTTTTACAAAAACTCAATGATTTTATGCTCAATCTGAAAAAGAAAAAAAAATGATGCCTTGAAAAAGAACTACTATATTGTAAACCAAGAAAAACTATAGTTATGTGTCATGCCTAACAACAATGATAAATGTGTATTTGAATGACAAAGTCACACCGCGAAGCCGTGGATCGTTTTAGCGCCGTCATGACACACCTTTTAAAATCTTAGATTTTTATTAATTATTTGGATATCATAGTTAGTATTTTCTTAAAAAAAAAAATACTGTTCAACGTTTTCTTAGGAAATATAGAGATTATAAAGGAGGTATTCCTCAAAACGGTTACTTTCCTTTAATTTTTCATATTTATGGACAATTCGGTATTGGTTTTATTAATTTACGAGTTTTCCGTCTTAATTGCAATCCATTGATCATTTAATTCCAATGAACCACAGTTGTTACGTGTCTCATAATAACTAACATTTTTATTTGAACCAAACTAAAATCCAAATGAAATAACATGTTGGTGATAAGGTCAGAGGAGTGGAGCTCGACAACTCTCGACGAATCTCAGGTGTACACGGCAAACACCGCGGCGCCCCTTCGGTTTGTCCTTCTTGGCATCGGAACTCGGCATATCTTTACCGAGTTTAATTGTTGCCTTTCACCCAATGAGCTAACCTCATTTTCAAAAATAATTTTTAACTTTTTTTTAAACCTATAAATACAACCTCAAATACCTTTATGTACCACATCAAAACCTACTTCTCCATTCTTTCTAAAAATGTCATATTCATATTCATCTTCAGGTTTTTTGATGTTGTGTTAGAATCGAGCGTAGATATTGTTCAACCCGTAAACGAGATAATACAATATATACATCAACAAATGCCAAAAATGCGAGTCGAATAAAAAGAAGATTCATACAAAGAAATCGTGAAGCCTCTCACCAATGCCTCATGCATGATTATTTTGATCAACACACGACTTTTTAAGGATATTATTTTCTTCACCTGTTTTGTATGTTTTGTATGCAGAAAAATTTGTTTGAGCGTATACTTAACAATGTCACAGAAGCGTGTCCATACTTCCAAAAACCTGCAGATGCTAGAGGTACAATAGGTTTTACTCTCTTACAAAAATACATAGCCGAACTTCGTCAACTAGCATATGACACTTCCCCTGATGTACTAGATCAGAATCTTAGGATGTTTGGTGTAACGTCCACAACTTCGGGCTAAACAATTAAAATAAAATAAGCGATAAAAATGAAATTTTGATAGAAGGTTATTTAGGATAAATAACTTAACCAAAGTAATAATATATATAACAAGGATTCTGTACATATAAAGAACTCTAAAATCCGACTTCGTATGAAGAATTTATGTTTCATCGAAGTTTCGCGATTAAACTGACACGGTTGTGCGCGTCGTAAAATGTGAATTTTAGATAGGTTGATTATTAGCCTAAGCAATATAAATGAAATTCTTAGTGATAATAAAATCGAGAACGTGTATACAGAGAACGTCAAAATCTGACTTCGTATGAGAAAGTTGTGATTTTTCGAAGTTTCAGTGTAGCTGTGCGGACACAGAAATTGAAACTCAAATCAGTTGTTTGTTAGTCAGAACAATCTAAATGGGAATTGAAGTTCTCATGAAAATGAGCTCTTCGATAAAAAGACTGTCAAGAACAGAGTTTGTATGAACGTTATATGAATTTTGCATGGATTATAAATGTCTAAACCGGTCTATATATAAATTTTAGTTAGAGTGGGAATTAGCGGTTGAGACCTTAATAAAATTTGTAGAGCTCGTCGAGAGGATTTCGGGTACATAAAGAATGTTGAAAACGGAGCTCGTATGCGAATGTTATGGCCGTCCGAAGATCTGCAAGAAAATACATGTGTTGGTGATGTGTCAGCACTGGAGTGCGCCACATGGCATGGTCGACCACCCACTCCTCTAAGAGACAAGGCGATGTGGCAAGATACAGACGAGATATGTGGCTCCATGAGAGTGGGACACATGTCATATTCTAGATTACTGTGATGTAGATAAATCAGGAGGCGACACGTGGCAAACTACCGATGGAGAGACGTTAGCTAGGAGGCGCGGGTACGCCCAGTATGAAGTGTGGTGTGCACCTCCGCTGAATCTTATAAATTGTTGCGAAAATCACATTCTCCCTCACAAATCCTCCATAACTCCCTCAAATACTCTCCCACCTTTGAGTCCAATTTTCTCCCAACTTTTAGGATAACTTAGTCGAATCTATGTACTCTAGGAGCCCGAAAAAAAGAGGTGTTCGGGTCAGAATTTTGTCTGTGCAATTTCCAGGTTTTTTCTAAAATCTTTGTAAGTTAATATACACTTATTTTGTTTCTAGTGTAACTTATATTTATGTTCATAGTCATTATTATGAAACTATAAATAAGATTTATCAGTGATTCCAAGTCATTATACTGATTGATCTACTTACAGGAAGATGCCTAGGTTGGATTTAGTGAGGTGTTTAAAGTGGGATTTCCAAATAGTATACTATGCATGCCAAATGGACCCTACCTCTAATATAATCCTATCTAACTATTCCTTACTTCATAGATCTTTATGTAGACATTGGGATTAGTAAGAAATCTAGACTATCATTAGTCACTAGGAATATAAGACCAAGACTTAGTGATAATCAAACCTAGGTCACATCAAAGAAAAACCTAAGTGTTAAGGCGATGTTCTGCCCAAATTTCGAGGCATCGAATTTTAACAAGTGAGTGTGTAGTTACTTTCATTTTACATATAGATATGAAGTATTTAGATAACTAAATGTTATATGTGCCTATTATATACAATATGTGTTGGATGCACCTATATCACATGATTTTACTCGATTTAATTATATAACTGTGTTTTGTACTTATGATATATATATATATATATATATATATATATATATATATATGTTTTATGTGCCGGTTATATACAATATGTGTTGGATGAACCTATGTGACATGATTTTACTCGATTTAATTATATAAGTGTTTTTGTACTTAATATATATATATATATATATATATATATATATATATATATATATATATATATATATATATATATGTATGTATATATCGAGTAGTGATGGGCGACGAGAGATGAGAGAGGATTAGGAGATGTCATGACTTTTACTTGCGATGATTACGATGTTGCGATGTAGTCTTCTAACAGAATATATATGACGACCACGGACCACTCTAACGGTTTAGTGGAACATTGGCAAGCTCATAACCTATAAGTGATGAACTACATGTTCATGCAATGTACTCTGCCCTTTACACGGATGTATTGCAAAGCAATGTTGTCTATGCGATGATAATTAGGAGAAGTCCTCAATGATGAATATATGCGATGTTAGGTGATGATAATTAGGAGATGTCCTTATCGATGAATATATGTGATGTTTGGTGATGATAATTCGGAGAGCTCCTTAGTGATGAACATATGCGATGATCCTTAGGAGGGGTCCCTAGCAATGAAAATATAAGGAAATGTGATGTTGGCAATGAATTTTAGGATTAGTTCAATAGAAATAAAAATAGAAGAAAATAGGGATGGGTAATTATGTCAACTTCTTGATAAATTAAGCATATTAATTATACTATTGTGGGTTGAAAAGTCTATGTACTCATCAGGTTTTCCAACTTCACCCACTCAGTTTCTTTATATCACGGGTATCGAGTCAAAGGTGTTTGATGTTTGGATTTGATGAGAGATTAAAGGAAATGTAGGCCATTAGATATTGTAAGGTCGTTAATGATTATGTTTATACTTATGTTTCTTTTATCAGTTATGACATCCGAACGTTTTTAATAATCAATGAAAAATATTTCTTCAGAAATAATTTTTTTGGGCATTCAACATTTATTAATAAACTATATTTTTAAAAGTAAGCATAAACGAAAAGGTCTTTTCTGATCGTAAAAATGTGGATGTCACATCCGGACGTACTTCACGACAAAGCCCTCACAAATATCGTAAGTATGTCATAAGATTGTATGGTCCACGATATTTTCATAAACCTACTTGTAGTGACATCCAACAATCATACGCTTATCATTCAAATGTGCATGGCTTCGTTAGAATGTTAGGAAGCCTAGATTGCCTCCATTGGCAATGGTGCAATTTTTCAAATGCATATCAAAGCGAATACACCCGAGCTGATCATGATTATCCAACAATGATACTTGAAGCGGTGACCTCACATAATTTGTGTATATGGCATGCATTCTTTGGTTCTGTTAGTTCCCTAAATGACATAAATGTTTTTAACATGTCTCTATTATTTGACGACATATATAACGTGATCGCACCAGATTCTTTGACTGGTGTGTGTGGAACATCATATAGGTATGTGTATTATCTTGTGGATGGGATCTATTCAGAGCGGTCTTGCTTTGTGAAGACATTGTCTTGTCCTAATGATCGAAAAAGGTTGAAGTTTAAGAGAGCTCAAGAGAAGGCGGGGATGGATGTTGAACGAGCGTTTATCTCTCTTAGAAAAACGTTGGCATATACTTAAATACTCTGCAGTTTTTTACTGAATAGGAGAAAATGAGTGATGTGGTGTATACTTGTACCATATTACGTAATATGATTCTCGAAGATGAAGGAAATGCAATATATGAGTACAATGAAAACGAGATTGTTCCACCGGCACAAGCATTTGAGGTTGGAAGGGACGAGTACTTGGCAATAAGAGGAATAATTCATGGTGTTGAGATCCATCATGACCTTCATAAACACTTGACGGAACATATTTGGACCATTGACCATATTGATCCTAACGTGGAACTGGTTGATGGTTTAGAAGGGCAATTTTCTAATGAAGATGTCATTTAGGCCTATCTATATTTCATATTTAATTTTAATTTCTATGTTTTGGATTTTTAATTTCTATGTTGTACTTTTATTGTTTTCTTGTAGTTTAATTTCATGTAAAAGGAATTTTTGGCTTTTATAAAAATAATTTGTTTAAATTATGTATTTTTTATATAAATTAAATTTAGAAAAAAAAACAGCATGACAAAAGTGACAACTCACATTATCTAAATGAGAAACTTTTGACGCAGTGTGGCAAATCCTACGTGGTGTGCCTAAGTGGTAGCACTTTTAGTGTGACAAATGTGGCACCACTTCCTCTAACCTAACCATAAAATTATATATTAGTCTTTGAATGAAAAAAATCTATAACTAAGATTAAATAACAAAGAGATTTTATCTCAGCGTTGTCAGGTGGTGTCCTCTGTCATTGATGTTGATGGTTCAAGTCCTGTTGGGAAAATAGATGAATTTACAAGTAATATAGAAGTAGGTTAGATTTGTAGTTCCAATAAAACAATAATAAATAAATAAATAAACGGTTACATAACCGGTTTAGAAACGTATATTTAAAAGCAAATAATACATATTTAGATCCATTTAGCGGATAGGTACACCCTTATATTATGACAATTATATCCTTGTTTATTTAAGATAGATTCCAAATTTTGTTTAGAAAAAACAAAGAATCATGTTTCAAAACATTATATGTTCACAAAACAATTATGTCAAACTCTTTGTGTAAGTCCCCAAATATGCTTGTGTATCGATCAGATCCAATTGATGGTGCGGAATACCAATCAATTGGATGATGTCAGATCAAATAGAAGAGAAGGAGAAGAAGAAGATGATGAATCTATGTATGAATTGATTAGAATGAAGATCCAGATACAAGAGATTCACACACACAAACACACACTCTCTTTTCTCTCTCTCTAGAACACCTTCAAATGCACACACTTAAGCTCCTCTAGTCTATTACAATTATGCACTCCTCAACCTATATATAGTAGACATGGGCCGTGAATGGATTTACGGCCGTAAACCTGTTTACGGCTGTAAACACTGAGCGTAAACACATATATGGCCGTAAACACTAAGCTGTTTACGGTCCTAGACATAAAAATACATTTTCCTAGAAAAGCAAAGTATAAACCATAATTTTGACCCAACAATCTCCCCCTTGGTCTATAGCTTTCTTTTATTAATTGACCCAACAAGCTCCCCCTAAAGAGTAGCTGGCTTTCTTGTTCATCTTCATTGTAAGCTTGGCTTCAACATTTATCTTAAAATTCTTCACAACTTCAAGATGAACTTGATGAATCTTCAATGAATGACTTCATCTTGAGCACTTGAGCTTTTCTTCAAAATTTGGCATTGAACGCACGTTGGGTGAGGAGGCTTGACGTACTGATTCTTGAAAGATAGCGCTTTCAGCTTGAGAATCTTCAGAGAGAACAAATTTTCTGGATCACTTCAGCAGGTACAAGATAGCAGCAGACTGATTGAGGAGGCTTCAATGCAATCTGTCACATAGTCTTCAAGTCAGCTTCACCTTGCTTCTGCGGTTGAAAGATTAAATGTCGAAAGAATAATCTTCATTTCTTGCTCCTTCGAATGAGAATTCTTCGATGATCACGGATGAAGCCTTGGCTCAGAAATTTTCGACACAAACTCCATGAGTCTCATCTACACCTGAATTCACTTTCAAGACAAAACAAAACTAAAAGAAAACTTAGCATACAATATTTTTTAGTTTTTCATATTTTCTGAAAAAAATAAAACAGAAACAAAAATATTTTTGGATTTTTGATTTTCTTGAACAAGAAATAAGACAGAATATAACACTATTTTTTTATTTTTAATTTTCTGATTTTTGTTTGGTTTTTGAAATTTTTGATTTTTGTTTTTGTTTTTTTTAATTCTCCCCCTAAATTTGTGCATAGAGGAAAACTATGAAAAAATTTAACAAAAACAAAAATATTTGGGATCAAAGTTGTCAAGCAATCCAATATCGTTTATCAGCACACACCTGCATGTCTAGATCTGGTCAATCACCGGTATTGTGGTCCACTTAAACATAAAGGATGTTGACAATTTGGACAGATTATAAGTGAGAAGTCATTGTGATATATATTCCTAAATGGACATTTAGCTGACGACGACCAAGGATATTGTTGTCCACTTAAATTAAGCAGCAAGATCTACAGACAACCTCTAAATGGTTCAATTTTAGATGTACTAGAACGTGTTTCCCACTTCCTGATATACCCCGGTAATCAAGAACTTCCAAAGAACTCCTTACTTTAGGTGAGTATTCAATCATTAAGAAAGAAGTCAGATATAGAAGTGCATATGTTGTATCCCAGGTCGGATGTCTTCAAATCACACAGAGGGAACAAGATATGAATAACATAGATAGAGGGATTGAGAGGTAGAATGTTGCATATGTTGTGTCCCAGGTCGGATCTTCCGATCACGCAGAGGGGACAGCATATGGCTAACAGATAGAAAGAATTTCATAGATAAGGAGGTGCGTAGAATTAGATTTGCATATGTTGCAATCCAAGTTGGATATGTTCCAATCACGCAAAGGAAGCAACATATGACTGACAGATAGAAAGCAAGAAAATAACTTCCTACAGACCTACTATATCAGAACCCCCCAGTTGCCCTATCAATACCGGAATTAAGGACATAAGTCCATACATCAAGGAAATATTGAGCCACAGTTCTAGATAATTAACTTTTAGTGTATCTCGCAAGTTCCCATGTTTATCTCACTGCTCAATCTACCCGAGCGTCGTATGGTCAGTCCAAATGAAACTATCTAAGTCTATATTGTCTAGTCCTTTCATGGTCAATCAATGTCTAGTCCTTTTGAATCCTTTGTGCCTACCAGCACATTGAATACAGAGTCTAGACAATTCAGCTTTAGTGCATTACACGAATTGCATATTGCCCTTTAGCACTAGGCTTCATATCACTTCCCAAACAATACCTACTAACGAAAAACTATTAAGAAAATGAAAAATTGTCTTTCAAACGAATCAGAGTAAGATAAACTCAGGAGTATAGAGAAGAAAACGCAAACCGTAATTCACCGATTGAATTTGCATCCAGAAGGTCTGAGAACAGCACGCATAATCTCAGAACAGATCCAAAAATTCTTCATGTCATTAAGCACTAACCCCATGTGTGATCCCTTCTTTTCTTCCTTTCCCGCAAAGGACACATACTCCCAAACAAAGTTATGAATGTTGTACAGTTGAGAGATGTCCCCTATCATGTGCCTGGAACAGCCACTACCAATAAACCGAAGTCTGATGATATGCCTCCATAGCTGCTCCAACACAGAGCGTGATTAGTTGGTCTTTGGAACCCAGTCCATTTTGAAACTGGGTTGACCCTGTTTATCCTTGCACGGTACTCTCTCCCATGACATATCATGTTTATCACAAACATAAGATGAAGAAATATTATAGTCATTAGTTGATTTGGGAGATTGAGCCTTCGGAACCCATTTGTAGTTGGGTTTAACCCATTTCTTTTTCGATCTGATGGGTGGCTCAGTACTTGCTTTTGATCTTGATGTCGGCCGTTGAGATGACTTTGACCTAACCGGTCTTTGTTTCACTAGAGCATCTCTTGGATTTGGCTTCTTGGCTGACATTCCCTATGGAACGTATGCGCGATTAGGACAATTTCTGCCAGCCTTGTGCATAGTAGGGAACGTATGCGCGATTAGGACAATTTCTGGCAATGTGTCCAGGTGTTCCACAGTGAAAACATGTCTTTTTCTTCACTATGAAGTTGTTTCTTCCTGCCCCTAGTGGCATATCCTTGTCTTGTCTCCTATTTTTCCCACAAGCACAATTGCAGGAGGCATTCTGTTTCGCTGGAATTGGTGGCCTATATTTCTCAACAGCAGGTTGATCAGAAACAGTTGAGTTCGAAGCAACAGATTCAGAGTTCAAGGAGATGTTGGTTTGTTCAATGTTTTTCTCCTTGTTCTCATCTTCTGCTACTTTACCTGCACATGAAGTAGAAGCATTAGAATTTTCAACCTCAATACCTCCTGAAACAAAACCAGCTGGTTTGCCATATTGAAGATATGCCTCCCTGTCAATTTCTTCCTGTGTTGTAGGGATGGATGTGTAGTTATGATTGAAAGGTGGAGGAACACTATCATACCCTAGACCCTTGTTTTGATTATCTTTAAATTTTAATTGGGTTTCAAATAAGGACTCAACTGTCTTACTTGACGCAGTATAATTTTTGAAACTAACATCTGTTTTTCCACACTTAATTTTCAAAGCGTCAAGTTCTTCAGTTACAGCATCAAGTTGTCTCTTAATATAGTCATAAAGTTCACATTTTTCACTGTATTCTGTCTGAATTCTCTTAAAATCCTTTGTTTTTGTTTCTAACTGGGCCTTCAGGGGTTTCTGTCCTTTCCTGAGTTGATATCCTTCATATCTCAGGTCCTCAACTTCTCTTTTTAATAAATCATTATGTTCACGAAGAAGTTTAATCGTAGCTTCACATGATTGACAACATGAAACTTCACATGATTAAGAACATGAAACTTCACATGATTGAGAACATGAAACTTCATTAACCGGAAGGTTTGTAGAACTCATTGTTTTTCCACACTTCAAAGCGTCAAGTTCTTCAATTACAGCAGCAAGACTAAGACAATTGAGATCTTTTGTCTTCTTGATGACAGCCACGTTCATATCCCATGACTTCGGAAGTGCATTCAGCAGGTTTTTTGTTTATCTCAGATTTGGTTAAGAAGATCCCAACTATATTCATCTCAGTAGTAAGTGTAGTAAATCGCTGCAACTGAGCTTCAAGGGTTTCTCCAGGGATATAGTTGAACATGTTGAATTTTTTTCTTAACATATCCTCACGACTCTCTTTCATGTCTTCAATTCCCTTATAGACCTCAAAAACCATTAAAAGTCAAATTTAAAGAGTCAAGCTTAAAAGTCAAACTTAAATTTAAAAATGTCCTTTGACTATAAACCTCAAGAGTCAACCTTAAAAGTCAAATTTAAAAAGTCAAACTCAAAAGTCAAACTTGAAAAGTCAAACTTAAAAGTCGAACCGAAAAGCTAAATTTGAAAATTTAAAAGTTAAATGAGAAAGTCAAAGTTTAAAGTCAAAGGTCAAATTTTAAAAGTCAAAGTCAAAATTTTAAGTAAAAAGTCAAAAATAAAAGTCAAAAATTATAAACTAAAACTTTTGGTTGAAAATGTAATTTAAAAATGAAAGAAATTGAATTTTGGGTTAAAAGTGTCAAGAATGCGAAATTGGGAATCGAGGATATTGTATTTAAGTTAAAAAAGGGAAGGAATGTAACATCCACCAATCTAGATCAACTGGTAAGGTCGGAGGCTGATGAACCAAAGGTCGCGGGTTCGATCCTCGGCACTCCCCAAAATCGTTTCCTTATTTTTAATGCGAAGCTAAGGACGAGGTCCGAACTTCGGACCCTATGTGACGCTGGCCGCAAACCGAGGACCGCAAACCAAGCCGTACACGTGCGAGCCGTAAACTCCGAGGGCCGTAATCTCGGACCGCAAACTCCGGGGCCGTAAACTCCGGAAACCCTAGCTGCTGGCCGTAAACGCCGCCACCCCCTCGCTGGTTACGACCAAAAACAACGATTTTTGCCCCTATTTGCTCCAAAACTCGATCAGAAACCCGTTTTTATGAAAAACACAAAGAACAACCCCCCCCCCCCCCTAATTTTTAGAGATCTATCCAAAAACGCAGGAATCTTTCGAAAACAAGATCAAATAAGCTCCAGATCTGACAAAATTGACTCGTACAATCCAAGCTTTGATACCAATTGTAAGTCCCCAAATATGCTTGTGTATCGATCAAATCCAATTGATGGTGCGTAATCCCAATCAATTGGATGATGTCAGATCAAATAGAAGAGAAGGAAAAGAAGAAGATGATGAATCTATGTATGAATTGATTAGAATGAAGATCCAGATACAAGAGATTCACACACACAAACACACACCCTCTTTTCTCTCTCTATAGAACACCTTCAAATGCACACACTTAAGCTCCTCTAGTCTATTACAATTATGCACTCTTCAACCTATATATAGCAGACATGGGCCGTGAATGGGTTTACGGCCGTAAACACTGAGCGTAAACACATATATGACCATAAACACTGAGCTGTTTACGGTCCTAGACATAAAAATAAATTTTCCTAGAAAAGCAAAGTATAAACCATAATTTTGACCCAACACTTTGTATCTTATATTCTAATTTATTCATTTATAAAAATTAAAAAAACTAGTTGTAAGACCCGTATATTATACGAGTTGATTAAAACATAATGTTAAGAAGTTTATTTGAATTCGAAATATGAAATAAGTGAAAATTATGAGGAAAAAAACATGCAAAAAGAAATTAATTAAAATTATTTGTTTAATTTTCAGACCTGTGTACTAAACATGTTATTATAACAAAATGTTAAATAAAAAGGTTTAAAGTGTAAATTTATTTGAAATTGAAATTGAAATTTCAAATTTCAAATTTAAATTAATAGTCATTTTGATAGGTTTAATATATGAAAACTAAATTAATGATATATTGGAAATGAATAATGAAGTAAATGACAATTGAAAATTATGACAAAATGACATGGCGAATTAAATAAGAGAAACACAAGTGGAAATAACATTTCCATTTATTAGGGTAGACGAAGATGATGATTATATTTTTTTTTATTCTTTGCTCATTGAATACACTGATTTACTTCTTTTAACAACTATATCTTCCGTTTTAGTCCTTTCTTTTACCTTTTAGTTCATTCTGTACCTTACCATTTCAGATATATATTAGTAGTAGAATCGAGATAGAGTAAATTTGTCGTTAGAAAAAGATAAACTATTACACAATCAACCACTTAACAAAAAAATATCAAAATCATTTTGTATTACAATTATATCTTATATTCTAATTTATCAATTTATAAATATTTAAAAAATGAAAATTATATATATTTTTTCTTTTCTCATTGAATACACCAATTTACTTCTTATACAATTTATATCCTTCATTTTAATACCTTTTTTTATAACACTTCAAAACTGGTCTATGTGGTTTCACAAAAAATAAGGATATGATCGAAAAAGTTTCCGACTTACATGGAAGTTCCAAATTCAATAATTTATCGTGATTTTGGTCTTGAAAAACTTGAAATGACCATTTTTATCTTTTAATTTCTCTTTTTGTATTTTTTTAAAATTATTTTAATCTTAATTAATTAAAAATAGAAAAAATGGACCCACCTCTCTCTCTCTCTCTCTTTACATTTGCAAGAACAAAGACATTCCAACATACCAAAAGGGCTCGAGAAGTGTTTTCCGATCCTTCCTCTAAACACATCAACACAACAATGGAGAAATTGGTAATAGTGTGTCACAACTAGCAATTTCGGTTTATGATTGTGTGCATGCACCAACACTCTTTTCATATAACATAATTGAAATAGACTATGTTAAGTCAAAGATGAACATATTTTGGATGCACCATAAGCAAAACATGTGAGATATTGAAACAACACAAATTTAAATGTCAAGAGGGACCAAAAATGACCAAAGTATGAAACTTATTTGTGGAAGAATTAAGTGTTCGGCCATGCAACACCATGACCGAACACACTTTGTTTTGGTCTCTTTAAAAACCGAACACACCTTGTTTTGGGCCTCATAAGACCGAATTCCCCATTAAATGGGCATTACATGACCGAATTCTCCATAGAATGGCTATATAGGACCAATTTCCTCATTTCCAAACTTTTAAAAACCGATTTCTATTGGGATAAAATCGGTCATGCTTTGAATATTTAATATGTGTTCGGTCAATTCATTGACTTTTCAGAATGAATATCATTTGTTTAATAGATTTCCTGTACGTAAACGTTGTCCTGGGAAACTAAAATTGGCCATACCTTGAATAAATTAATATGTGTTCGGTCAAAATCAAAGGCTTTTCAGTGGGATATCATTTGTTTATTAGATATCAGTACATCAAAGGTGCATTGGAAACAAAAGTGGACCTTACCTCTTATTATTCATTGAATTACCACGCAAATATCCCAAATACCCAGCATGCATCCATGCCACTTCTATATCTTATAACCCACAACTGAATATTTATTCAATTCATTTGCACTCTGTTCTCTTCTCTCATTTCCTCTCTGAAACTATATCTATTTTCAAGCTCTCTCAAGATCAAGAGTGTATTTCTTCAAATAACTTCATCATCTAAGGATTTTGCTTCTTGGTAAGTACTTCTACAAACTCCTAGTGTTCTTACACTTATTTATGATCATTTCATTCCATTTACACACAAAAATTTTGTGTGTGACCCTTCATAAGGTGTTAGAGACTTCAAGTGTTCTTCAAGAAAAATCTTAGTATTTGGCTCAACAAACTCTACTCCACACTTCAAACCCTCTCACAAAACACCCAATATGAGCTTCATACTCCTCATTTTCGTGTTTTTCTACCTTTATGGGGAATACAAGCTTAGTTTTGTGTTTGATCTTAGTATTTATGCTTGCATGTGTATATTTTCATGCTATTATGTGTGAAATGCTATGAACTCTTGATAAACCTCCATGAACTCGAGATTTCATCCTGTTTTGAAATGATTACAAAATAAGTTACATTATGTTGCTTCATAAAATAGTTGGACATGATAAACATGTTTACAAAGTTATCTTGAAACCAAAAGAAAATACAAGAAAGGACCTTATTTGTCAAATAAGTGAAAATGGGCTAAAATGATATTTTTTTTAACACCATGGGTCTTTTATGTCATTTTCGGTTTTAAATAGACTAAAATGGTTATTTTTGAAAAAATGGACCTTTTATGTCATCTCCGATATTTTCGGACCAAAATAGTCATTTTTGATAAGATGGACCAAGTATGACAAGTTTCACTTACAGTGGGCCAATAATGTCATTTTTACTATAAATGGGCATAAAATGTCATTTCAACACTAATTGTACTAAAACGTTTATTTTTGTTTACAAGTGGGTTTCTTACAACATTTTACCCTAATTGGGCCTTACAACACACTTTACGCTAACCAGGCCTACAACAAATGAATACTTGACATTTAGATAAAAACAAATTGTATTTTATCACTAATGTTTCGTAATCAATTACATACTCGAAGCATTTTTTTTAAATATTAAATAATTTGATACACTGTTCGCGTAAGATTAGTTAAGGCTCTTGTGAGACACACATTCATTCGTACCTACTTAGCGTACACCGTAAGCCCTGTAGTTATTGTTGGGTTTTGAGCATTCTAACACTCCTAAGTTGTGCATGCAACCCTAAATACCTTGGATCTATGTTTTCTCTATTATACATGCAAACTTGAACTTTCCAAGGTATTACCCTAACTAGCATACAAACTTTGATACTTGGGTAATAAAACAAGTTAGAAAACATACCTTTTGTTGTAGTTGGAAGCCTTGGACCTTTAAGAACTTACTGCCCCAACTTTTTCACCTCAAATGGAATCACACAATACCACCCACAATTGGAATAACTAGATAAAAGAACACTTGCTTCCATAAAAAACGGCTTGCCCTCTTGTGTTTTCACTAGTGCCAATTTCATGAGCTTTGGGGTTTCTTATATAGTGTGCACATTAGGGTTACACCATGTAACTGATGACTTTCCATATTCCTCATGATCCATGGGTTTTAACCTCCATGGAGTATCCATGGGTCACCACATGGGTTTAGCCCAAGGAACTATGGATCATAAGCCCACTTTATAAGAATGAATGATTTACCATATCAATCCCCATTTATTTAATTAGTCTCTTTTGATCACAAAATTAATTCCAAACTAATTCCTGATCAATGCTAATTAAATAATATGATTTCATATTAATATATTAGAACTTATAATATATTAATAAATCATAAATATCCTCTTCTCACAAAAGTCTATCCAAATTGTTCCAATGCCATGCAACCCAAATGGACCATGCTACTCTCGGGTCAAGTACATACCAATAATAGTTATGGGCTTAGACACCTAATCCAACAGTCTCCCACTTGGATAAGTGTAATAACTATTATTGCAAGCATGACTCCTACCCGACTAGCAATCGTAGCTCTTAAAAGCCGCTGTCGAACTCTGAACTAGTCAATGACGTGTCCATTAGATAAGGGATCATATATTCCTCCATTCTAGATATCATATGGACTGAGACATGGATTATAATCATTCTCTCTGTCCATATGTTGGTTCCCGATTTTTGATTTATGACGACTGACTAATTGAACAAATCAAATCAGTCCAGGCCTGATGTCATCGCTAAATCATCGAGGGGCCCACATATATCGCTTTTATCCACATGGGGTAAAAGGAACGGATAAACTTCGACCCAAATGCTCGCTTGTACTTACTCATAAAATTACACACAACGATATGTTTTATAACATCCAAGTTACTGGTGTGTTTACATATGTCAATGTGAAACCGACCCACAACTACAACTCACATGTCTCTGTTTCAAGAATATAAGATATTATCGTCTCATGATCACTCGCGATAAAATCCATGAAGTGATTCAAATGAGCGTGGGTTGAATCCAATACTCGAATCTTATTCCAGGAGCACTCATGAATACTGCAGCCGCCTTGTCCCTGAAAAACTACAGATCCATTCATGATAGTCTTGCCTCAATACCTACTTCAAAAGTATGATCGACTATGGATGGTTTGAATAACCTAGTTATTCGGGAAGTCGAAACATGCAAAGTGAAACACAAGAATAATACTAATCCTATATGGCCCCAAATCTTTTGAGCCATATTGATTATTCATCATTCATTGTATAATGTTTCGAATAATCAACTTACCACTTGAATTAAAATAATAGTTATGCCATGATCTAAGCATGCACACTATGTTTGTCTAAACAATAGTTATGCCATGCACCAAGCATGCACACTATGTTTGTCCATGGTCCTTTACTTTGTGAAATAGATCAATTGAAAAACATTTCAATGATGCTCATTTCAAAATTTCAAATCCTTATTGCAAGTGTAAGAATTCCAAATTCTTGTCACTACTAGAAAGTGTTAGATTCTAAACTATCATGCAATGATTCTGTTGTAATGTCTAGGTGCCAAAGATCACAGAGACTTGACCAATGATATTACAAAATATTCCTATGGAGATTGTTACAAGACAATTCCATGGAAATAAAGTCTCAAATTCAAAGTACATTCCTTTGAACATCCTTCTTGCATAAAAGTTTCTAACTTTTCCATCTATTCTTCAACTCCCAATATGGAAATATTCCATATTTGCCATATGACAATTCATTATTAATAGACTACTGTCTATTCAAATTAATGTCAATATGGTTCATCCATTACTATACTTCCAACTGTCCTTAAGCGACCAATCTTTGGCGAATCTTAGATTGTCCTTAACAGTTTTTTAACCACTTTAGTCATATCCGGCTCTATTCCTTTTTCACTCTTAATGCCCTAGGCATTTGGAAAAATTAGAACACGAGAATATTATAGCATATGCAATCGATCTTATCCCCGAAGTATATGGGACATGATTCATAATGTCTAATATAAAGACATGATACTTGACCAGTCTTTTGCTATAATATTTCTCTTTACCATGTTATCATCATTCGAATTATGAAAAGCAATGTCGTAATCATAGTTGAATTTTGAGAACGCAATTAATGATGGGTTTTGAGCACTACATCAATCCTATGGTGTACATGCAAGCCCTAAAGCTTTGGATCTAGTTTGTCTAATGAACATGCAATAATTATCTAAAGCTCATAAACCATAGATCTAGCATATAATAATCGATATTATCATAATAAAAGGGTTTAGATCTTTACCCTGATTGTTATGTAGCAATAACAATCTCACTTCGTCTTGATCTTGACTTCTGAAAGTTTAGTGCCTCAAATGTTGCACCTCTAATGGAATCACAAACACCATGAGCAACAAGATGAATAAGGAGAGAGGGAGGAGGCACCAAAAACGTCCAAGATCTCCAATAGAAAGCTTAGCCACGTTTTTGGGAGCCCTAGGGGTCTTTATATACTTGTGTGGGCTGCTAGGGTTTCTGGTGAAACCCTAATTCTTTGCTTAGGCCTTAAGCAACCCATGGAGTTCCCTTAGAAAGCCCTTAGACGAAATCCATATGGGCTTCCCATAGATTTCGTCCAATCCCGTTTCTATTAGGAATCCATAGCCCAATTGCAACTATCATATAATTGCATTATCAATCCCCTTTATTTAATTAATCTATTTTAGTCACAAAATTAATTCTAGACTAATATTAATTAAACAATATGATTTCTCTTTTAATATATTATTCTTATAATATATTAATAAATGATAATTAATTCTCTCTCTCTCCTTAATTCATCCCATCAGTTGCTATGATGAAGGCAACCCAATGGGACCATGTTCATAATCGGGTCAAGTACATACCAAAATAGTTATGGGCTTAGACACCTAATGCAACAGTCTCCCACTTGGATAAGTCTAATAACTATTATGTGTATGACTTCAGAACCTGATCAACAATCATACCTTTCAAAAGCCGCTGTCAACTCTGATCTTATCAGTAACGCGTCCTTTAGATAAAGGATCATATATTCCTCCATTGTAGATATCGTATGAACTGAGATATGGATTTTAATCATACTCTCTGTTCATGTGTTGTTTCCCGATTTCCGATTTATGACGACTGACAACAGACTACAATTGAACACATCAACTTAGTCCCGGCCTGGCCAAGCACTTAGGGTGTCATCACTAAATCATCGAGGGGCCCACAGATATCGCTTTTATCCTACTTTGGGTAAAAGGAACGGATAACATTCGACTCAAATGCTCGCTTGTACCTACTCATCAAATCCCACACAATAATATGTTTTATAACACCAAGTTACTGGTGCGTTTACATATTATCAATGTGCAACCGACTTGTAAATTACAACTCACACGTCTCGGTTTCAAGAATATAAGATATTATCGTCTCACCAATCACTCGTGATAAAATCCATGAATCGATCCAAGTGAGCGTGGGTTTAATATAATACTCGAATCTTAATTCATAAGTACTCATGAATGTTGCAGCAAACTTTTGCTATGTGTAATACACCTTAGACAATCTACAAGCCAATTCATGACAATCTTCTTTCATACCTACTTCCAAAGTATGAGCGACTATGGATGGTTTGAATAATCTTATTATTCGGGAAGTCAAAATAAGCAAAGTGAAACACAATAATAATTGAATCCAATATGGCCCCAAACTTTTGAGTATAAATAAAACCCATTTGATTTAGTCACCATATTGATTACACATTATTCATTGTATAATGTTTCGGATAATCAACTTATTACTTGAATTATAACAGCAATTGTCCCATGAACCAAGCATGCACACTCTTGTTTACCTATGGTCCATACTTTGTGAAATAGATCAATTGAAAACATTTCCAATGATGCTCATTTCACAACTCCTAATCCTTATCGTTTGTGTAACAAGACAAAATTATCGCCACTACTAGAATATGTTAGATTCTAACATTTTATGCAATGATTCTTTTGTAATCTTATTGCACAAAAGTCACCAAGACTTTGCCAATGAAATTACAATGTACTCTATTAAGTTTCACATTCAAAGTACATTCCTTTGAACATCCTTCTTGCATAAAATTTTCTAATCTAGACATAGATTCTTAACGTCCAACTCCCAATATGGAAACATTTCCATATTTGCCATATGACAACTCATTCTTAATAGAGTCTTATCTATTCATAATGACGTCAATATGTTCCATTCAATACTTTACTTCCAACTGCAGACAAGCGACCAATCCTTAGCGAACTTCAGATTGTCCTTAACAGTTGTTTAATCAATTTAGTCAAATCCGGTCCTGATCCTTTTCCCTCTTAATGCCCTAAGCATTTGGAAAATCAAAACGGTCGAATGTTATAGCATATGCAATCGATCTTATACCCAAAGCGTATGGTACGCGATTCATAATGTCTTGCATAAAGACGTGATACTTTACCAGTTTCCTGCTATAATATTTCTATTCTCAAAATTTTGATTATGAAGAGGGATGCCGTAATCATAACCAAATTTTGAGAACGCAATTATCCTTTTCATATATAGAATTTCCTTACGTTGAACCATTTCAACATAACATTCATATATATATATATATATATATATATATATATATATATATATATATATATATATATATATATATATATATATATATATATATATATATATATATATATATATATTTGACTAAATTTGACTAAAATTTCTCGATCCAAGCTTTTGGATTTTGAAACGAAGTATAATATTCTCTCCCTTAATTATAGAAAAACAATTTTTCAACCCCTGCAACTTTGCAAATTGGAACCTTTTGTTTTCTATGATTAATATTGCTAACTTGCAATACATAAAATAATAATCATGCTCCTACTAACATGATGATTATATCCATATCAGCATCACATTTATGCTCTCACTACCTTGACATGTATTTAGAAAAAAGTTGGACTTCTAGAAATCAATACTTATTGACTTCCAAAGTTCATATTTCTAATACGATATGCTTCGATAAGCCTTTATCTAAGCTTCTCAAACTCATACACCTTTCCCATAGATAGCTCACATGTGTGTCTAAACAATTCTAGAACTTATAGCAATAAGTCTCGAATGTTCAAACTAATTGCTAAATCTCACAATTCAAACTATGAAGAGGGATGTCGTAATCATAATCGAATTTGAGAATGCAATTCTTACAATTGTTATCTCCTTAAAATCTTTCTAGTGAAAGTGTTTCCTCACAATCATTTTCATGAAGGAGAGAGAAACCTTATCACTTATATTTTATGGTGTATGTGTTCCTATCCATGCGAATTTGTCATAACCATAATCATAAGATAATCTTTGTGACAAATCCAAACTCTTATGGACAGAAATTGTTCATTCTTAATTTCTTGCCACCAAGGGTCCTACCATTGCTTCCAAGTATTTAAGCAGATCACCCCTACCTATTAATGTACTTTCCATTGATCAGGGTGATTTGCCTCTATGTAATCAATTAAGAACTCATAGAACTCATATGCATAGTTGACTTAAAACTGGAATGGCATAAAAATAAAACTATGTCAACACGATAGGTTACAAACCTCAAGTCGTGTGCTAGTGATAAACAATAGGTTTATTCTTGATTACTTCTTAAAACCTTTCAAGATCATTAAGACTCCCACTGACCTCTTGACATATAAGATTCTCTTGTCAAGAAACATTCATTGACAAACAAATATTCAAGAGTTAGTGTGGTTTCTTATCAAGACAAACACTACACACAAGTGGTCTTAGTTGGTCTTTGTCTTATCCAAGACATCACAATTTACCAATTTCAAACGTGCAAGAGAAAAAAACATTTTCCTACTCCAAATTTGATGAGTGCGTTCAACCTTTTCCTTAAGATTATGTCACTCAAGTCACAATCTTGGAGTACGACTCTAAGACTTGATTTTGGAACGAAGTATGACTCGCCTTTTGATTTAACCATTTCAACAATTTCTGATTCCTCTTCTTAGCCATACTAGTGCACTAAGGTGTCCTTATAGGATCAGTTGTGATATGGTTTCATAATCAATAAGACGGTCATAAAAAATGATACTAAAGTATTCTCCCATCTTTTCAGATTGGAGAAACTTTAATCTTTCTGCCTAATTGATTCTTCTTATCCGTTATGCCATTCATTGAAACTTTTCAATGCTTCAGAATTACACTTCATCTTGTAATCATAACCACATTTACTAATCTTTTAGAAAATCATGACGAATATTTTATTGTTCTTTATGGTGGACTCGACAAGTGCACAACATTGTGTACCAGATCTCCTAGTCCTTCACTTGACTCGCATACTTATGTGAACAAGGAATTAGTCTTAATTTTCTAAGTACCAAGATTTCCATACATCACATGATTGAAAATCATATGATTCCAAGCTTCCGTCCAATTGAAACTTGGGCGATGGGAATCTTTCCTTACTTAGAAAATTACGACACTACCATAAATAACACAACTAAGAATCACATCCACTTAACATTTCTTATAATAGAAACACACAAACATCAATTTTCAATAATAACATTGCAAGGATAAATAAATAAGATAAAATTTAAAATTTCATTTATTTATAAAACGTGGAAATACTTGTCCTTACAACGCAATTCAAATGAAAACTATGCTTATTACACATTCCTAAGCAATCTATCATAACTTGAAGCAGCAGCTCAAATATCTGATCATTGAATCATGCGATCGGAATCCATTTCTTCGCGATCAAACTCAGCTCACTCTTCCTTTAAGCTTCCTTTCTTTTCTTCGATCTTACAAAACATCAAAATGTAATCTTATCACATCATCTATTAAGAATCTACAAATAGGAACTTAACAGAGTTAGATAGTGGATTTTACCTGAAGTAGAGTCATACATCTTGACTCTCCCATTTCTTAGATCTCTTAGGTACTCAGGACAGCTTCGTGACCAATGCCCCTTCTCTTGGCAGTAGAAACACATAAATTCTTTGGGAATGACACAAGGGACTATCTCTTGCGTAGAGAAAACTTTTCTGTACTTCCAATGTTGCCATTGTCCATAGAAGGTTGAGAGATTGATTTACCAGACAAATTTGCTTGACTAGTCCGCCAAATCATTTCTAATTCAGCAGCAACAAGCAAATAAGTCAAATCAATGAGGGTCACGTCTCGGTCCATCATATAGTACTCTCTAATGAACTCACTATATGAGTCAAGAAGTGATTGAAGAACCAAGTTAACAGCCAGCTTCCTAGAGACTTCAACACCCAACATTCCCAATTTGTCAATATGTAATTTCATATCCAAGACATGAGCACATACAGACTTTCCATCTTCGTGTTTGTTTGCCAATAGGGCTTGAGTGACCTTGAACTTTTCAAGTCTTCGAACACGTGGGTGAGGGAGAATTATTGGAGGAGGTGGAGGAAGTGAAGCATGATTTCCATTTCCACAATCCAATCGTGGAACATCATCTTCATGCGGAAAGCTTTTTCCAAAGGATTCGGGAAGACCATAGTTGTTAGACTTTGACATCTACAAAACAGGAGAAATTTAAGTTGGTTGATTGAGTCCTTAATAAGCACCTAATTGAGATATTAAGGCTAGTAGCCAACACAATATTCTACAACTTAGAAGAGGGATTCCGTAATCCAAATTGTAGAACATTTGAAGGTAGGTAAATGACGATCTACCAATTTCCACCATGAAAAACTAAAATTGAAGGTTTAAGTTTTAAATGAATTGAAACTCCTAGATCTTTTAAGATTCATTGAACTTTTCAATGGCATGTTTAATCTAGATTATGCCCTTCATTTGTGACTGGGATGCCGAGGATCACAAACAATGTGTGAATAACCATGTGAATGTACGTGCTGCACTCAATGTCATTATCACCTAATCAATGTGTCGGTTAGCCACACACGCTCTATTGATCTATGACAAACATCGAGTCACCCTTCGCTACCAATGCCAATCCCAACTTAGTGTGTCGGTTAACCACAAACGCTCCACTAATTGTCTCGGCAAGTGTACAAAGTGTAATTCCATGGAATTGCATCAAATTCACTTTTTCCTAAAGTAACTAAGATTTGGGAATTTATAAAAGCGTTTAGTTACTTCGTATTTCATTATACTTATAATGGAAGGTTGAGTCCTATCCTACCCGTTCGGCTAACGACCCTCCACTAGTCAAGAGTGCGGTGCGTAAGAGTGGATACCCATTCAATCCCCATTTTATAGGCAATTTCCTTAAACACCCCTTAAAGACCAGCTTCGTGAATGAGGCCTACTAACGGTAAGACTGACTCTTTACTCATACATATATAATATTAGACCTTTAATTTTTATATAGTATAAGGTGTATTTTATACTTTTAAAATACTAGGTGGTCTAATTTAACAAATTATATTTTTAATTTAATTAAATATAAACCAAATCATTATGGATATATTAACCCTCTTTTAATTATACACTTAATTAACTTAATAAAACCATAAGTGTGTAATTTGAACTTTTCAAAAACTAGGGTTTTAGAATTTAATATTTCAAAATTAAACTTTCAATCAAAATTTTAAATTCCAAAATTTCAGGGAAAGTTTTGAAACATTTCAAAACATACTAGATTATATTACAAATAATTTAATTAATCAAATAATTGGTGATTATCTAAATTTGACCTAAATCAATTTCTTGCAAGATAATCCAAATCAATTAATTCAAATAATTCAATTTTATCATATAAGGAAATAATTATATAATTGATTAGCAATTGGAAGAGATAATCACATAATATCAATAAAAATCGGATTCTATCAATAAAAAACGTTTATGGTAATTATCCAACATCAAAAACAGCCAAAATCCCGATTTTCCCTCTGTCTGGCACTCCGACTCGCCGAGTCACTCAAAGGACTCACCGAGTAGAGCCGACTCGCCGAGTCTGTCAGTCAGAGAGCAAAAAATTCAATTTTCAAGCAAGCAATGAACAATTAAGCATCAAATACATCAAACAAACAGCCTATGCTCTGATACCACTTATGGGTTTTGAGCACTACATCAATCCTATTGTGTACATGCAAACCCTAAAGCCTTGGATCTACTTTGTCTAATGAACATGCAATAATTATCCAAAGCTCATAAACCCTAGATCTAGCATATAATAATCGATATTATCATAATGAAAGGGTTTAGATCTTTACCTTAATTGTTATGTAGCAATAACAATCTCAATTCCTCTTGATCTTGACTTTTGAAAGCTTAGTGCCTCACATGTTGCACCTCTAATGGAATCACAAACACCATGAGCAACAAGATGGACAAGGAGAGAGGGAGGAGGCACCAAAAACGTCCAAGATCTCCAAGAGAAAGCTTAGCCACGTTTTTGGGAGCCCTATGGGTCTTTATATACTTGTGTGGGCTGCTAGGGTTTCAGGTGAAACCCTAATTCTTTCCTTAGGCCTTAAGCAACCCATGGAGTTCCCTAAGAAAGCCCTTGGACGAAACCCATATGGGCTTCCCATAGATTTCATCCAATCCCGTTTCTATTAGGAATCCATAGCCCAATTGTAACTATCATATAATTGCAATATCAGTCCCCTTTATTTAATTAATCTCTTTTAGTCACAAAATTAATTTTTGACTAATATTAATTAAACAATATGATTTCTCTTTTAATATATTATTCTTATAATATATTAATAAATCATAATTAATTCTCTCTCTCCTTAATTCATCCTATCAGTTGCTATGATGAAGGCCACCCAAAAGGACCATGGTCATAATCGGGTCAAGTATATACCAAAATAGTTATGGACCTAATCCAACAATTAACACATCCATATATAGAATTTCCTTATGTTGAACCATTCCAACATTACATTCATATATATTTGACTAAATTTGATTAAAATCTCACAATCTAAGCTTTTAGATTTGAAATGAAGTATTAATTCCTCTCCCTTAATTATAGCAAAACAACTTTTCAAACCCTACAACTTTGGGAATTCCTCTCCCTTTGTTTTCTATAATTAACATTGCTAACTTGCAATACATACCATAATAATTTGCTCCCACTAGCATAATAATTATTATTAGCATAACAATTATGCTCCCACTAGCTTTGACATGTATTCAGAAATCAGCTGGACTTCTAGAAATCAATACTTATTGACTTTCATTACCAAAGTTCAGATTTCTGATACGAGATGCTTCGATAAGACTTTATCTAGGCTTCTCAAAATCATACACCTTTCCTTAGATAGCTCACATGTGTGGCTTAACAATTTTAGAACTTACAACAATATGTCTCAAATGTTTAGACCATTGCCATTTCTCACAATTCGAATTATGAAGAGGGATGCCGTAATCATAATCGAATTTGATAATGCAAATATCACAATTTCTATCTTCATAAAATCTACTTAGTGAAAGCGTTTCCTCACTATCATTTTCATGAATCGGAGAGAAACATTATGACACTCAGATTTTATGGTGTATGTGTTCCTATCCATGTGAATTTGTCATGACCATAATCACAAGACATGGTTAGTGACAAATTCAAACTCAAATGGACTGAACTTGTTCAATCTCAAATTCTTGCCACCTGGCAGCACAAGGGCCTACCATTGCTTCCAGGTTGTTATGCAACCAATTGAGAACTCTCAGAACTCACATGCATAGTCAACTTTAACTGGAATGAGCATAGAAACAAGAATATGTCAACATGATAGGTCATAAACCTCAAGTCGTGTGCTAGTGATAAACAATAGGTTTTATTCTTGATTAGTTCTTGAAGCTTTTCCAATATCTTTAAGACTCCCACTGTCCTCTTGACATATAAAACTCTCTTGTCAAGAACCATTACTTGACAATCAAATATTCAAGAGTTAGTACGGATTCTTATCAAGACAAAAACTTCACACAATTGGCCTTAGTTGGTCTTCGTTTTATCCAAAACATCACAACTTAACAATTTCAAATGTACAAGAGTAGAAAAACTTTTACTCTACATTTGACAAGTGTTTTAAACCTTCTTAAGATTATGTCACTAAAGGTTACAATCTTGGAGTATTACTCTAAGACTTGTTTTGGAAACGAAGTATGACTCGTCTTCTTGATTTAAACTATTTCAACAATTCACGATTCCTCTTCTTAGCCATACACATGCACTAAGATGACTTTAGAGAATCAAATGTGTAATGGTTTTTCCATAAAAATTAAGATGATCATAAAACACGATACTAAAGTACTCTCCCATCGTTTCAGATTGGAGAAATTTTTATCTTTTTGCCTAATTTGATTCTTCTCATTCGTTCTTCCATGCATTGGACCTATTCCAATGTTTCAAAATTATACTTAAACTTGTAAGCATAACCATGTTTACTAAACTTTAGTAAATCATGACGAATAGTCTTATCGATCTTTGTGGTGGATCTTGACCATCGCATACCCAGTGTACCCGATCCCCTAGTCCTTCACTTGAATCACATATACATGTGAACAAGGAAATAGTCTTAATTTACCAAAGATGAAAATTCTCATTGATCATACAATACAACTTGCATGATTCCAAGTTTCTATCCAATTGAAACTTGGGTGATGAGAATCTTTCCTTATTTCGAAAATACTCGACACTACCACAAACGAAAGAATCAAAGTCATATTGCTAACATATAAACATACAAACATCATTTTCACAAATGCCATTGCAAGGAGATATAATAAAAGTAAAAACAAAATTTTATTTATTCATAAAATGAAGAAAAAACTTTTCCTTACAATGCACTTACAAATGAAAACTATGTTATTACATATTTCCTAGTAATCTATCATAACTCCTAAGCAGCAGCTCAAAAATCCGATCTTCGAACCACGATTGAAATCCATCTCCACGATCAGATTCAACATACTCTTCCTTTAAGCTTCTCTCCCTTTG
Organism: Lactuca virosa; assembly: GCF_052849685.1. Lineage (NCBI taxonomy): Eukaryota > Viridiplantae > Streptophyta > Magnoliopsida > Asterales > Asteraceae > Lactuca > Lactuca virosa. Next base: position 178,435,966 of record NC_136428.1, read on the forward strand.
CATGATCCTACAAAACATCAAAATGAAACCTTGTCACATCATGTATTAAGAATCAACAATTAGGAACTTAATAGAGTTAGACAATAGACTTACCTGAAGCAGAGTCAAACTTTCTGATTCTACCTTTTCTCAGATCTTTCAGGTAGTCAGGGAAGCTTCGCAACCAATGCCCCTTCTCTTGGAAATAGAAACATATAGACTCTTTGGGAATCATACACGGGACAACCTCAGACTTAGCCTTTCTCTTTCCCTTGGAAAGAGAAATCTTTTCTGGACTTTCAATGTTTCGATTGTCAATATCCATGGAAGTTTGAGAAGTAGATCTTCCCATCAAATTTGCTTTTCCAGTGTGCCACATCATTGTTGATTCAGTAGCAACAAGCAAATAGTTAAGATCAATAAGGGTCATGTCGTGGTCTGTCACATAGTAGTCCTTAATGGACTCACTATATGACTCAGGAAGTGATTGAAGAACCCAGTCAACAACCAACTTACTTAAGTCTTCGACACCCAACACTCTCAGCCTATCAATATGTGACTTTATCTCCAAGACGTGAGTACACACATGCCTTCCATCTTCATGTTTCATTGCAAGTAGGGCTTGAGTGACCTTGAATTTTTCAAGTCTTTAAATTTCTGGGTTATGGAGAATTATTGGATGAGGTGGAGGAAGTGAAGTATGACTTCCATGATCCAACCGCGTGACATCATCTTCAAGAGGAAAGCTTGTTCCAAAGGATTTGGGAAGACCATAGTTGTCTGAACTAGACATCTACAATGGGAGAAATTCAAGTTAGTTGATTTAAGTCCTTAATATAACACCCAAATGAAATATTAAGGCTAGGACCCAACACAATATTTTACAATTTGGAAGATGGATGCCGTAATCCAATTGCAAAAATTTCAAGGTAGGTAAATGACGATTTACCAATTTCCATCACGAAAAACGAAAAGAAATTTGAGGTTTTAAGTGAATTGAAATTCCTAGATCCTTTGAGATTTATTGAACAATTCAATGGCATGTTTAAATCTCGATTGTGCCCTTCAAGTTTGTGACTGGGATGACGAGGATCACAAACAAGGTGTGAATAACCATGCAAATTAGCTTGGTACACCCAATGTTACAACCACCTAATCAATGTGCCGGTTAACCACACACGCTCCATTGATCTATGATTAACATCAAGCTACTCTTTGCCACGCACTGTCAGTCTAGATTAGTGTCGCGGTTAACCACACACGCTCCACTAACGGCTTAACAAGGTGCAAAGTGCAATTTCATGGGTTAGCACCATATTCACATTTTCCTAAGTAACTAAGATTGGAAATTTATAAGTGTTTAGTTACTTTATATTTATCATTATACTTTTAATGAAGGGAGAATTAGAGTCCTATCCTACCCGTTCGGCTAACGACCCTCCACCAGTCAAGGAAGCGGTGGGTGAGAGTGGACACCCATTAAACTGTCATTTTATGGGCAGTAACCTTATACCCTCCTTATAGACCGGCTTCGTGAATGAGGCCTACTAACGGTAAGATTGACTTTGTTCTTATACACACACACACACACACACATATATATATATATATATATATATATATATATATATATATATATATATATATATATATATATATATATATTAAACCTATAGTATTATAATAGTATAAGGGTAGAATTTTAAACTTTAAAATTCTAGGGTTTGGAATTAAATGTTTCAAAAGTTAGACTTTTGCATTTACAAATTCCAAAACTTGAAGGCAGGTTTTGAAACTATTCAAAACCTTTCAATTTCATAACATATGAGTTTAATGGTATTTTAAAAAAAATACTTTTCTTTTTTCTATAACCTATGACTTTAATGATTCATTTAAATGAAAAACTTTTGGAATTCCATAACTTTAGGACAAGTTATGGAGTCCATTAAAAGGCATTTAGATCAACAATTAAACTAACAAGTAAGTGTCAAATAATATGATCTACCAAGAAAACTCATAAGCATGGATAATTCAAATCAACAATTTTCAAGAATCATATATTCTAATATAAAACTTGAAACATTGATAATTATCTTTTGAATTGGATTAGCATGATCACTACCACATCAAAAACAGGTTTATAAGTTCAAAAACAGTTTAGGGTAATGATCCTAGTCCAATTCCAGCCTTAAAACTCGAAAATCTGCATCCAGGGGCTCCGACTCGTCGAGTGTATGAACAAACTCGGTGAGTTGGATGGTTTTGTGCTTGGACTCGGCGAGTCCCCCTGTGGACTCGGCGAGTCCACTGTCCAGAACAGCAGAAAATCGATTGTTAAAACATTTTCAAGAAAGTAGCATCAAGTATAATTGAAAACAACCCTAGTCTCTGATACCACTGTTGGGTTTTGAGAATTCTAACACTCCTAAGTTGTGCATGCAACCCTAAATACCTTGGATCTATGTTTTCTCTATTATACATGCAAACTTGAACTTTCCAAGCTATTACCCTAACTAGCATACAAACTTTGATACTTGGGTAATAAAACAAGTTAGAAAACACACCTTTTGTTGTAGTTGGAAGCCTTGGACCTTTAAGAACTTAGTGCCCCAAGTGTTGCACCTCAAATGGAATCACACAACACCACCAACAATTGGAATAACTTGAGAGAAGAACACTTGCTTCCATAAAAACCGGCTTGCCCTCTTGTGTTTCCACTAGTGCCAATTTCATGAGATTTGGGGTTTCTTATATAGTGTGCACATTAGGGTTACACCATGTAACTGATGACTTTCCATATTCCTCATGATCCATGGGTTTTAACCTCCATGGAGTATCCATGGGTTTAGCCCACCATGAGGAACTATGAATCATAAGCCCACTTTATAAGAATGAATGATTTACCAAATCAATCCTCATTTATTTAATTAGTCTCTTTTGATCACAAAATTAATTCCAAACTAATTCTTGATGAATACTAATTAAATAATATGATTTCATATTAATATATTAGAACTTATAATATATTAATAAATCATAAATATCCTCTTCTCACAAAAGTCTATCTAAATTGTTCCGATGCCATGCAACCCAAATGGACCATGCTACTCTCGGGTCAAGTACATACCAATAATAGTTATGGGCTTAGACACCTAATCCAACAATTATAACCAAAGTCTCATAGAGGGAGAGCGAGAATTTGTGTATAGATCTATACGGGGATGACACCCCACACCTGAGCTGCTCACTATAGCTAGACAGGTCAGTCTAGGGTGACAAATGTCTTACCTAACGCGACACCTGAAGAACATCATGACAGGCATAACAGTCATATCAAGCATGGTTATAGCAACTCACATAGAGAATAACAAACAAATAAATTTGCGGAATACACATAATATACTCTTAATACATGGTACGAACTAAACATTTGTTACATTACTCGGGTCTTAGGGTCGAGACCACACCTTTTCATTTATACAGAAAATATAGGATTTTCTGGAAAACTCTTTTTATACATTACCAGACAAGATTACACATGCTCTAATACAAGATTTGAAACAAAATCTTACAAACCATTTCTATAGAAAATATCGGATTTTCTGGTGATTATAAACTACTACAAAACTTTTCATACAAACATACTTATGAACTCACCAACATTCTATATGTTGACGCTTTTCAAAATAACTTGTATTCTCAGGAACTCGCTAATCAGGTTGGTCGTCAAGGAAATGTGGACTTTTGTTGTAATTTGTTGTCATCATACATTTAATATTTTTCAGGGATGTAATTTGTGAACAAACACACTTATGTAAAACTATGATGGTTGTTATATTTCATGTATGATGATGATGTTTTCTTTGTTTCATTTATATACATTGTGATGATATTACAAGATGAAGTCACCCAATCCCCGGACGTTTCCGCCGTTTCTCCGATTCGGGGGTGTGACATAGTGAGATCTACTTACTGTTCAATCTCACGGATATTTGTAAGTTTTGTTTCCCCGCCTCTCTAACCAGCAACCACCAATGCCTCTGACGTGGAATCTACTACCATCAGCACCCTTCGTCTTCGGTACATACAAAAAGTTTTTTACCTTTTGTAATTGGAATTGGTAGCACACGATGCTTGATTGATGGTGGTTTGAAACAGTTTCATGACATAAAAGATGGTGATATCAAGGTTGCCTTCAACGAGCTCATGGTTATAAACGGGGTTGAAAGATGGAGCTATGGGTGTATCTGATCTCATCGTCCAACCTATATCAAGTTCGATCAACTGGATTCGTCATATAGATGAATAGGCTCCACATCGTCATGATTGATCAACAGCCCTCATCATCTTCTGGTTTGATTTTGAACTTAGAACCCATTCACAAACTAGAGAGAGAGAGAGAGAGAGAGAGAGAAATTGATGGAGGTTGGTTGATTTTTTTTATTTTTAAATTAAAAATGTTAAAATAAATATTAAAAAAATGGTAAATAGAAATTAAAATGGCAAAATTGTCATTTCGGGTTTTCCAAGGACTAAAACCACACGAATTTCTTAATTTTCGAACCAAAACCATAGAAAACTCCTGATTTTGGACCTTGTATGCTAGTCGGGATATTTTTAGACCTTATCCACAGTTTTTGCAAAAACACAAGAAGCAATTTTGTAGTTTTGTCTATTTTTTTTGTCATTTTTTACACCACCATTTGACATATATATATATATATATATATATATATATATATATATATATATATATATATATATATATATATATATATATATATATATATATATATTACAACCCGGAGTACATTAAATTTGTCATTAAAAAAAAACTATTATATAATTAACCACTTAGCCAAACTAATGCATATCAATTCACAGTAAATTGTTACCTAACAAAAATATTCAAATTAATATATATCAAATATTTATACATTTATTTATTTAATATTATTAATAATAACGAATTTATACATTTTATATGATTTTATATGTGTTTATACATATTTTATTTAGTAGTATTATTAATAATAAAAAATATAAGAAAATATGTATAAATATGTTTAAATGAAAAAAAACTTCAAAAACATTTTTTATGCTAAAAAACATATAAATATGTTTTTTTGTATTTATTCCATTTGTAGGTATTTTTATATATAAATATGTTTTCATACGTATGTATCGAAAATCTATAAATGTAGAAAATACATAAAAATATGTTTAAATGCAAAAAAACATTTTACAAACGTTTTTAAGGTGAGGAGGGGTTGACATGGCATGCCACGTTGGGTCACATCAACAACCCTTCCAGTTTGGCATGCCACATGGATTGATTACCTATCAAAAATGTCAAAATTGCTAAAATAAATAAATAACTGTTTTTGAGTTTTTCTATTCTGAAAAAAAAATCTAAACTTTTTCGTAATCTTATTGAAAATACTAGGATGTATTTAAGAAAACTAATGATATGATATGTATCATTTTAATTTTTTTTTAAGTGGTAGACTGTAATAGTTTTATCGAATGCACGTGTTTATAATTTCTCTTCAAAATAATAAAATTTGTACCGTAAAAGTACCATAAAAAAATCATGTATTATGCATTTAAATGAGGCTTATAAATGTTAAAAGAAGGAAACATGTGTATTAGCAAAGGATAAAAAAGGTAATTATTATTTTTATAAATATTTATAAATTAATAAATTAAATTAAAAGATATAATTCAAAATAGGGAAATCTCTAGAAAAACCGTAAATTTTTACCCTAATTTACGAAAATGTCCTAAACTAAAATTTGTTTGCGAAAAAACATGAATCACCGGTAAAAATGACGACTTGACCCCTTTTTTTCGGTTTACCGGTTTCATTACTTACCTATTTCATTAAAGTCTCATTATTTTACCTTAATTTACGAATAAGTCACAAACTAAAATTTAGTGATGATTTAGCATTTTTCTCCATGTAACATATATTTTATCGGTTTCATTGTTGATTTAGAAACTCAGTCATTCAATTTGCTGATAAGATGGATAAGATGAGTTATATAATGCTATATTTATTCTAAAATTTAATATCCATCTTATCGGCTCATTTATGACTATGTATCTAGGTCAGCAATGAAACCAATAAAATGTGTGTTTCCAGGAAAAAAGGGCAGGAAATGAGCTGATGTTTGATGAGATGAATATATTGGGTTACATAAGGTTGGATAGACGATTTCAAATTTCTTATAAACGTAAAAATGACGTAATTGTTGCTAGTTTATGTAATTATTGCAGTCTTCGTTTGATGTATTTTATATTCAAAAAAAATATACATTATATCAAGATATCAAGTTTTATGGTAAACATTGCATTATATAACCCAACATATTCATCTCATCTGTTCATTTAATGACTAAGGGTCCAGGTCAGCAATGAACCCGGTAAAATATATGTTACATGTAGAAAATGACTAAATCATCACGAAATTTTAGTTTAAGACTTATTCGTAAATTATGGTAAAATAATGAGACTTTAATGAAACAGATAATTAATAAAACTAGTAAACCAGGAAAAATGGGTCAAATCGCAATTTTTACCAGTAATTCATACTTTTTCGTAAATAAATTTTAATTTCAGACTTTCTCGTAAATTAAAATAAAATTTTATGACTTTTGTGAATATCGCCCTTCAAAATAAAATAAGTTAGCATAGACAATCTCTGAAAGCATGGCATGCGTTAATTTGAACAAAATTTAGAATATTTTTAATTTCAAATAAATAAGGATATAATTGTCATGAGATAATTTTTTGAAGCGGAAAGATTAAAGGGTCCTCTTATTCGGCCCCCTCCCCCTACAAACCCTATATTTACGCGCTGCTTTTTGGATTTACGTTCTTTTTTCTTTTTCAAATAAACTTCCTAATTTCCATTAAGGACCCTTTACTTTTATAATTTGTTAAAATTAAAACATTCCATTATTTTCTATTTTTTTTCTTTTTATATTGTTTATTTTTGTTTTATTTTCTCTTATCATAATATTTTTTACATGAAATATTTTATTTTTGAACCTTACATCTCTTATAGTAACATTTTATAATAGTATTTTATTTTGAACGTTACATCTACATAAAAATCTTATATTATAATTGAAATGTATTAATTTTTTCTTTACATCTCTTATAGTAACATTTTATAAAATAATATTTTATTTTGAACGTTACATCTACATAAAAATCTTATATTATAATTGAAATGTATTAATTTTTTCTTTAATATTTTTGTCATCGTGTTTTGTAATAAACTTCAATATATATATATATATATATATATATATATATATATATATATATATATATATATATATATGTTCAAATGAGAACATTTTCTAAAATGAGAACATTTGAGAACAAACGACTAAATTTTCAATCTTACATATTTACAAGTTTATTAATTAAATAAATAAATAAACATCAACCCCACCACCACCCCACGTGCCCCACCCTCCCATATGAAATCAAGTGTCGAATGTTCCTTTCTTGTTTGAAGCTGCACCAGCGCTCAGACTACTACACCACCGCCGGAGCACAGTAGCGTCGTCGGAATAACCGGAATGACGTCGTAATCACTAAACATTTCCTCTCCACTTTCTCAGATCGTTTTTAGTAGATTTTGCAATTACAGAAAAAGAACCAAATCAAATCGATCGACCTTCTCCCTTTCTCGAGAGCAAATATCGTCGGGTCCGGAATTTCTGATTGTAAATAGATTCTCTAGAGCTCCGTCGATTTCTGCTTCTGTTAATTTCTTCATTTCGATTAATGGTTTTGTGTATTTCTTCCGATAAGAACCATAATTGAGAAAAAGATAGAAGAACCACATACACTCACATAAGACGCCCTATGTCCAGATCTCTACAGACATTTGCCTTGACGACGTTAACACCGATCGGATCTTCTGCGAAGCCGCCAAAGTCGTCTCCCAATTATCGGATGCCCTGAGAAAGTAAATCCTCTCTCTCTCTCTCATCTACTCATACAGTGTGGGAGAAATGTTAATCTCGAACATATTTGTGAAATTTCTATATGATTTGGCATGATTTTCTTCGATTATGTCGATTTATTTGACTGTCATTTTTTCAATTTCTGAAAACTCGGAGATACGATTCTTATCAGAGCTTGCTTGATTTGAAAATTTGAACATGAGATTGAATTTTTTTTTTGATATTCAAGCTTTAATCTCGCAAATATATCATCTGGAAACCGATTAGAATCATTGTTTCATTCTAGTCTCAAATCTAGAAATACTTCAAAAATCTGTTATGATTATGATGAAAATTAATACGTAATCAACCAAGTTATTGACATCCATACCTTATTGATGATGAAACGAGCACCATTAGGTCCCTCATCTCTCTCTCTCTCTCTCTCTCTCTCTCTCTCTCTCTCCATGACAATTTCTTATTGGTGATGAAACCAGCCTCATTTGGATTATTTATATTACATAACTTATGAATCAGGATTTACAATGTATGCATAACATTTGGTTCATTCTTTACATTTTGATTTATTGGTAATTTGAGTTTGAACAGTTGTGCAAAGACTTTAACAGGAATAACAAAGAAGTGGTGAAACTTAGAATTGTAAGTCTTTCTATCTTTTGACAGGGTAAATTGAAAATCTTGCTTTTCATTATCATGATGAGCTTAACACTAAATTGCAAAATTAACTTGTTTGAAGGTTAGAGAAGATATCAGTTACATGATAAAAAAAAAATACAGAGGACAAAAAGGACTCAACTGCAAAGAAAGATGCAGAGGTTCAGGAGGCCCGTGCAACATTATTTTCAAAATTGGAAGTAGTTAGGAACCTTGTGCATGATTCAGTTCCTGTTAACAATGATGAGGCGAACATTATTTTTCTTTCTTGTTTCTTCAAATACATGTGTATCCCATAGGCCATAACATTCATCATCTCTTGTCAATTATGCATTTTGTACATGGTGATATATTTTGGCAAATAATGTTGTTCTCCGGTGTTGTCCAGACTTGTGGAGAGAAATAAACAGAGGTCAAATTAAAAGAATATGTCGAGCATGTTGAACTTCTTGGAATTGAAGATTTGAAAACAGGTATTATAATTATTTGATTCACTTTTAAGATGTTTAAGCAAATTGAAGGGCTAATGCATCTTTTTTTCTTTTTATATTTAGTTGCTAGTGTAGCAGTAGTAGAGGATTTTATTTAAAAGGAGATGGTGTGCGTCTAACTCAAGTTCTTGTAAACTTTAGACATTATTTTCTTGAAAAAAAAGCTTCAGATCGTCGCAAACTCCATTCTTTATGAGGAATCAGTAACTAATTGATGTACCTTCAATTTGGAGTATTTTAATTAATCAGTAATTGAGTAGGGTTAGCTTTGATTCATCTCTAAACAATTATTGGTGAACGCGATAATAGATTAATCACAATTTAATAAACATACAAGAAAAAAAATTATATATGATTAAATATATAAAATGACATATAATTAATACGTGAGAAAATTTTTTAAAGCGAAAAATTATATGTGATTAGATATATGAAATCACATGTAATGAATAGATATAATATAATCACATGTGATTAATCTTATATGATATAATCACATAGGATTTAATCATATAAACTTTTATGAAGTGAAAAATCATATGTGATTAAATACATATAATCATATGTGATTAAATACATATAATCACATGTGGTTATATACATCCAATCACATATGATTTTTGTGGAGAAGATTCATTGTCACATTCTCGAATCAGTAATTGTTCTTTATCAAATTTAATCATATGAGATTAAATAAATATAATCACATATGATTTAATCGAATGTGATTATATGTATTTAATCATATGCGATTTATTTGGAAAAGATTTGTTTTAACAAATCATCTTTATATAAATCATATGTGATTAGACACGTATAATCACATGTGAGTATATGTATTTAATCACATATGATTTATGTGATTAAATACATATAAAAATAGTACATATAATCATACATAATTTATGTCATTACATAAAATTTTTTGAAGCGAAAAACCATATGTGATTAAATACATAGAATCATATGTGATTAAATACATATAATCACATGTGATTATACATATAATCACATGTGGTTATATGCATCCAATCACATATGATTTTTGTGGAGAAGATTCATTGTTACGTTTTCGATTCAATAATTGTTTTTTTTTTCAAATTTAATCATATGTGATTAAATAAATCTAATCACTTGTAATTATATGTATCTAATCACATATGATTTAATGGAATGTGATTATATATATTTAATCATATGTGATTCAATAATTGTTCTTTGTTAAATTTAATCATATATGATTAAATAAATCTAATCACACGTGATTATGTGTATCTAATTACATATGATTTAATCGAATGTAATTATATGTATTTAATTATATGTGATTTATTTGGAAAAGATTTGTTTTAACGAATCTTCTTTATATAAATCATATGTGATTAGACACATATAATCACACGTGATTACATGTATTTAATCATAAGTTTTATAAGAGTAATACAACAAAGCACAAGCTAAATAATGTCATAATTGATGTGTAGGTTCTCGGAAAGGAAAGAATTCATCTATCTTATGCTAGCTAATTTTCAGGTTCAAGGAGGTGAGTTACAGTAACTCTCATATTATGTAAGTATTAGTTGTTTTATGTTATTGTTCATGGATACCCTAATCCGGTAGAGTGAACAAGGAAAGGTAGAATGTAGTTTGTTCTCTAGTGAGACAAGGAAAAAGATTCATTTCCGCGTTCTCGATTCATTAGTTGTTATCGTGTATTAAATCACATTTGATTATATAATCTAATCACATATGACTTATATGCACAAGATTCATTTTTGTGCTTTCGATTCAATAGTTGTTCTTTGTCCATATTAATCGTATAGTATGTGATTAAATACATAAAATGACATATGATTAAGTACATGATAACAAATATTGAATTGAGAACGTGAATTTGAATTTCATTCACATAAATCATATGTGATTAGATACGTATAATCACATATGATTTATGTGGTTAAGATTCATTTTCGCGTTCCTGATTCAATAATTATTTTTTCCCACTTTAATCATATGTGATTAAATACATTTAATCCGATGTGAATATATGTTTCTAATCACATATGATTTTATTTGGAAAAAACGAATATTGTCTGTATAAATCATATGTGATTAGATACATACAATCACATGTGATTATATACACGATAACAAATATTGAACCAAGAACGCGGATTTTTTTTATCCAAATTAATCATATGTGATTAAATACATATAATCACATGTGATAATAAGAATCTAATCACATATGATTTATATGGACATAATTCATTTTTGCTTTGTCGATTTAATAGTTATTCTCATGGATTTTATCACATGTAATTATATGTATAATTATATGTGATTAAGTACATGAGCACAACTATTGAATCGAGAAGGAAAAAATGAATCTTGTCCACCTCAAATCATATGTGATTATATACATATAATCACATGTGATTAATTACACAAAAAGCAATTATTCAGTCGAAACCGTAAAAATAAATTTTGTCTACATAAATCATATCTAATTAAATACATATAATCACATGTTATTATATGTATCCAATCATATATGATTTATGTGGATGAGATTCATTGTCACATTCTCGATTCAATAATTGTTCTTTGTCCACTGTAATCATATGTGATTAAATACATATAATCACATGTGATTATATGTATCTAATCACATATGATTTATATGGACAAAAAATAATGATGTCTATATAAATCATATGTGATTAGATACATATAATCACATATGATAATATACACAAGAACAACTATTGAATCGAGAACACAAAGATAAATATTATCAACATTATCATATGTGATTAAATGCATATAATCAGATGTGATTATATGTATCTAATCAAATAGAATTCATGTGGAAAATATTTATTTTCGCGTTCTCGATTCAGTTGTTGTTCTTGTGTGCTTAATTACATGAGATTATATGTATCTAATTAGATATGATTTATATGGACAATATTCATTTCACATTCTTGTTCAATAGTTGGTCTTATACATTTAGTCACATATGATTTCTGTACACAAGATTTATTTTCGCGTTTCTGAGTAAAATAGTTTTTCTTTTTCCACATTAATCATATGTGATTAATACATATAGTCACATATGATTAAATACATAAGAAAAAATATTGAATTATGAATATTATCAATATAAATCATATGCGATTTGCTACATATAATCACATGTGATTAAGTATATGAGTACAACTATTGAATTGAGAAAGAAATAATGAATATTGTCCACATAAATCATATATGATTAAATACATGTAATCACATGTGATTAAATATCTTAGAACAATTATTGAATCGACGCAGGAATAAATATTTTCCATATGAATCATATGTAACTAAATAAATATAATCACATGTGATTAAATACACAAGAACAACTATTAAATCAACACGTGAAAACAAATATTGTCCATGTAAATCATATGTGATTAAATACATATAATCACATGTGATTTAATACACGATGTCAATTATTAAATCAAAAACACAAAAATAAATACGGCCCACGTAAATAATATTTTATTAAATACATATAATCACATGTAATTATGTGTATCTAATCACATATGATTTACGTGGACAATATTCACTTTTGCATTCTCGATTCACTAGTTTTTCACGTGTATTTAATCACATGTGATTATATGTATTTAATAACATATAAATCACATATGATTCGATACATATAATCACAAGTGATTATATACAAGAGAAAAATTAATGAATCAAAAATACAATAATAAATCTTTGTAGGTGGGGGTAAGGGTAGTGGCGGCGGGTGGTGGAGGCGAGGTGGTGGTGATGGGTGGTGGTGGTGTGTGGTGATGGGTGGTGTTGGGTGCGTGGATGGTTGCAAGTGGTGGTGATAGTGATGAGTGGTGATTTTGGTAGGTGATGGAGGTAGGTGGTGGTGGTGGGTGGTATTGGATGGGTGGTGATGATGTTGGGTGGTGATGGTGGTGGCGGGTGGTGGTTGGTGGTGGTGGTGGTTGTGGTGGGTTGGTGGTGGGTAGTGGTGGTGGTGGGTGGTGCGTAGTGATGGGTGGTGGGTGGTGGTGGTGGCGGGTGGTGGTTGGTGGTGGTGGTGGTGGTAAGTGGTGGTTGTAATGGGTGGGTGGTGGGTGGTGGCGGGTGTTGGTGGGTAATAATGTGTGGTGGGTAGTGGTTGGTGGTGGTGGGTAGTGATGGGTGGTGGTGGTGATGGGTGGTAGGTAGTGGTGGCGGGCTGTGGTGATGGTGGTGATGGGTGGTGGTTTATGGTGGTGGTGGGTGGTGGGTAGTGATGGGTGGTGGGCGATTAGTGGTGGTGGTTAGTGATGGGTGGTGATGACGGGTGGTGGTTGGTGGTGGTGGGTAGTGATGGTGGTAGTGGTGGGTGGTGGTGGCGGGTGGTGGTGATGGGTGATATGTAGTGGTTGTGGGTGGTGGTGATGGGTGGTAGATGTGGGTGGTGGCGGTAGGTGGCGGTGGTTAGGTCGTGATGTTGGTGGGTGGTGATGGTGGTGGCGGGTGGTGGTTGGTGGTAGTGGTGGTGGTTAGTGATGGGTGGTGGTGGCGGGTGGTGGTTGGTGGTGGTGGGTAGTGATGGTTGGTGGTGGTGGCGGGTGGTGGTGATGGGTGGTGGTGGCAGGCAGTAGTGATGGGTGGTGGTGGTTGGGTGGTGATGGTGGTGGGTGGTGATGGTGGTGGCGGGTGGTGGTTGGTGGTGGTGGTGGTGGTTAGTGATGGGTGGCGGTGGCGGGTGGTGTTGGTTGGGTGGTGAATGGTGTTTGTTAGTGAGTTTTTTAATTGTTTGTAACTATTTTTTGATTTATATGAATATTATTTTATAATTTTAATTAAAAAAATTATGTGGTCCAAATTTGTTCTCAAATGTTCTCGCGATAAGAAATGTTCTCGATTGAACGCTCCCATATATATATATATATATATATATATATATATATATATATATATATATATATATATATATATATATATATATATATATATATATATATTAATCAAATCAAATCAAATAGGGGAGGGGATATTAAATGGAAAGAGGGGGGCTGAATACCTTTACCCAAGATTAAAATCTTCGCAGGATTTATAAACACCCTTTTCGAAAACGTCCTTTCATTTTTGGGAATTGGAACCATAGTTCCGTAAATATTCTCTTCACACGGTTTCTATTGCAATAAATTTTTTTTTCTTCTAGTGGGCGTTTTTCTTTCCTCTTCCTTTGGGGTTGGATGATACGAGAATGAATTTGAGTTTGGCTTCGGGTTTTGGTTGTGTTTCACAAAGATTCGAATTTCGGCTCAGTTAGATATTGGTTTTTCTTGGGGTTGGATGATACGAGAATGGATTTGAGTTTGGTTTCGGGTTTGGGTTGCGTTTCACAAAAATTCAAATTTCGGCTCAGTTAGATATTGGTTTTTCGGAATGTATTTTGTGAGAGGGGAAAATTGTGGAAAAAAGTTGTACTAACGGGTGGCATAATGTAATATTGTACTCTTTGTTGATATTGAAAACATTGGGGTATTAAATTGTTGTCTGTAAATGGACAGAAATACTGCTGTATTGTTGAACCACTTGCACGCGATTTGTTTCATCATGATCTTGAGGTGATTAATGGAAATGTCGTTTGAATTCATTTTGGTGGAAGAAATTGTAGTGTTTTTGTGAAATGAATAGTAAAAATGTGTATCTTTCGTTGTTAATTAAAGGAAAGTACAATGAAGGCGTTGGAAAGGATTCAAAGAAAGAAGGGTGTGGCGAAATAACATTGCACGTTCAGGGGTAAGGGTCATACCAGACAGTGTGGTGTTCACCGCAAGCCACCGTGATATATAGTGACAGTAGTTAATTCAAGTACTATCAAAAGGTTACGTATATTTTTGTTTTGTATATCCCCAAATGTATTCAGTCGAGATAGTGTATGCATGCATTTGTTGACTCTAGTTGAATTTAAGTGCATGTATTAGGCAATAAGTCTGCTCGTGCTGAACACAATTGTGGATAAAATGATTTTCCTACAAATTAGAATACTACAAAAGTTTAAACAAGGTTAGAGAGAAAAAAAATTATCCATAATTATAGGGATTAATATTTTATTTAATTAAAATCAAAGATTACTAATATACCCATTATTATGTTTTTAAAATGATCGTACCGTATTGATCCATACATCAACACAAAAGTTAAAACACATGAACCCCCCCCCCCCTCTCTCTCTCTCTCTCTCTATATATATATATATATATATATATATATATATATATATATATATATATATATATATATATTGAAAAAACATCATAAATGGTCCCTGTGATTTCCCCAGATCTGAAGTTTAGTCCCCATGGTTTAAAAACATCATAGATGGTTCATGTGATTTCAAAACTTTTGACGATTGGTCCTTATTGCTAACTCCATTAAGTTTATCCGTTAATTCAAGGGCATTTTCGTCATTTCACTACCACAGAGACCATTTATGATGTTTTCTCTTATTTTAAAAAATTGAAATAATATACAAAGGGGTCTCACCCTCTCTCTCTCTCTCTCTCTCTCTCTCTCTCTCGTTCATACCCGACACAACACAAACAAACACAAACGCCTCCATTCTTCTCATGTTCGTCGGCTCCTCAAGCAATTGCTCCCCTGCTCGCCGCCGATTGCCATCCCTGCCACTGTGAGGCCACCGGTCGGAGACCTTCACACCCAACAGCTCACCGGAGACCTTCGCACCCCACAAATAGAGGTTCGTTTTTCTTCAAAGCTCAAAACCGTGTTTTCCGTTGAAATCAAAATTTGTATGATCTCTGCAACATGTAGATATATGTGTGAAATTGAAATCTTTATGATGTTTGCAACATGGAACAAGTTTAGCCAACGATTTCTTGTATCTAGTATTTACTAATATCATTGGTTATCTCTATATTCAATTAGTCTGTACAAGTTTAGAGCTTTCTACAATGGTGTATCTGTTCAATTTCTACTATTATGAACAGTAACTTACACATTGTTTATTGAATATTTCAGGTTTAGGTTTAGGTTTCGATTGCATTTAATTGTTAGCGTTCCATATAAAGTTTGAATAACAATATCTTAAATTCAAGAAATCGTTAGGAACCCTAGGTTAGTAGGTCCAATGTAAAACTCGTATTCTATATTAAAAACGTGAAATAGTTTTGAATCGTATTCTATTTTGGATTCAGGGGAGATGTTTTTCCACAATATTCCGGAGCAAAAGATGTAGCTCCACCCACGTCACTTTGGTCGCAACCTTCGTGAAAAACGCGTTTCAAAGCTCATGAAAGACGTAGAGGGCACTTGCAGGTTAATGATTCGTACATTCTGTAACAACTTTCTTCTCCTTCCAAGTTCCAATTTCAGCCATGATTATGTCTAATTTGTGTTTTTTGCTAACAGTAGGAGGCATGGTTTCATGAAATCAAACCTCGGAACCGAACCTTATAATCAAAAACATATATGAAATTAATACCACAAAAGATGATTCTCACCTTGCTCATTTTATGGATAACAGATTTGGGTATGTAAAGTGTAACACTCCAAATCAGGTACACCATTCTAACCCTTGAAATTATTGTTTGGCAAAAATGGTCCCTTTGTATGCTGGGGGTACCTAAGTGTACGCTTAGCATACTATGGAAGAAGGATCGTGAAAGAATATCGAGTACACAGCACGTACATGTAGCTATGCCGGGTGTACGCGACAGAGGTCCAAAACCCTAAAACCCAGACTTGAGACCTATTTATTCATCCTCAAGTCACTTGGACCAAACCCTAATTAGCCCCTAGAGTCTCATTTCCTCCCTTTACCTCAGTTTCCCCCTGAGAGTGTGATTTTAGAGCATAGAAAGGTGTTGGTGGCCATTTTGGAGCTTATCCAAGAAGATGAAGTTAGTGAGCAAGCTTGGTGTGACATTCGGCTTCAAGAAACTGCATCTACCTTGAGGAGCTTCTGGAGTTATAAAGTCTTGATCTTGCCATCTTATTCATTAGATTGTGTTAGGGGTTTCCATATTGTCCCTTTTGTTGGTTCTTGGATCTTCTCTTGAGATTTGAGCAACTCTAGAGACTAAAATGGTTAGATTTGAGCTTTGTGAGCATGCTAGATGCATAAATGTGCTAGCTTGAAGGTTATCTAAACTCCATGCATGAGCTTGAAGCTTTATATGAACTCCTAATGTGAAGAATGAAGTTTTGAAGTCCCATATAGCATGTAAGGGCATAAAGTTGCCAACTTTATGCCCTAGGACGTCTTAATGAGCTCAGATATGATATTGGTGTTGGGTTTTGAGCATTCTAACACTCCTATGGTGTACATGCAACCCTATAAACCTTGGATCTATGTTTTCTCTATTATACATGCAAATATTAACTATTCCAAGGTTTCATCCTAACTAGCATATTATGAAGCACCTATACTACAAAGTTCTAGTTAGATGACATACCTTTTGATGTAGCTTGATGTCTTCAAGCTTTAAGAGCTTAGCCCCAATAGTGTGGAAGCCTCAAATGGAATCACAAATCACCAAAACACCTTGGAAGAACTTGAGAGAATATGTATGCACACTAAAATCGGCCCACTCTTATTTTCACACACTTGTGCCAATTTTGTGAGCCAAGGACCCCTTTATATATTATGGAGGATTAGGGTTACATCCATGTAAACCCTAATACCCATGACCTTTCATTTACATAGGATCCATGGGTTAAAAGCTCCATGGACCATCCATAAAAGCTTAGCCCAACCTAAATGAACTTGGCCCATTCCATATATATAAGAGTCCATATTTAATTAGTTCTTTTTGATCACTTAATTAATTCTAAATTAATTCTTGATCAATACTAATTAAATAATATGATTCCATATTAATATATTAGAACTTATAATATATTAATATAAATCATAAATATACTATTCTCAAAAGACTATCCATATAAATTGTGCCGGTGAAGTGCAACCCAAATGGACCATGCCGGGTCGGGTCAAGTACATACCAAATATAGTTATGGACTTAGACATTAATCCAACAGTCTCCCACTTGGATAAGTCTAAAACTATTATTGAGTATGACTTCAAAACCTAACTGGCAATCGTAGCTCTTAAAGCCGCTGTCGAACTCTGACCTTGTCAATGACTTGTCCATTAGATAAAGGATCATATATTCCTCCATTCTAGATATCATATGGACTGAGACATGGATTATAATCATTCTCTCTGTCCATTTGTTGTTTCCTGATTTTCGATTTATGATGACTGACTGATTGAACAAATCAAATCAGTCCTGGCTTGGCCAAGCACTCACATGTGTCATCGCTAAATCATCGAGGGGCACAGATATCGCTTTTATCCCGAAGGTAAAAGGAATGGATAAACTTCGACTCATATGGCTTGTTCTACTACTTATTGAATCATACACAAAGGCACGTTTTATAACATCGAGTTACCAAATGCGTTTTCTTGCAATCAATGTATAACCAACTCATAGTAACAACTCATATCTCTAGGTTTGAGGAATATAAGATATTATCGTCTCATGATCACTCGTGATAAAATCCATGAAGTGATTCAAATGAGCGTGGGTTGAATCCAATACTCAGAACTTATGAGCACTCATGAGTGTTGTAGCACCACTTTGTCCACCAACTTGGACCTCTACAAACCAACCCATGACAGTCTTGATTCATATCTACTTCCAACATATGACCGACTGTGGATGGTTTGAATAATTTAATCATTCAGGAAGAGCGACTTAGTTATTCTGGAGGTCAAAACATGCAAAGTGAAACACAAGAATAAATGAATCAAATATGGTATCAAACCCTATGAATATAAATAAACACTTTTATTTATCACCATACTGATTACTCATTATTCATTGTTTCGGTTTTATCAACTTTATACTTGAATTAAAAACACTAGTTGCCCCATGCTCCAAGCATGTACACTATGTTTTTCTTAAACAATAGCTTTGCCATACACCAAGTATGCACTCTATGTTTGTCTATGATCCTTACTTTGTGAAATAAACCAATTGAACATAATTTCAATGATTCTAATTTCACACTCCCAAATCCTTATCGAAAAATGTGAGAATTTCAAATTCCTATCATTTATCGAAATCTGTTTAGATTTTAAACTTATATGCACTGACCCTCCTGTAATGAATATGTACAAAGTCACAAAGACTTGTCAACAGTCATTATAAGGTATTCTAATGGAGATCAACTCCATGGAAATTAAGTCTCATATTCAAAGTACATTGCTTTGGACATGCTTCTTGCATTAAGTTTTCTAATCTTACACAGATAACTTCCACCTATGGAGACAACTCCATATTCTCATTTTGACTATCACTTCTGAATAAGAGATGCCTCTTTTCAGAATATGTCAATATGGTCCTTCCAAAATTAGCACTATACTTCCAACTGTCCCTGAGCAACCAATCTTTGGTAAACCTCAGATTGTCCTCGACAATTGCTTAATCATTTTAGTCATATCCAATTGTAGACCTTTTCCCTTCTTAATGCCTCTGGGCATTTGGAAAAATTTAGAAATGACAAATATTATAGCACATGCAATCGATCCTGTACCTAAAGCAAATGGTACACGATTCATGATGTCTCACATAAAGACATGATTCTAGACCAGTCTTTTGCTACAATATTTTATTTTCCATGTTTTCAAAATTTGACTATGAAGAGGGATGCCGTAATCATAATCGAATTTTGAGAACGCAATATACAAAATTTCCTTAAGTTGAACCAATCCAACATGAAATTCATATATATATTCTCGACTAAAGATGATTAAGGTCTCAATCTAAGCCTTTAGAACTGAAATGAAGTATATCCTCTCCCTTAATTATAGCAAACCAACTTTTTCAATCCATACAGCCTCACGAATTGAAACTTTTGTTTTCTATAATTAACATTGCTAACTTGCAACAATAACAATAATTATCATGCTCCCACTAACATGATGATTATTAGCATAACACGTATGCTCCCACTAGCTTTGACATGTACTCAGAAATCAGCTGGACTTCTAGAAATCAATACTTTATTGACTTTCTTACCAAAGTTCAAATTTCTGATACGAGATGCTTTGATAAAACTTTATCAAAATCATACACCTTTCCTTAGATAGCATGCATGTGTGTCTAAACAATTTCAGAACTATGAAAAGGGATGCCGTAATCATAGTCTCAATTGTTTAGACCTTTTGCCATCTGCTTCAAATCTACTTGGTGGAAGTGTTTCCTCACCATCATTTTCATGAATCGGAGAGAAACCTTGTGACCCTTAGATTTTATGGTGTATGTGTTCTTATCCATGTGAATCGTCAAAACCATAGTCACAAGACAAGGATAATGACAAATCCAAACTCATATGGACTGAACTTATGCAATCTTAACTTCTTGCCACCTGGTAGTACAGGGCCTGCCATTGCTTCCAAGTTGTTATGCAACCAATTGAGAACTTTCAGAACTCCTATGCAAAGCCAACTTTAACTGGAATGGGCACAAAATATGTCAACACGATAGGTTAAAAACATCAAGTTGTGTGCTAGTGAAGAACCTCAGGTTGTATTCTTGATTAGTTCTTGAAATTATTTTTAGGATCTTTAAGACCCCCACTATCCTCTTGACATATAAGACTATCTTGCCAAATATTCAAGAGATAGTGCGGATTCTTTATCAAGACAAACACTTCACACAATTGGCCTTAGTTGGTCTTTGTTTTATCCAAAACATCACAACTTACCAATTTCAAATGTACAAGAGTAGGACACTTTTACTCTTACATTTGACAAGTGTTTTAAACCTTTCTTTAAGATATGTCACTCAAGTTACAATCTTGGAGTATGACTCTAAGAATTGTTATGGAACGAAGTATGACTCATCTTCCTGATCTAACCATTTCAACAATTCATGACTCCTCTTCTTAGTCATAAGAATGCACTAAGATGACCTTTAGAGGACTAATTGTGATATGATTTCTAAATCATTAAGATGATCACAAACATGATACTAACGTACTCTCCCATCTTTTCAGATTTGAGAAACTTTTATCTTTCTGCCTAATTTGATTCTTCGCATTCGTTCTACCATACATTGAGACTTTTCCAATGTTTTAGAATTATAATTAAACTTGTAAGTGTAACCATATTTACTAAACTTTAGTAAATCAAATAGTCTTAACGAGTTTTGTGGTGGACATGACCAGTGCACAAGAATGTGTACTCGATCCCTTTAGTCCTTCACTTGACTCACACATCCATGTGAACAAGTAATTAGTCTTGATTTTCCAATGCTTGAAAGTTCTCATTCATCATACTATTCAACTTGCATGATTCCAAGTTTCGGTCCAATTGAAACTTGGGTGATGAGGAACTTTCCTGATTTGGTAAATTTAGACACTACAACAAATGAGAGAATCAAATCCATTTTCCAATATTGCTGTCAGTGGAATCATATAAGCAACAATTTTCCACAAATGCCATTGTAAGGATACTTCAAATAAACAAAATTAACAATTTTCTTTTATTTTAAAACTTTGCGGAAAACTTATCCTTACAATCCACATGGAAAATTGTTGTTATCTATTCCTTAGCAATATATCATAACTTCTTAAGCAACTGCTCAAAATTCTGATGCGATCGAAATCCACCTTCGTGATCAGAATCAACATATACTTCCTTTAAGATTTCTCTCTATTCTTTGATTCTTAAAACATCAACATGTGACCCAGTCACATCATGTAATGAGGATCTCAGAATAGAACTTAACAGAGTTAGATAATGGGCTCTACCTGATGTAGAGTCAAACTTATTGACTTTAACATCCTTCGGTAAATTTGGCAGCTTTGCAATCAACGCCCCTTCCTTTGGCAAAATAAACATATGGACCCTTTGGTAATGAGATTATCTCAGACTTAGCCTTTCTCTTCACCATTTGGTCAACCGGGTTGACTATGACCAATCCCTTTCCATTGGGAAGAGAATGCTTTTTCTGGATTTCCAGTGTCACCATTGTAACTGTCCATAAAGTTTTTGGGAAGTTGATCTTCTAATCAAATTTGCTTCACTATCGTTCCAAATCATTGCTGATTCAGCAGCACCAAGCAAATAGATATGATCATTAAGGTTCATGTCATAGTCTGTATCATAGTAGTCCCAAAGGAACTCACTATGTGACTTAGAAAGTGATTGAACATCCAACTTTCTCAAGACTTTGAAACCCAACTCTCCCGGCTTGTCAATATGTGACTTCATCTCTAAGATGTGATCACACATAGACCTTGCTTGCCATTAGGGCTTGAGTGACCTTGAACTTGTGGGTTAAGGAGAATAATTGGAGGAGGTGGAGGAAGAGAAGTATGACTTCCATGAGCCAAACTCGGGAAGTCATATTCATTAGGAAACCTTGGTTTGGGAAGATCATTGTTGTCTAAACCAGACATCAACAATGGGAGAAATTCACGTAAGGTTGATTTAAGGCCTTAATATAACACCCAATATGATATATTAAGGCTAGGACCCAACAAACTATTTTATAACTTGGAAGAGGGATGCCGTAATCCAAGCTATAAAATATTTGAAGGTAGGTGAATGACGATTCACCAATTTCCACCAAGATAAACGAAATGTATTTAATTAGATTTTTTACTTGGATTTGAAACTCCTAGATCTTTTGAGATTCATTGAACTTTTCAATGGCATGTTTCAATCTCGAGTGTGCCCTTCAGGTTTTGTGACTGGGATGCCGAGGATCACAAAACAAGGTGTGAAGTAACCATGCAAATATACTTAGTACCCTTAATATTTACCCCTCAATCGATGTGCCTGTTAACCACACGAGCTCCACCGATACTATGATACATATTAAGTTACCCTTTGCCTACTTTGTCAAATCCAGGTTAGTGTGCCGGTTAACCACACACGCTCCACTAACGGTTTAAAGAAAGTGCAAAGTGTAATTTCATGGATTAGCACCTTATTCACATTTTCCTAAGTAACTAAGATTGGGAATTAATAAAAGGTTTAGTTACTTAGTATTTATCATTAATACTTTTAATGAAGGGATAATTATAGTCCGTGTCCTACCTGTTCGGCTAACGACCCTCCACCAGTCAAGGAAGCGGTGGGTGAGAGTGGACACCCATTAAGCTGCCATTTTATAGGCAACAACCTTATACCCCCCTTATAGACCAGCTTAGTGAATGAGGCCTACTAATGGTAAGATGACTTGCTCTTATACATATAATATATTAAACTTTTAATATTATAATAGTATAAGGGTGTATTTTAGACATTTAAAATACTTGATGGTTTAATCTATTAATTAAACTAGACTTTTAATTTAATTAAACTCAAAGCATATATTTATGGATTTAATAATACTCTTTTAATTAAACTCTTTAATTAACTATAAATAAAGTCCATAAGAGTTAATTTGAACTATTCAACAAAACATCATAATTCCAATTATTAAACTCAAAATTAAACCATTTAATTAATTGTTTAAGTTATGAACCCAAGAGTTTTAGAATTCAATTCTTTTTTTCATAAAAAACTTTTCTCAAATTCCAAAACTTGAGGGCAAGTTTTGTAATTCTTGAAAACCTTTGGATTCCATAACTTATGGAATTAATGGTGTTTTATGATGAAACTTTCCATGTTCCATAACTTAAGAACAAGTTATGGAATTCTTTAAAACATTAACACCAAATTTTGTAACTCCATAAAAACTTTGAATCAAATTTTTTTTTTTAAAAAAAAACTTTCATATCCATAACTTATGGAAGTTTCAAAAACCCTTAAGATCACAACTTTAAAAAAAACTTTTGAGCTCCAAAATTTTATGACAAAATATGTAACTTCTTAAAACATTTAGATCAAACTTTTAAAACTAATAAAATAATCATATCATTTTATCTTTTACTAAATTTGACCTAATTCAACTCATATAACAAATGCTTCAAATTTTACAAATAATTCGTTTTTCACAAAACAAGTAATTATCTTAAAATTTGACAAACGTCATGTTTTTTTTCCTTTTTTTCAACTTGAAAATAAAACATTTGCATCAATATAACAGAAAACAACCCATGGCTCTGATACCACTGTTGGGTTTTGAGCATTCTAACACTCCTATGGTGTACATGCAACCCTATAAACCTTGGATCTATGTTTTCTCTATTATACATGCAAATATTAACTATTCCAAGGTTTCATCCTAACTAGCATATTATGAAGCACCTATACTACAAAGTTCTAGTTAGATGACATACCTTTTGATGTAGCTTGATGTCTTCAAGCTTTAAGAGCTTAGCCCCAATAGTGTGGAAGCCTCAAATGGAATCACAAATCACCAAAACACCTTGGAAGAACTTGAGAGAATATGTATGCACACTAAAATCAGTCCACTCTTATTTTCACACACTTGTGCCAATTTTGTGAGCCAAGGACCCCTTTATATATTATGGAGGATTAGGGTTACATCCATGTAAACCCTAATACCCATGACCTTTCATTTACATAGGATCCATGGGTTAAAAGCTCCATGGACCATCCATGAAAGCTTAGCCCAACTTAAATGAACTTGGCCCATTCCATATATATAAGAGTCCATATTTAATTAGTTCTTTTTGATCACTAAATTAATTCTAAATTAATTCTTGATCAATACTAATTAAATAATATGATTCCATATTAATATATTAGAACTTATAATATATTAATATAAATCATAAATATACTATTCTCAAAAGACTATCCATATAAATTGTGCCGGTGAAGTACAACCCAAATGGACCATGCCGGGTCGGGTCAAGTACATACCAAATATAGTTATGGACTTAGACACTAATCCAACAATTGGACGTTAGAACATCAAGTATTAAGCACTTAATGCAAGTGGTTCTTAATTTGCTTGTACGTTGGGTGTAATATAGCGTACGCAACACGTACAACCAAGGACTCACTACGCTAAGCGTACTGAAGTGGTATGATTGGCGTATGCACCCCAGTGGGATTTGGGCTTCGTGTGGGCTTGTAGACTCTTCGAGCCTTAGCTAGTGTTGGACCTAGTCATATTTTGGGTTAATGGTCCGATGAAATTGTTTTGGGCCATGGTGGTTTTGGTTGGGCCTTATTGGGCCATGTGGCCCATTAATAGTTTTGTACATGGACTTTGGGCCCATAAGCAAAGGAAGACTCTTGGGCCATTATGAAAGGACTTCGGCTTGGGTACTTATGTTCTTTAGTTAGATTATATTCAATCCTAATTTTGGGTTAATGGTATTATTGTTCAGCATGGGTGGTTTCAGACTGTTAGGCGAACAAATTTTGTGTTCAGCAGACTAAGGTGAGTCTACTCACCATACCAATGGGTTGAATGCACCAAGGCCGTTGTGTCACACCCGAAAACCAAGAACGGCGGAAACGTTCTGGGGTGGAGGACGTCATGTACAGTATCACAACAATGCATAATAGTAAAGACAAGCAACAACATCCATTGCATTAATATAATAATTGTAATACAAGTGTGTTCTGTATAGTTTGTAAGACACCAAAAGCATAATCAAAATAAAAGATGAGTCTTGTATGTGCTCCATTTTCTCAAAAGCTTCATCTGTACCTGTCTACTGATGACCTGAGAATACAAGTTATTTTGAAAGAGTTTATCAGCATAAAGCTGGTGAGTTCATAAGTATTTAGTGTCATTGTTTGTATAAAATGTTAATAACAATGTAGTGTAGTAATTGATTTCAAATGTTTTGTAAATAGTATACTCCCTAGAAAGCCCTATGTTTTCCAGTAAAAGGGTAGTCTTCTACCAAGACCCGATTGTTCGTATAATTGTTCTTTTGTAAATATAATGTTTTTCCCCAGTGAAACCATCTGTATGAAAATATAGTTTTAGACTTCACTCTTGTAAGGTGATTTCAAAATAAGTGTAATAGGGGAAATTAATATTTTTCCTCAGCAGTGACACTGCTGGTCGTAAAGTAATAAAATACGGACTCCAGGTAGTACTAGATGTACAGCACACCTCGGGGAGTCTAAAGTAATGAAAATGTCGACCCCAGGTGGTATTAAATGAATAATACGCCTCGAAAAGTCTTTTGTTGCCTTAAATTCTTATTTAGTTAATTTAAGGTTTGAATGTGAACTCGTATGTAACCATGCTGATCGACGGCTGAATAACGGATGACCCTCAAGGTCATAAATAGTGAGGTAGCATTCTGTCACCCCTTGGCCTTTCGGCTGGGACTGTAGCTAGCAGTCAGGATGTGGGAGTCTGTCTCGTATAGATCTATACACACAATTCCCGCTCTCCCTCCAGGAGACTCTGGTTACACGGTGATACCATTGTGAAGTGTCGTATCGAGAAATATTATGTCACATTCTGTTATGGTGTTCAATATTTGTATAGTAATTCATAGTGTAGTGGTGTATTCTCCTTTCTAGTATATAGTATGTTCCTTTGTATGGTGTATATTATGTTCTCTTGTATAGTGTATAGCATGTATTGTTACTCATTATAGTACCTATGTAGTGACTCATAAATGTAATGTCTCTTGTATGAGTAATAGTAGTAGTGAGTAGTAATTCCTTAACTATACCTATTATAGTTAAATAGTAATGGTTGTTTGCATGCCTTTGATACACAAAGGTACTGAACTGAAGTGAAAGCTTTTATATCCAACACACACACACACACACACACATATATATATATATATATATATATATATATATATATATATGATATATAACTAAGAATTCAACGACATTCGGACAAATAACAAGATACCCTAAGTCCACAACCAAACAAGGAACATGAAATAAGGTGAGCTATCAGTCCTAAGTCCTTCAAGTCTTACTTATATAAATATATGGGTGTAGATATGAGTTTGAAAATAATGAAAATAAAAAAAAATAGTTTTAACATTTAAAGAGTTAAATAACAAGTTTGTAATACTTGAAAATCCATAAGTTTGATAGAAATTTGAAAGCAGTAGTAAATCTTTCTGTTTGTTCTAGTTATTAATCACATGTGATTAAAGCAATAACTAGAAATGTTCAACTTGTATTCCCCCCCCCCCCCCAATAAAAGCATTTAAAATCATTTAAAAGGTTAATTAAGGGGGTATGAACTCACCTGCAGTGAGTGGTTTGGATGGAAGTGCCGGATAGGATGCTAAGTGTCAAGTGAGGACTTGAACACACACACGGATCCTATTTAACATGTAATGATACATATATGTATCTAATTAGTCATTTTAATAACTAATTTATCAAGTAAGGACACCCTAATACATGGATAACACTTTGATTTAAGTGTTAGGAGTACTTAAGGGTTGCATCTAAGGAGAGTGTGGCCTCACATTGAAGTTTACTTCTTATTTGGTAACCCTACATGTGTTTACGGTTTTTGGTCATTTCCCCCATGAGTTTACGGCCGTAAACTCATGGTAAATTGTACCATTGTGTGTTTTAAGGTTTTATACCCCTCAAGGAAGTGTTCTAGGTTTGTATTAAAGGCTTAGGAAGGGACTAGGGCTCAAAATGGCTCATCTTTGGAGCTTACGGTCCTTGGACCACTCCTTGGGAGTTTACGGTCGTAAACCCATGTGTTTACGGTCGTAAACCCATGATTTTACGGCCGTAGACTCATGGTCACTCCAACCATTTCCTGATTTGGGGTTTCTAGCTCATGCATGCAAGGTTCTAGTCCAATATCCAAGCCCTAGAAGGTGTTAGTGGCACTTAAACACCACTAGATGGTGTTTACGGTTCAAGGATATCCCTTGACCGTAAACACAAGTGTTCTTGAGGGTTTTTGATGTTCTTCAATGGTTTAGCAAGTATTCTAAGCAAATAACTAGTTAGGAGGAGTATACTTACTTATATGAAGCTTGTAAGAGTGTTTAAGGGCCAAGAACACTAGTGTGTGTTCTTGGTGTTTTGAAGAACACTTGAAGATCTAAGTAGAAATGAAGAATTCATGGATGAAATGATGTATAAACACTAGATAAGGTGTTATAACAACAAAACAAGTGAAGAAACACTTACATTTTTGGAAGATTTGGAAGATGATCCTATGATAGTTGAGAGAAAAAGTTGGGTGTTCTTGAGCTAGGAAGTGAGAAGTGGGTAAAATGAGGAGTAAACTCATGCTATATGCATGAGTTCTTGGTCAAAGAGGAGTTTACGGTCCAAACTCCCCAAGTTTGGCCGTAAACACCTTGTTATGGTGTTAATTGTTAATTTGTTACACATCACTTCTAAACGATACTTCCATTTATTTGTTCGTTTGACGAAAATTAAAATAAAAACAACCAAACGGACTGAAAACCGGCCAAAAATGTACTGAAATGAATTTGACTAATATTTGTAGTTCTTGATTGTAGAGTTTATACAAATGAAAATTTCGGGTTGTCACATCATCCCCTCGTTAGAGGGAATTTCGTCCCGAAATTAGAGTTCAAGCAACTAAGTTATTACAAATAACTAAGTAAAAAGATGAGGATATTAAAGTTTCATTTGATCCTCGCGCTCCCATGTGAATTCCGGTCCTCGCTTGGCGTTCCAGCGAACCTTCACAATTGGGATGCGGCTTTGTTTCGTTCGTTTGACCTCTCGGTCCATGATCTCTACAGGTTCTTCCACGAAGTTGAGGCCCTCGTTGATCTCGATCTCGTCGAGTGGAATTACGAGGGTCTCATCGGATAGACACTTTTTCAAGTTCGAGACGTGGAAGGTAGAATGTACATTACTAAGTTCGCGGGGTAAGTTGAGTTTGTAAGCTACGGGGCCAATTGTAGCGAGAATCTCGATAGGCCCTATGTACCTTGGATTTAGCTTTCCACGCTTTCCGAAGTGTATCAAGCCCTTCCAGGGTGAGACTTTCAAAAGGACTCGGTCTCCCACCTGGAACTCCAAAGATTTCCTTTGTTTGTCTGCGTAGCTTTTCTGTCGGTCTCTAGAGGCTTTTAATCGTTCACGAATCTGAACGATCTTCTCTGTCGTTTCCCGAATGATCTCCGGACCCATGAGAGTGCTGTCAGGAACTCGTCCTTTAGCTAACTGAGTGTCACCCACCAAAGCCCAGCACAGAGGGGATCTGTACTTCCGGCCGTAGAGGGCTTCAAATGGAGCAGCCTTGATGCTCGTGTGATAACTGTTGTTGTAAGAGAATTCGACGAAAGGTAAGTGGGTATCCCATGCCTTCCCAAAGTCGATCACACAGGCTCGCAGCATATCTTCCAAGGTTTGGATAGTTCTCTCACTTTGTCCGTCGGTCTGTGGAGGGTAGGCTGTACTCATGTCCAGCCTTGTTCCTAGGGAGCTTTGTAGTGACTGCCAGAACGTCGAAGTGAATCTACTATCTCTATCGGAGATAATAGATATAGGGACACCATGCAGTCGTACGATCTCCCTAATGTAGGTTCTCGTGAGCTTCTCCATTTTGTCAGTTTCTTTGATAGGCAGGAAGTGTGCGGACTTGGTCAATCTGTCGACGATGACCCATAATGTATCAAGTCCACCCGTTGTCTTGGGTAGTTTGGTTATGAAGTCTATAGTGATCCGCTCCCACTTCCATTCAGGTACCTCTGGTTGCCGAAGTAAACCTGATGGTTTCAGGTATTCGACCTTAACCTTCGCGCAAGTAAGGCATTTACTTATGAAGGTAGCAATCTCCGCTTTCATGTTAGGCCACCAGTATGACTTTTTGAGATCCAGATACATCTTATCTGAACCCGGGTGGACGGAATATCTAGTGTTGTGTGCTTCCTTCATGACCAGGTCTCTGAAGCCACCGTGTTTCGGTGTCCAGATCCGGTCCATGAGATATAAGGCTCCGTCACTCTTGACTTCCAGGTTCTTATCCATTCCTTGGCAGGGATTCTCCCGCTACATTTTCAGGTTTCAAGGCTTCGAGCTGAGCCTCCTTAATTTGTGCGGGTAGATGCGAATGGATAGTCATCGTTAATGACTTGACTCTTCGACCAGAACATTCTTTCCGACTTAGGGCGTCTGCTACCACGTTGGCTTTACCCGGATGATAACGAATTTCGCATTCGTAGTCATTGAGTAGCTCGACCCACCGTCGTTGTCTCATATTGAGCTCCTTCTGGTTGAATATGTGTTGTAGGCTTTTGTGGTATGTAGAGATAGTGCTCTTCGTACCATACAGGTAATGTCTCCAGATCTTTAGGGCAAACACAACTGCCCCTAATTCGAGATCGTGTGTGGTGTAGTTGACCTCGTGTGTCTTCAGCTGTCTTTAGGTGTAGGCGATGACCTTACCTCGTTGCATCAGAACACAGCCGAGCCCCTGGTTGGATGCATCGCAGAATACCACAAAGTCTTCTATCCGTTCGGGGAGGGATAGTACTGCTGCGGTGCATAAGGCTCGCTTCAAGGTTTGGAATGCCTTCTCTTGCTTCCCTTCCCAGTCAAAGGCCACGCCTTTCTGGGTCAATGTCGTAAGGGGTTTCGCGATTCGAGAGAAGTTTTGAATGAACCTGCGGTAGTAGCCAGCGAGGCCTAGAAATTGACGAATTTCCGTAGGCGTCTTCGGTGCTGACCAGTTCTCGATGGCTTTAAATTTGGAAGGGTCCACGTGCATTCCCTCTTCGCTAACCATGTGTCCTAAGAATTCGACTCTTCGGATCCAAAATTCGCATTTAGAGAATTTCGCATATAGCTTCTCCGATCGCAAGGTTCCTAGGACTTGTCGTAAATGATCGCTATGCTCCTCCTTACTTCGAGAGTAGATAAGTATATCATCAATGAAGACGATAACGAACTGATCCAAGTAAGGACGATATACTCTATTCATTAAGTCGATGAATACTGCGGGCGCATTGTTCAATCCGAAGGGCATCACTACGAACTCCTAGTGTCCGTAATTGTGACAACCGTCAAATTCAAGTCAAAGTCAAAGTCAAAGTCAAAGTCAACAAGTCAAACCGGTCAAACTTAACTAGTACTTGTATGTTAAAAGTTATTCTATGTATAAAAATGTGCATCTTTATGTCAAAAATTCAAGTGTCTCGAAGAATCTATGTGTTAACAATGTAAAACCCTTAAAAAGGGAGTTAAACGCATCAAAACACGACTAAGGACCCTTTCGGGGACTTGAAACGATCATTAACGAAGCATAAAGGGGTTCGCGAACCTTGCATTTGCGAGATTATGCGATAATAATGGCTAAGGTTAAATCTCTCCCAAATCTCTCCAAGCATGTGAAATCTCTCCCAAATCTCTCCAAGTATGAGAAATCTCTCCCAAATCTCTCCAAGCATGTAAAATCTCTCCCAAATCTCTCTAAGTATGTGAAATCTCTCCAAGCATGTGAAATCTCTCCAAGTATGAGAAATCTCTCCCAAATTTCTCCAAGCATGTGAAATCTCTTCCAAATCTCTCCAAGTATGTGAAATCTCTCCCAAATCTCTCTAAGTATGTGAAATCTCTTCAAGTATGTGAAATCCCTCCCAAATCTCTCCAAGTATGTGAAATCTCTCCCAAATCTCTCCAAGTATGTGAAATCTCTCCAAGTATGTGAAATGTCTCCCAAATCTCTCCCAAAATCTCTCTCAAACTTTTTATAGTCATCCGGGTCATCCCGACCCTTAACTTGGTCAAAAATCACGCAAAACGGAAAGATTTCTCGAAAAACAGCTATATAGGACCGAAACCCCTCTTAGGAACCGAAACCCCTCTTAGGAACCGAAACCCCTCTTAAGAGCCGAACCTCTGATGAGCCGAAAGTGTCAGAACCGAAAGTGTCAGAAGCCTCTCGGACCGAAACCTCAGCAGACCGAAGCTCAGCAGCGAGGACCGAACTTCGGCTCCCATGCAAGACCCTCGCACCCCCCCACTTCGGACCTTCGGTCTTCCCTCCTACTCTCGGTTCCCTCTCGGTTCTCACACTCCTAAGAGTCGAACCTCGCAGGTTCGGTCCCTATTGTCCGATTTTCGACTACTTTCGCCTCCTAAGCCCGTTTTTGACGCGATTTTTTCACCAAATTCATATTTTTATCATTTTTAACCCCCAGAACTATTATTTTAATTATTTTTCAAGGATTTATTAATTATAAATCATTATTTTACAATAAGAAGAGTATTCTACACCACAAGTGGGTCAAGTGTGCCCACTTGCCTCCTATGTGTCACTTTCTCATTGGTCCAACCTTATCCACATCACACAAACCAAGGCAAACATCCCTTCACCCTAGCCACTTGCTCCAACAACCCTCCATATAAGGAAATGCCTGGGATTCCCTTGATCTTTTACTTCACCATCAAAATTATACACTTCTTAAACCATCAAGAGGGCCTCTTTTCTCTTAACTTTCAACCACACTTTTGATGTGTTCTTGAGTCATTTATTCACTTATTGGTAAGTATTTCCTTCTAACTCAAGTGTTATTACATGTTTTCATAACACTCTTGGATTAAAGACTCATATCTTCACACCAAAAATCGTTCTTAGGATCATCCAAAACTTCGTGTGTTCATCAAGTGATCTAGACTTGAAACTCATCATCTTCAACCTTCCACTCTACAAGAAATCACTCAAGGTGAGTTCATACCCCTACATTTTTTAGTTTTCTTCAGTTTTCAGGGGGGGAATACAAGTTAAAACACCAAAACATATTCAAAACTCAACTTGACAGCTTACAACAGAAAAGTTGTGACCTGTTCACGAACTGTTTTACCAAACTTAAACTTAATATCTTTCAAAACTGTATAATATGCAAATAGTTCAGTTTTATACCTTTAAAATGACTACTTGCACATCTCCATATGATGTTTCTAAGATATATGGTGATTTTTACAAAACTGCCTATCATTTCAGAAACGAATTCGGACCAGTCTGTGATTATGAACACTTTCACATAAGTTAGAGACTTCTAAAAATCATAACAAAAATTATGAGTAAACTAGACACATTTGCTAAACTCTCAGAGTTTACGGAGTTAGTTTTCGACTCCGTATGATTTTTCTATGATAATTTCAAAACAGTGCAAAAAGGATAAAAACTAGTTGCATAGTTTACCTTATTAATAACACTTTGTAGTATGTTGAGCAAAGTGCATAACAATAAGTTTCTCAATGTTTGGATGCATTCTTGTTAGTTTATCATCATAAACAGAAATTAGTCATTCATGTTAAGGTTTTTCCTCCATTCATTTCGAACACATATCATAAACTACATTAAGTATAGTTTATGAATTTTCGATAAAAGCATACTACATGGAAAAGGTTTTACTCTAAAAAAAATGGGTTTTTCATATACTACTTGATAAACTATAATAGTAATAGTTTACGGATTTATATCACAAATGTATTTTCATAAAAGGTGATTTCACTTCCTCCACAGAAGAGGTTTTATACTCAAAACTATATGTAAACTAGTTAACGTAAGTTGTGAGACATTCTCCTTCGGGGTACTCTTAAGTACCATAGAAAATCCTAAATTAGTTATAACCAGAGTCTCTTGTAAGGAGAGCGTGATAATTGTGTATAGATCTATATTGGGATTGACAACCCACACCCATGCTGCTTGCATAAGTCCGATCGGCCGATCGGGGGTGACAAGTGTCATTTCGATTCCGACGCCTGAAGAATGTCGTAAGCAGGTTATTCTGTCGTAGTATGGTTATAGCGACTCACATAGGGAGTTAACAATCTTTCAAGTTTACTGGAAAAATTCTACTTTGAAAAGGGGTTTTACTTCTAAATTAAGCGAGTTTATGCCGATTTAAACTTGCATGAATTACTCTAAGTATGGAAAAATACTTGTATATTCTCGGTCTTGACGCTTAAGGCTACATGACTTTTTATAAGGAAAATATTGGATTTTCTTTGGAAACACCTTCCCATTATGAACATTATAAGCACAAAACACACACATATTCTCTGTCTTAACAATTAGGACTACATGACTTTTATAAGGAAAATATTGGATTTTCTTTGGAAACATATTTCTATCAAAACTACATTTCATCTAGAATTGTTAGACTTCAGCTATAATTGCTAAGTGTATATGCTCGAGTTATATAAGAATCTAGTCGCAATCGACCTAGAATTGGTGGGCCCGCCTTACTTCCTGTTCCTTGTTTGGTTGTGGACCTAGGGCAGACCCATTATATTCGACCGTTTAATTAACCTAAATTTTATATAACTTATATACACTGGGTGATTATAGAAGGAATCTACAGGTCTTTATAGGGTACATTATTGCATAGCATAGGAGAGTTCATTTCGCGTTTAATAAAGAAAATATTGAATTTTATGAAATCATACTCTATCGCTTCTTTTTACAAGGAAACGGCTTCTTTCTCAAATAAAACTCTTATGAACTCACCAACTTAATTGTTGACACTTTTTCAAACTACTTGTATTCTCAGGAATTCAGTGAAACAGGAAATCAACCGCTTTTGAGGATGGGACGTTAAATCGTCAAACATTTCATTTTTGTCATCATAAGTGTAATTGATTGGAAACATGTAAACACATACTATTGTATAACTTTTTCAATTATATTTATGATGGTTGTATTTACTTTGGGCACTATTATACTCGTTATTGTGATACTATACATGAAGTCCTCCACCCCCGGACGTTTCCGCCATCCTTGGTTTGGGGGTGTGACAGTAACGAGTTCGGAAGGCTGTATTCGGGACATCCTCCTCAATCACTCGTAACTGGTGATACCCGGACCTCAGATCAATCTTGGAAAAGTAGCTCGCCCCTTGCAGCTGGTCAAATAAATCGTCTATGCGAGGAAGAGGGTAACGATTCTTGACTGTAAGCTTGTTGAGTTCCCCGTAATCGATGCACATACGGAACGATCCGTCTTTCTTCTTCATGAACAAGACTGGTGCTCCCCAGGGTGAGAAGCTTGGTCTTATGAAGCCCTTGCTGAGCAGTTCGTTAAGTTGACCGGACAGTTCTTGCATCTCATCAGGTGCTAGACGAGAGGGCGATTTGGCTACGGGGGTCACTCCTGGAATTAGGTCGATTCGGAACTCGACTTGACGTTGCGGGGGTAATCCTGGGAGTTCTTCCGGAAAGACGTCGGGGAGGTCGCGTACTACGGGGAGGTCTTTTAGGTCTTTTTTTTTCTGGCTCGTATCGACGACGTGCGCCAGGAATGCACGATATTCCTTACGCAAGTACTTTTGGGCTTGAATACTTAAGATGATACGAAGGCTCACACTGGGTTTGTCTCCGTAGATCAACAAGGTTTCGTTATTCGGTAGATTCAGGCGAACTGCTTTTTCGAAGCATAGAATGTCGGCACGATAAAGACTCAGCCAGTCCATGCCTATGATGATGTCGAAACTCTGGATAGCTACTAGTATGAGGTCGATTGGGAACGAATGATTATCTAGCGTGAGGGAACAACCTAAGTAAATCTCGTGAGAACTGTCTGTCTTGCCGTTAGCCATTTCTACGACGAAGGTTTCTTTTAGTGTTTGCGGTGAGTGTTTAAGTAAGTGTGTAAATTTTTGGTTTACGAAGCTCCTTTCTGCCCCACTATCGAATAGGATACAAGCATAAGAGTTATCGAGAAGGAACGTACCCGTGACTACCGTGGGGTCTGCCACAGCCTCATTGTGGCCAATAGCAAGTAGTCTCCCTGCTCCTCCCGCGTTCCCAGCTTTCGGACAGTTTCTTTTGAAATGTCCTGTCTCGCCGCACCCGTAGCAGGCCTGGCTTACTCATGCACTAGGGACCTGGGTGATAGGTTTGGGAGGTGCTCTGCAAACCCGGACGGTATGGCCCTTCCGGTCGCAATTGGTGCAGTGCATTTCCCGGCAGGGGCAGTTGTGATGGAAATTACACTTGGTGCACTTGGGTAGGTTCCCTGCATATGTTTTGGCTGGTACAAGGGCAGCAGGAGTAGTGGCAGCATGGACAGCCAACGTTTGTTGTTTCTTGGAAGGGTGTTGATTTGATTTGCCCTTCTTTCGGTCCCAACGCCTCTTCTTGTTGTCAGCCGCGTTGGTTGGTGCGGGGGCAGTAGTAGTGGTTGTTGTTTGAGTGGAAGGAGCTTCATGATCGATGAGCCTTTGGGCCAATTTCTTGGCACAATCGATGGTCGCAGGGGTGGATGCTAGAACGTTCCCTCGATATGGGGGCACCAGACCCCAGATGTATCTTTCGATCTTTTTGTTTTCGGTGGGGACCATGTTAGGACATAGAGCCACCAGGTCGCAGAACCTGGCTGTATAGGCCACTATGTCGGAACCTTGCATTTTGAGGTTCCACAGCTCCTCCTCGAGTTTCTGAATCTCGCTCCTCGGGCAGTACTCCCTTGCCATAAGGTCCTTCAGTGTATCCCAGCCCATGACGTTAGCTGTTACTAGTGATAGGGATTTGACATGGCCATTCCACCACGTCAGGGCCCTTTCGAGGAAGGTGCAAGCAGCGAACTTTATCTTGCTTCCTTCAGGGCATGAGCACATCTCGAAGACTGCTTCTGTTCTCTCGATCCTTTGGGACATTGCAAGGATTCCTCCGGTTTCGTTGAAGTATGTAGGTTTGCAGCTGATGAAATCTTTATAGGTGCACTCCCGTGCACGTGGATGGATTTCACCATGGCTAGAGTTGGTGCCAGTCCCCGTTCCACTAATGCCACCAGAGTTTACTTGGGCCATGGCGGCGGTCACAGCTGCGGTCACAGCTGCCTGAAACATCACCACATCGAACTGAGGAGGGGGTGGTGGTGGTGGAGTTTGATTTGCAGGTCTGCCCCTGGTCGGACGAGGACGAGGCGGCATCTTTTACTGAAAATTGATAGAGATGATGATAATAGTAAGGATCGATTGTAAGTATGATGAGTGTGTTCCACGGACTAAATCGCCATAGTCCAAATATCAGATAGAGTCATAACAATAGAGTAGGGAACATAAGAGTACATACTTTCCCATAGATTAGACATCTGCCAATATTACTGGTATTAATGATGTAAAATGACTTCGGGAAAAATGACCTAACAGTAGGTCTTACATCAAACCATAAGGGAAAATGTTGGCAGCTTAGAAGTCTAGTTAGGGTACTTTCAAAGTTAGGAATGTTTACAGACAAGTGAAACGGAGGTACTGAAAAGAAAGGCTATTCTTTTAAGACGAGAAAGGATGAGTAGATGACCCTCTACTAGCGACGGGCACCCCATGGGCGAACCCTTAAGTCAGCCATGGTATCTATGCGAAGATGGGGAAAGAATAGTTAATAGACGTACTAACCTAAGATACTTATAAGATGATCGTTATTAGTTGACTCAATACTTGCATGGTGCATACCAATTACATGCAACTAAAACAGGATAGACCTTCGAATAAGTGGCCCTAACTCTAAATCCACAACCAAACAAGGAACAAGAATTAAAGCAAAGATCACAGATTCTGAGTCTATAGCGCCTTAGTCGCATGTAACCTTAGAGTATCCACTTAGCAACTATTGTCCTACTAGTAACGACCTTTTTAGTTCTCACATATGTAATCTATAGTAATGCAGAATACTCCTATAGTATTCTGTTCTAATGTTTTCGTTGTGGTAGTGTTGGTAAGTTTTTAGACTTGTTGCAACATTACAATCATTCTTAGGCACATGCTAGTCACTCCTCAGAAAATATAGTTGATCAGGCTATAACCCCTTAGGTTTGACTATATGTCTCTAAACCTAATTGTGATGTTCAACAATCATAATACTTTTGTTATGTTCTAGTATGATACTGACCCTGGTATGAATAGATGTGTATATATACTTAGTTAAATATTTTATTATATAAAAGTATATATTCTTGGTCAGAGTGTTTTAATCCCGATGTGTTTATAGTTCGTATATCTTTTATGGGTTGATATACTTGATTCACTATAAACAGTGCTCTGACACCAATCTGTCACAACCCAAAACCAAGAACGGCGGAAACGTTCTGGGGTGGAGGACGTCATGTACAGTATCACAACAATGCATAATAGTAAAGACAAGCAACAACATCCATTGCATTAATATAATAATTGTAATACAAGCGTGTTCTATATAGTTTGTACGACACCAAAAGCATAATCAAAATAAAAGATGAGTCTTGTATGTGCTCCATCTTCTCAAAAGCTTCATCTGTACCTGTCTACTGATGACCCGAGAATACAAGTTATTTTGAAAGAGTTTATCAGCATAAAGCTGGTGAGTTCATAAGTATTTAGTGTCATTGTTTGTATAAAATGTTAATAACAATGTAGTGTAGTAATTGATTTCAAATGTTTTGTAAATAGTATACTCCCTAGAAAGCCCTATGTTTTCCAGTAAAAGGGCAGTCTTCTACCAAGACCCGATTGTTCGTATAATTGTTCTTTTGTAAATATAATGTTTTTCCCCAGTGAAACCATCTGTATGAAAATATAGTTTTAGACTTCACTCTTGTAAGGTGATTTCAAAATAAGTGTAATAGGGGAAATTAATATTTTTCCTCAGCAGTGACACTGCTGGTCGTAAAGTAATAAAATACGGACTCCAGGTAGTACTAGATGTACAGCACACCTCGGGGAGTCTAAAGTAATGAAAATGTCGACCCCAGGTGGTATTAAATAAATAATAGGCCTCGAAAAGTCTATTGTTGCCTTAAATTCTTATTTAGTTAATTTAAGGTTTGAATGTGAACTCGTATGTAACCATGCTGATCGACGGCTGAATAACGGATGACCCTCCAGGTCATAAATAGTGAGGTAGCATTCTGTCACCCCTTGGCCTTTCGGCTGGGACTGTAGCTAGTAGTCAGGATGTGGGAGTGTCTGTCCCGTATAGATCTATACGCATAATGCCCGCTCTCCCTCCAGGAGACTCTGGTTACACGGTGATACCACTGTGAAGTGCTATCGAGAAATAGTATGTCAAATTCTGTTATAGTATTCAATATTTGTATAGTAATTCATAGTGTAGTAGTGTATTCTCCTTTCTAGTATATAGTATGTTCCTTTGTATGGTGTATAGTATGTTCTCTTGTATAGTGTATAGCATGTATTGTTACTCATTATAGTACCTATGTAGTGACTCATAAATGTAATGTCTCTTGTATGAGTAATAGTAGTAGTGAGTAGTAATTCCTTAACTATACCTATTATAGTTAAATAGTAATGGTTGTTTGCATGCCTTTGATACACAAAGGTACTAAAATGAAGTGAAAGCTTTTATATCCAACACACATATATATGATATATAAATAAGAATTCAACGACATTCGGACAAATAACAAGATACCGTAAGTCCACAACCAAACAAGGAACAAGAAATAAGGTGAGCTATCAGTCCTAAGTCCTTCAAGTCTTAGTTATATAAATATATGGGTGTAGATATGAGTTTGAAAATAATGAAAGTTAAAAAAAACAGTTTTAACATTTAAAGAGTTAAATAACAGGTTTGTAATACTTGAAAATCCATAATTTTGATAGCAATTTGAAAGCAGTAGTAAATCTTTCTGTTTGTTCTAGTTATTAATCACATGTGATTAAAGCAATAACTAGAAATGTTCAACTTGTATCCCCCCCATAAAAGCATTTAAAATCATTTAAAAGGTTAATTAAGGGGGTATGAACTCACCTGCAGTGAGTGGTTTGGATGGAAGTGCCGGATAAGATGCTAAGAGTCAAGTGAGGACTTAAACACACACACGGATCCTATTTAACATGTAATGATACATATATGTATCTAATTAGTCATTTTAATAACTAATTTATCAAGTAAGGACACCCTAATACATGGATAACACTTTGATTTAAGTGTTAGGAGTACTTAAGGGTTGCATCTAAGGAGAGTGTGGCCTCACATTGGAGTTTACTTCTTATTTGGTAACCCTACATGTGTTTATGGTTTTTGGTCATTTCCCCCATGAGTTTACGGCCGTAAACTCATGGTAAATTGTACCATTGTGTGTTTTAAGGTCTTATACCCCACAAGGAAGTGTTCTAGGTTTGTATTAAAGGCTTAGGAAGGGACTAGGGCTCAAAATGGCTCATCTTTGGAGCTTACCGTCCTTGGACCACTCCTTGGGAGTTTACGGTCGTAAACCCATGTGTTTACGGTCGTAAACCCATGATTTTACGGCCGTAGACTCATGGTCACTCCAACCATTTCCTGATTTGGGGTTTCTAGCTCATGCATGCAAGGTTCTAGTCCAATATCCAAGCCCTAGAAGGTGTTAGTGGCACTTAAACACCACTAGATGGTGTTTACGGTTCAAGGATATCCCTTGACCGTAAACACAAGTGTTCTTGAGGGTTTTTGATGTTCTTCAATGGTTTAGCAAGTATTCTAAGCAAATAACTAGCTAGGAGGAGTATACTTACTTATATGAAGCTTGTAAGAGTGTTTAAGGGCCAAGAACACTAGTGTGTGTTCTTGGTGTTCTTGGTGTTTTGAAGAACACTTGAAGATCTAAGCAGAAATGAAGAATTCATCGATGAAATGATGTATAAACACTAGATAAGGTGTTATAACAACAAAATAAGTGAATAAACACTTACATTTTTGGAAGATTTGGAAGATGATCCTATGATAGTTGAGAGAAAAAGTTGGGTGTTCTTGAGCTAGGAAGTGAGAAGTGGGTAAAATGAGGAGTAAACTCATGCTATATGCATCAGTTCTTGGTCAAAGAGGAGTTTACGGTCCAAACTCCCCAAGTTTGGCCGTAAACACCTTGTTATGGTGTTAATTGTTTATTTGTTACACATCACTTCTAAACGATACTTCCATTTATTTGTTCGTTTGACGAAAATTAAAATAAAAACAACCAAACGGACTGAAAACCGGCCAAAAATGTACTGAAATGAATTTGACTAATATTTGTAGTGCTTGACTGTAGAGTTTATACAAATGAAAATTTCGGGTTGTCACACGGTGCATTATGTGATATATGGATTGTTAGTTGGTAATGTGTTTTTGTTGGTATGAAAATTGTATGGAAGACCCCGGGGGGTTCCCGTGGCAGTAGATTAAGACCATGTGGGGGTTCCCATGTTATTTAGTGTAAGAGCTTGGAGGGTTTCCATGGCATCCTAGTATGTTCATATGTTTAGTTTGCATGATATTTCTTTGGTTAACGAAGACCATGTGGGGGTTCCCATGGCAAGTAGTTAAGACCATGTGGGGGTTCCCATGGCAGGCAGATAAGAATATGTGGGGGTTCCCATGACAGTGGGCTAAGACCACGTGGGGGTTCCAGTGGCACCCGATGTAACACCTTGTAGGGTTTCCATGACATCCTTATATGTTTGTATACATGGCTTAGGTGGTTTATGTAGCTGATATAGATATTATAGTTTATGTTATTATGTGGATTGTGTGGAGTATGCTCTGGGGAACTCACTAAGCATTAGATTACAGTTTGTTGGTTGTTTCAAGTACTTCCGATTCTAAGGGAAAGAGCCCAGTGTGATGGCGAGACATGCACTCTCTGGCGTTATTATTTGGGAAATTCTAATGTTATGAATAATTTATTTGATGATTATGGATTTTGCAACAAATGCGATTAGAATTTTATATCTTATAGAAGTGTTTTGGTTATTTAAAAATAAAAAATTTTATTGAAAAATTTGGGTCGTTACATAAAGAAGCACAAGTCGTCAGAGATTGAAAATCGGTTGACAAAGGAATGTGGTTGTTGGTGCGTTTTGGTTACAGGGAGGAAGAACAAGGGGAAAGGGAGTGTGTGTGTGTTTTTTATTGTTTTTTCTTAAGAGAGAGAGAGAGAGAGAGAGAGAGAGAGAGAGAGGAGGAAGGGAGGGGAGGGAGGGAGAGGGGGGGGGGGGGGGGAGAGTGTGTGTGGGACCTGCTTTACATATTATTTCATTTTTTTAAATAAGAGAAAACATCATAAATGGTCCCTGTGGTAGTGAAATGACAAAAATGCCCTTTGGTTAACGGACAAAACTTACCGGAG
This sequence comes from Lactuca virosa, assembly GCF_052849685.1. Taxonomy (NCBI): domain Eukaryota; kingdom Viridiplantae; phylum Streptophyta; class Magnoliopsida; order Asterales; family Asteraceae; genus Lactuca; species Lactuca virosa. The sequence goes on from NC_136428.1 coordinate 178,478,086, forward strand.
TTATCAATAAGGACCAATCGTCAAAAGTTTTGAAAGCACATAGACTATTTATGATGGTTTTAAACCACAGGGACTAAACTTCAAATCTGAGGAAACCACAGAGACCATTTATGATATTTTTTCATATATATATATATATATATATATATATATATATATATATATATATATATATATATATATATATATATATATATATATATACACACACCATAATAAATGAAAACAACTTTGACAAATGTTACTTGTTCAAGACTTTTGTTATATGAGATTTTTAAATTACTTAAATTCCATATTTCATTATGTGTGGTATTTTCATATTTTTTATTAATAAAAAATTAATCAATTCCACTAATTAATACCTCTATTGTATATGTAAACTATTCTTTGTATTAAATGAATAAATCAATGTTATAATTAATAACTTTAATTATTGAAGATATTTTTCTCCATAAAATGAATATAATAGTAAATAGTTTGTATTTTTCTAACAGTAAAAACATTTATTATGATTTTTTTACATGAATTAAATAGTGAAATGTTATCAAATAATATTGTCAAAATTGATATAAACTAATCTTAGTTGTAGGTTTTAGGATTTTAAATTGTATATAGCTAATTAGTTTTAAGACTCTATTTTTTCCAAGTATTTTATCTATCTATAATATCTATATTTATATGTTATATGAAAATTAAGTTGTACATATAGGTTATATTTTATACATGTAATACAATTACAAAAAAAGAAAAAAAATATGAATTTATAGTTTAGGCTCAGGTCATGTAAAAACATATTTTGATATATTAACATTATTTTTTTATATTTTATACATGTAATACAAGAGTTGATGTATTAACTTCAAGAACTGCTAGATAAGAGTTTTATCCATCCGAGTTCATCGTTGTGGGGCGCTTCGGTGTTGTTTGTAAAGAAGAAAGGTGGTTCGATGCGAATATGTATTGATTATTGGGAGCTTAATAAGGTTACTATCAACAATTACTACCTATTAGCGAGAATAGATTATCTGTTTGATCAATTCCAAGGAGCAAATTATTTTTCCAAGATTGATCTCCGTTTTGGATATCATGAAGTTCGGGTGAAAGAAAGTGATGTTGCAAAGACGATGTTTAGAACCCGATATGATAATTATGATTTCTTAGTGATGCATTCTGGTCTTAAAAAATGCCCCTGTAGTATTTATGGATGTCATGAATAGAGTTTGTAGACTATTCCTGGATAGATATATTATCGTTTTTATTGACAGTATTATCATTTATTCGAAGACGGAAAAGGAGAACGAGAAACATCTTCACAAAGTATTACAAGTTTTGAGATATAAGAAGTTGTATGCTAAGTTTTCAAAGTCTGAATTTTGGCTGAGGTAATTCCAATTTCTTGGGCACATCGTGTCCCGTGATAGAATTATGGTCGACCTCATTAAGATTGAAGTGGTCATGAAGTGGGAACCTTCAAAGAGTCCTACGGAAGTGCATAATTTTCTTGGTCTAGCAGTATATTTATCGTCATTTTATCCAATATTTTTCTCAAATCACTAGTTCCTTTACCAAGTTAAGAAGAAAAGCAGTGAAGTTTTTTAGGGTGAAGAATTAGAAGATGCGCTTATGTTTCTGAAGAAGAAATTATGTGAAGCACCAGTTCTAGATTTTCCTGATGGGATGGTAGATTTTGTTAACTACAATGACACTTCAGCGAAAGGTCTTGGATGCATTTTGATGCAATGCATAAAGGTTATTTCTTATGCCTCTCAACAATTAAAAGAAGCCAAAACAAGAGATGTAACTCACCATCTAGATTTGGCAGGCATCGTTTTTTCTTTGAAAATATGGAGACATTAGTTGTACGGTATGCAATGCAAGTTGTACATAGATCACAAAAGTCTTCAGCATGGGTTTTCGTAGAAATATTTGATTATGCGATAGAGAAGATGGATTGAGTTAATCAATGATTATGATTGTGAGATAATCTACCATGCTGGCAAGGCGAATGTAGTAGCGGATGCTTTGAGGCGAAAGACGCCAGAAGTCTGCATTAAAGGAAAGTCCATGAGAATAGAGTTGGTATCATCCTTATTTGATCCTATTAAATCAGAATAAGTGGAGGCGTTGAAGGTCGTTAATACTAAGGAAGAGAAGTTAATAAAACATAGAGTTTTGATAAACTGATCGGGGTTTGAAGATATTTAAGAATCGAGTTTGGGTAACCGTCTTTGGAGATACTCGAAGAATGATTTTATAAAATTGAAAAAGTATAAGTATTATATTCATCCTAGGTGTATAAATATGTATAGAGATTTGAGACTGATGTATTACTAGCTTAGGATGAAGCTAGCGGTAGGCAAGTTTATCTCCAGATTTTTGACTGACGCTTAAGTCAAATTTGAGCATCAAGCTCCGTATGGTTAGATAGTATCTCTTCAAATTCCATACGGAAAGTGGGTCGAAGTCACTATGGACTTCATTATGTGATTACCGAGAACTAGTCGAGGTTATGATTCCAGTTGGGTCATTGTTGACCGATTGATAAAGAGTGAGTTATTTTTGGCAATTAGAGAAATAATTCCTATAGAGAAGTTGGCCAAGTTGTATGTAGATGAAGTGCTAAGATTTCATGTAGTTCCCTTGAAATTAGTTTCGGATTGTGATCCAAGGTTCACTTCTAAGTTTTGGCACACACTAAAAGAAGAATTGGGGACGATAATCCATATGAGTACAACTTATCATCCCCAAACATTTGGATAAAGTGAGAAAACAATCCAAACCGTAGAAGATATGTTAAGGGCATGTGCAACTGATTTTAGCGAAAGCTGGGATGAGCATTTTCCATTAGTAGAATTTGCTTATTATAATAGTTACCACTTGAGTTTTGGAATGCCCCCGTATAAAAAATTGTAAGGAAAGAAGTGTAGAACACCTTTGCGTTTGCTTGAAGCATGTGAAAAGAGGCTTACGGGACCGGAGTTAGTAAGAATTACCAATAAGAAGATAAAGGTTGTCCAAACTCACATCAAAGCGGTCCAAGATTGCAAAAGAAGTTACACGAATTTGAAGGAAAGTCCTTTTGAAATGAATTTTGGGTTATTTGGTAATGTTACTAATATTACCGTGAAAGGGGGTGATGGATTTTGGTAAGAACAGTAAGTTGAGTCCTAAGTATATTGGAGCGTTCAAGATTTTGAAGAAGATTGGAACCCAAGTTTTTAAGTTAGATTTACAGTTGGAACTTAGTGGAATACCTGACGTGTTTCATTTATGTTATTCGAAGAAGTATAATGGGAAGGAAGAAGAAATCATTCCCCTAAATGATTTGCGAGTGGAGGCTTCAAATCAGTTGATTGAAAAGTTGGAAGAAATAATTGGATCCCAAATGAGAAAGCTAAGCAATAAAGAGACCAAACTTGTTTTGGTTAAATGGAAGCATTCTATAGGGTCCAACCAAACTTGGAAGACGTAAGAAGAAATGGTGAAGCTATACCCTTATTTAGATTTTGACAAGATTCCAAGGATGAAATCTTCTTAAGAGGGAGAGAATGTAAGAACCTAGAATTTGTGTATAAGTATTCTAGATTATTATTTTGTGTTTAAGTGCATTGTAGTCCTATGGAGAAACATATTTTGTAAAATTAGTATTTAAGTTCCTTTGATAAATGTTACTAGATGTTTGAAGTAATGGTGTATGTTGTTATGTTTTGAGAAAAGAGTTAGAACTGATAGGTATATAAAAAAGTCATAGAAAACGGTTTAGAAACAATGATGTTATAAATTTTAGAAGATTGTAAGAAAGTTGTTCCCAAAGTTGAAATAAAATCAACAATGCACTTTGCTGATCTCCAGGTACCGCAATGTGGTCACTAGATTGCCACAACATGGTGGTGTAAGTTTGCTACCATTGAACGAAGTTAAAATCGCCGTTGTGCGGTGGAAACCCCACCACGTCACGATTTCGAGGATTAAAGATGGGTTTTAGACCTGTTAGAGCTCATTTCGATTTTTTCAAAGGGGAAATCGATTGGAGAGCTAGAGAGCATGATTTTGATGCCCAAAAAGGTGCCAAAACAAGATAGAGATGGTGGATTGTAAGTATTTTCATCGTCTCCACAATAAGAAAAGATTTCTCCAATTTTGTGAAATTGTGAGTTTGATTTGAGTGGTTGAAGTAATCGACCTCTAGAATTTCTAAGATGTTATTGGGATTATTTTAAAGCTTTAAACAAGCTTTGTATGTTAATTCAATTATCATATATATATATATATATATATATATATATATATATATATATATATATATATAGGTTGTAAAAATCGTTCGGCGGTAGCTCGACGGTCGACTGGCGTTAAGTGATTAATCGTGCTAGACGGCGATTAATCGGGGACCCTAAATTACTAATAAAGTTAATTAAAAATTTAATATATCTTAAACGAATAAGTATTTGAAAATTTGAAATTTTAAAAAGTTGAAATTTGGAAAATTTTAGTTTAATATTTTAAGATTTGAAAACTTACAAATTTGAAAATTTAACATTTTGGTGTAATATTTGAAAATTAAAAAATTTGAATTTTTTAAATATTTCCCGCATACGACCGTCAAGGGCCGCCAAGGACCGCCAAGCCTGATTTTGATCAATTTCCGCCAAACACCCTAATCGTAATCGGTTCAAAGCCGCCAAACGATAAATCGTCGATTAATCGGCCGCCAAGGCCGATTTTTGCAACACTGATATATATATATATATATATATATATATATATATATATATATATATATATATATATATATATATATATATATATATATATATATATATATATATGAGAGTTAGGGTTTGAAATGCTAAATAGTGATTATGATTAATGTATTAAAGAGTAGATTATGATGAACTACGTAGGATGTGATGCTTAATTCATCCTTTGGAATAAATTAGAAGTAGAAAATGTTAAGTTATAAATATGATCTATTATGAGGTCATTTTGACGATAAGAGTCATTAAGCTCTTAATAGGCTAAGACAAGTATTTCAAAAAACTTGTATATGTTGATGAATAGGCCTAAGAGCAAAGAAGAGGAGTTATAACTTTCATTTAGTCTTGACTAACTAACAAGGTGAGTTATATCTTTCACTCTCTCTCTTGATAATGATATATATTTATATACATGTATGTAACTTTGTATGTAAGAATCAAGTACACGAGCTTGAGAAATAGAAGAAAGAAGAGGATCATATGTACTATAATCCTATGTAATAATATGTACTTGTGGTTATACATTTAAGTTCATGTATTTGAGCATGTATGTATAACCAAAGTATGTAGAGATGTATAAGAAAAGAACAAGGTTATTATGAGTAATACCCATAAGAGTAGATACAGAACGATTGGGATTATATGTAATATAATCCTGTGTACGAGTAGATGATGAAAAAGGTACCTGTTGATACCTAAGAGATTGTAGATAAAGAGAGAGTATGATTATATGTAGTATAATCATAAGTGTATGTATGTATGTCTAGAATGGTGTTATGTATAATACCATACATTGATAAATATTAAATGCTTAATTAGTTTAGTACAAGATGTGTAGTATAAGATCTGTAGATGAGATAAAGAGATAAATTTTTCTTGGGACAAGTATTATGTGATGAGATGGATAGTAGAGATAGAGATGCTTATTATGATGATTCCTTATAGAATGTGATAGAAATAAATAGGAGAATAGGATTATGGTTTCTTTGGGAATAAAGAGTATGATTCCTTTAGGAATGATATTATGTCCCTGTGGGGAATGAGATGATGGTCCCTTTGAGGATGTAGATAAATGATTCATGTAGGAGTGACAAAGTGTATGATTAAGGAAGATAGAGGAGAGGTTCCATGAGTGGAAGAATGCAAGAAAGTTCTTTGGTGAACTTAGATAAGATACGTGAGGAATTAAGAGTAAGGAATCCCTAAGGGATTCAAGAAAAAGGAATGAATAAGGACGAATGAGGGATCATAAAAGAGAGGAGTAAGCTTGGACGAGTGTACATGGTAATGTAGTGGTTTGTTGTTTCCCTTAGAAGATAGAGAAGATTTTAGTATGAGATTTGACCTTTGGCTCAAAATGAGAAAATAATGTTGTGGCATTAGAGTTGAGAATAGAGAGATAAAGAGTAAGCATAGTAAGAGAAGGCATGTTTTGCGTCAGAGATATGAGTAGAGCAAAGTAAGAGATAGAGAAGCGTATGTATAAAGAATAAAGAATGGAAGATATAGTATGTGAAATAAAGTGAAAGAATATATAGTATGTGTAGAGTATGACATTAGCCCAAAAAAGGGATAAGACAAGGTAATATATGATCATGAGAAGAGGCTAAGAGAGGGTAAAGATGAGAAGAAAAGATTATTAGAAGATAGAGTGTGAGAATGAAAGAATATAATGCTAAGGCATGAAAAGAGATAAAGGAAACGAGATAGATGAGATGAGAAAGAAAAGAAGAGTAGAGATGAGAAAAGAAGAGAAATGAGAATAAGGAAAGAGAAAAGAGTAGAACAGAGAAATGTGAGATGAGAAAGAATAGCAGTGCATGATATGAAAGAGATTAGATTGCAGAGTAAGAGAAAAAAGAGAAAAAAGAAAGAATATATGAAACATGAAAACAAATTAGAATAAACCTCACCAAACCTATGGTTTGATGTAGTAGATATGTTTCATGTTTTACATGTTCAGGTCACAGTCGTGATACGTGAGAAGACAGGAGCACAAGGACCTAGAATAGAGTTCATTTGCTCGTTGCTTCAAATTGCATGTAAGATTTTATTGTAAACTCATGATTTACCTTGGGAATCAAAGTGTTTTAATTTTTATAGAATCTTGCATTTTTGTAGAGTACTCTGATAATCCAGACTTAATTAGATATAGAAAAAATAAGGATGTTACAATTGGTATCAGAGCCATAATTAAAGTGAATTAGGATGAATTTTCCATTCATAGACTTAAAATTGTGGGATATGAAAGAGGACCAAAGATTATGTGTTGTTTTTGTGATAGAATATGATATGAGATGATTGTTGGAAAAGGTGTCGAAGCCCATAACTATAATTGGTATGTACTTGACCCGATAGTAGCATGGTCCATTTGGGTTGCATTCATCAAAGCAATATGTCAGGAAGGATATCTGAGTAAGAGGTTAATTATGATTTATTAATATATTATAAGTATAATATATCAATTGGGGAATCATATTATTTAATTGGTATTGATCAAAAATTAATTTAAGGATTAATTTAGTGATCAAAAGAGACTAATTAAATTGATACATATGAGTTGGGCTAATGATCCATGGTTTGATTTTTGATGGGCTTGTGGGTTAATCCATGAAGTATTTATCCAAATCAAATGGGTGAATCATAAGTTTATAGGTATGGATTAGGGTTACACATGACTCTTGGCATTCTACACACACAGAGATATATATGTATATATATATATATATATATATATATATATATATATATATATATACATAATCTAAAATCGGTTACACCATTGCATTACAAGAAGTAGAATCCGATTTCTAGTCTCCATAACGTCTCCATATTCATCCTAATCGTTCTTGGAGTTTTGTGATTCCATTTGAGGCATCACACTTGAGGTGCTAAGCTTTCTTGAGGCCAAGTTATTCAAGCTACTACACAAGGTAATATTCTAGCTGCTTTTTATGATTCAAATATCACTTTGCATGCTAGTTTAGGCTTCATGCTTTGGAAAATGTTTATTGCATGTATAATTAGAGAAAGCTTAGATCCAAAGCATTAGGGTTGTACGTGCACCATAGGAATGTTAGAGTACATAAAACCCAACAGTGGTATCAGAGCCATGGGTGTTTTCTATTGTATTGATGCAATTGTGTAATTTTCAAAGCTGAAAAACTGCATTTCGGGATTCTGCCAGGGCCAACTCGCCGAGTCCATCATTGAAATTGACGAGTTGGATGAGTTTTTCCTTGAACTCGACAAGTCCATTATGGCACTCGACGAGTTGATGCATCTGATTGCAATATTTTCGAGTTTGTGCCCTGTTTTGGATTAGGAACATTACCACAAACTCTTTTGATTAACAAAATTTGATTTTAATGATATGTACTGTCTATCCCCATCCAATAACGTGATGTTTGTCAAATTCTAAGATAACTACTTGTTTTTGTGATATACTATTTATTTGTAAAATTTGAAGTTATCATGTACTATGAATCAAATTAGGTCAAATTGGTAAATGATCATTATATCATAATTGGATTAGTTAATTTGATCTACGTGTGTTCTTGAAAAAGTTCCATAACTTGTCCTCAAGTTATGGAAAATGAAAAGTCTTTATTTATGAAACCATTAACTAATGTAAGTTATAGAATTCAAAGAGTCTTGAAAGGTTTCATAACTTATACACAAGTTTGGAATTGGAAAGGTCTTATTCATGGAATATAAAAATCAATAAGTTATGAATTTCAAAAGTTTTGACAAGTTACAAAACTTGCCCTCAAGTTTTGGAACTTGAAAGGTTGCATTAATGAAACTTTAAATCCAAACCCTAGAATTTTAATAGTTTAAAATTCAACCATTATACTATTATAATATTAAAGTTTAATACTTATATATATATATATATATATATATATATATATATATATAAGACAAATCAGTCTTACCGTTGGTAGGACTCATTCACGAAGCTGGTCTATTAGAGGGGGGTATAAGAATACTGCCTATAAAATGGTGCTTTAATGGGTGTCCACGCTCACCCACCGCTTCCTTGACTGGTGGAGGGTCGTTATCCAAACGGATAGGATAGAACATTAATTCTCATTAATAAGTATAATGAAATTATTAAAGTAACTAAACTTTTATAAATTCTCAAATCTTAGTTACTTTAGGAAAAATATGACAATGGTGCTATTCCATGAACACTTTGCACCTTGTTAAGTCATTAGTGGAGCGTGTTGTTGGGTTTTGAGCAAACTAACACTCCTAAGGTGTTCATGCAACCCTAGAAACCTTGGATCTATGTTTGTCTAAAATACATGCAAAATAATTTTCCAAGGTCCATAACCTATCTAGCATGCATGGCGTACTTTTAAACATAAAAGATACTAGAAGAATTACATACCTTTGGTAGTGAGTTGATTCCATACGAGTTTGAGAGCCTAGCACCAATAATGTGAATGCCTCAAATGGAAATCACAAATCACCACAAACTTGGAAAACTTATGAGAGATTATACTAACACTCTAGAAATCGGCCACTCTTATGCACAGACACATAGTGTCTTTTCAAGCACCATAAGCCTCTTTATATTGTGTAGATGATTAGGGTTATGAACCATGCAAACCCTAATAACCCATGTCTTTTCCTTTTCCAAGGATCCATGGGTTAAAAGCTCCAAGGATCATCCATGGACTCCCATTTAAGCTTAGCCCATTTCCTAGTGAGTGTTAACCCACACCATATAAATATAATAGCCCATTATTTAATTAGTCACCTTTTGATCACTAAATTAATTCATAATTAATTTAAGATCAATACTAATTAAATAATACGATTTCATATTAATATATTATAACTTATAATATATTAATAAGTCACAAATATACTCTTCTCATAATATTATCCATATAAATAGTTCGGGTGAAGTGCAACCCAAATGGACCATGCCGGGTCGGGTCAAGTATATACCAAATAAGTTATGGACTTAGACACCTTATCCAACAGTCTCCCACTTCGATAAGTCTAATAACTGTATTTGCCTATATAGCTTCAGGAACCAACCGACAATCGTAGCTCTCGAAAACTCTGTTGAACTATGAAGCGCCATTTTAGATAAGTGATCATACAATCCTCTGCTCTCATGATATCAGCCGGACAAATACATGGAACAATGTGTTACTTATTGTCCAGCAGTTTTTTTCCCGATTTCCGATTTGTTTGACAAAGAACTTAATCGAACACATCAATTTAGTTCTGACCGGGCCCGATACATAGGTCAAAACAAAATCATCGAGGGGCCCATATATCGCTTCTAATCCAAGAAGGAACATATAAACTTCGACTCATATGCTTGTTCTACTACTTGTTGAATTGTACACAAAGGCACGTTTTATAACATCAAGTTACTGATGCATTTTCATGCAATCAATGCACATCCAACTCATAGGCAACAACTCATATCTCTAGGTTTGAAGACTTATATGATATTACCGTCTCACGATCACTCGAGATAAATTCCATGAAGTGATACAAGTGAGCGTGGGTTTATTCCAATACTCATAACTTATGAGCACTCATGAATGTTGTAGCAATCATTGCTATGGCTAAACACCTTTAGTCATCTACAAGCCCAATTCATGACAGTCTTGATTCATACCTACTTCCAACATATGACCTACTGTGGAGAATTTGAATAAATTTATTATTCTGGAAGTCAAAACATGCAAAGATGAAACAATAGTAAATAATTGACAATGATAGCAACACCTTACTCATAAATAAATCACCACTTTTATTCATCATCAAACATCGATTACATTTTACAAGTTTCAGTAATATATAATCTGTAAAACTAATATCGTCCCTCAGCCCGATGCGCCTCGCATGCTGCAAATGCCTAACCCTCGCCAGTCCCTTCGTAAGGGGGTCCACAGGGTTTTCATCCTATGATACCCTCTTTGCCACGAGGAGTACTTCTATCTTGTGTCTTATGAAGTGATATTTTCTGTCAACGTGTCGGGATTTGCCATGATCTCTTGGTTCCTTGGCTAAGGCAACGACACTATTGCTGTCACAGAAAATCTCCATAGGCTCGTTCATAGCTGGCACAACTCCAAGGTCTCCGATGAAGTTCTTCAGCCATATCACCTCCTTTGCTGCTTCACTCGCTGCTATGTACTCTGATTCACAAGTCGAATCAACTACCGTCTCCTGTTTGGAACTCTTCCAAGTGATTGCCCCTCCATTTAGGGTAAAGACCCAGCCCGACTGAGAGCAGAAGTTATCCCTATCAGTCTGAAAACTAGCATCACTATACCCTACTACTCTGAAGTCATCACTCCCATCAAGGGTAAGGATCCAATCCTTAGTCCTCCTCAAGTACTTGAGAATATTCTTTACCGCAGTCCAATGAGCCTTGCTAGGGTTCCCCTGATATCTGCTGACCATGCTCAAAGCGAAGGCCACATCAAGGCGGGTACAAGTCATAACATACATGATCGAGCCAACAGCGGAAGCATAAGGTAATCGACTCATCTCAGCTATCTCAGTCTCTGTACTCGGGCTCTGAGCCTTGCTCAGTTTGGCATTGCTTTGGATCGGTAATTCTCCTTTCTTGGATTTATGCATGTTGAACCTTTTCAAAACCTTATCCAAGTAGATACTCTGACTAAGTCCAATTAGTCTTTTACTCCTTTCTCTTAATATTCTTATCCCTAGGATATAAGCAGTTTCTACAAGGTCCTTCATAGGAAAGCACTTCCCAAGCCAGGACTTAACCTCCTGCAAGGTTGGGATGTCATTTCCTATGAGTAGTATGTCATCTACATACAACACCAAAAAAGCTAACTATACTACAACTAGCTCTGACATACACGAAAGACTCATCTTCACTTCTCGAGAAGCCAAACTCTTTGACCTTCTCATCGAAACAAAGATTCCAGCTTCGCGATGCTTGTTTCAATCCATAAATGGATTTCTCAAGCTTGCACACTTTATTAGGGTACTCTGTACTGACAAAACCCTCTGGCTGATTCATGTAAACATCCTCAGCCAAGTTTCCATTAAGGAAAGCGGTTTTGACATCCATTTTCCATATTTCATAATCATGAAATGCAGCAATGGCTAGCATAACCCTAATAGACTTAATCTTCGCCACTAGTGAAAAAGTTTCATCATAATCAATACCCTGAGTCTGAGTAAAACCCTTCGCGACTAGTCGCGCTTTATAAGTGTGAAACTTCCCATCCATGTCGGTCTTCTTCTTGAAGATCCATTTGCACCCGACTGTCTTACGTCCTGGTACATTGTCAACCAAGTTCCAAACTTGATTGTCATACATGGACTGTATCTCGCTGTCCATAGTCTCCTTCCATTTAGCAGACTTCGGACCTGCCATGGCTTCCTTAACACTGTTAGGTTCATCCAGATTTATCAGTGTACTATCACTGATAAATGTATCACCTTCCGTAGTTATATGAAATCCATAATAAAACTCAGGTGTGTTCCTAACCCTTGTGGAACGCCTCAGAGGTACAGCCTCGTCAGTCGAATCAACAGGAGTTTCCTCCTCAGGTTGATTGCTAGTGTCTGAGGTTCCTTCACCAATTGTGTAACGCTCCATTTCTGGTATGTGATTTAAATAAGTAATTTTTATTTCTTAAGAGGTATTCGACGAGTCAGTAGCCCGACTCGTCGAGTAGAGTCGGGAGTTGCACGCGGTTTAAGTTGGCGACTTGACGAGTCCATATTCCTGGAATCGGTGAGTCTGCCGGTCTGGATGAAACCCTAATTTCAAGGGTTTGCACCCTATTTCAACACCTTATGTGCCCCAAGACCAGCCTCCCTCACACACAAAGAGTCCCATATGAAACCCTAGCCGTTCTTAAGCATTTTTGGAGCATTTTCTCACTTGTGAAGGTTTTAGTGCATCTTGGAGATTTGGGGAAGAAGAGAGAAGAGAAGTATTCAAGGGGAGCAAGTAGATCCGGACTTCTGGTTGCATTTCAGTCCCCTTTGAGGTATCAAGCTCGAATCTTTGCTTATTATCAATTAGATCTCTTGAGAAGTTTACTTTTGTTGATTTTGAGCCCTTTCTAGACTTTATGGCCGAATTAAGTGTTAATATGATGAATGGACTTCAGATCTAAGCTTTCCAGAGCCTCTTAAGCTCAATGTTGCCACCTTTATTGAGTCAAGTTTCCATTCTAAGCTTAGATCCCTTCCTTTAGCTTGTTTTGGGCTTTTGAGCTTCATATTAGCATGCATGCACGTAAACTTAGAAACTTTACGTGAAAAACCAGCCCTAGGAGCCCAGATCTATGAATGGAATGCACTGGATTCGAGCAGAATCGACTGTTTAGTAATGACATGCATGGGACTCAGCAAGTCGTTCTTCAGACTCGACGAGTCGAGTCGCGAGTCCCCGATTTTCCCCATTTGAGAGTTTAAGGTGGAATCATTGAGTAGGTAATGGACTCGGTGAGTTAAGGCTCAAATTTAGTAGTGGAGGGACTCGACGAGTTGTTCATATAACTCGGCGAGTCAAGGACTGATCTTATTCATAGGATGAAGGAGGACTCGACGAGTTGTTCATACAACTCGGCGAGTCAGATGAAGATGAACTAGATGTTAGTATCGAAGAAGAACTCGTCAAGCCTTTGCCAAGCTCGACGAGCAGAAGCGGGTAGAGGATTAGAAAGGATGAAAGGGACTCGGCGAGTTGGCGGCCCGACTCGGCGAGTCCGATCAACTGAAAGTTGACTTTGACCAGGAAGTTGACTTTGACCAGGGGTAAAATAGTGATTTTAACCTGAGATTAGTTATCAGTATCTGATTTAGTGTTTATGGGATTTGTAGCCGGGGAGTTCCGGAGCAGTAGTCAGATAGTTTCAGATTTAGCACATCAGCAGCCAGCGTTACGAGGTGAGTTTCCTTCCAATAGGAACGGGTCTACGAGCACAATGCCGGCCCGTTTAGTTAGCAGTAGTTCCGGACTTCGGTCTGATGCAGTAGTTCAGTGTGCTTGATGTCTTTGTGATTCAAGCATGTCTTTGTGTTATGCGTTCCGGATTTCGGTCCGATGCAGTATGCAGTATATGTGTTTATGCTAGTAGTTATGATTATGCTATGCTATGTTCAGTCAGTTCCGGACTTCGGTCCGATGCAGAGGGCAAGGCCCTGGTTAGTTCCGGACTTCGGTCCGATGCAGTTTCCGGACTTCGGTCCGATACAGAGGGCAAGGCCCTCGTTAGTTCCGGACTTCAGTCCGATGCAGTTTCCGGACTTCGGTCCGATGCAGTGGGCAAGGCCCTGGTTAGTTCCGGACTTCGGTCTGATGCAGTTTCTGGACTTCGGTCCGATGCAGTTTCTGGACTTCGGTTCAATGCAGAGGGCAAGGCCCTGGTTAGTTCCGGACTTCGGTCCGATGCAGTTTCCGGACTTCGGTCCGATGCAGTGGGCAAGGCCCAGTAGTTGCTTTATATGTTATTGTATGGTATGTGGTAGTTTGTGGGAGCTCACTAAGCTTTGTGCTTACAGTTTCAGTTTTTGGTTTCAGGTACTTCCGCTAGTTAGGGGAAGAGCTCGGGATGATGGCATGGCACACACAACAGCTTCAGTTTATTCTGGGAGTTTTATTTAGATATTTTGATATGTTTTGACATCAGTTGATTTGATTAACTTATTATGAAATTTTGAGACGCATGATCCATGAATTTATCTTTTAATATTTAATATTATGGTTTAGTAAAGTTTTGAAACGAAAATTTTTGGGTTGTATTTTTCGGATGTTTCAAGTTGGTATCAGAGCCTTGGTTTGAGGGATTCAGGCACACTTTCGGGTATGACTGGACTCAAACTAAGGAAATGGTAAAAGATTTTCAAAAGAAAAATGTTTTTGAAAGAATTTTTGGAAAAAGAAACTTAAAAAGAAAAGAGTTGTGAGAAAAGGAAAAGGGTGTGGTGCATGCGATCAGCCGAGCTCAAGTAAGTACTCCCAAATTACCGATACAAGTTTATGTTATAATTATCAGTTCTAGTTTCAGTAGAACAGCTTGCTAGAATAGGACTAAGGATCTAGGAGGATGCCTAATGTGCCTGTTATATGTGTTTCAGCTTATTGAGAATTGCATGCTAGTATTGAGTAGACAGCAGTAGGATAGCATGTTTAGGTTATGCCTGGTAGTATGAGCTTAGCATTGTATGCTAGTACAATTTCTCGTTACAAGGATAGATTTGCTTGAGAAAATTTCCTGTGTCCGAATGCTGCTTGCTTCATGCTTTGTAGGACTCGGAGTGATGGGGGTTAGCCATTAGGTTAATACGACACGTCACATGTGATCAGGGTTGAATAATCTCAGAGTGCTGGATTTGGCCGTATTGCGCAGCTCTTGTTTGAGTCTAACCGTTGTAGGGACGAGTCTTTTACTCGAAAGATTATCTGAGCCTCGTCACATGTGATGGTATTCAGGTGATGGCTAATTGGCATTTCAAGGAGGCCTTCAGCAGCTGAGGACTGGATTTGGTGGAGTCAGAGATTTCCCTAGGGCAAGCCTAGGATGAGAGTAGCAGAGATCAGTAGTAGTAGAAGTGACTTGGTGGAGTCGAGGCAGTACTTGAGGAAAGTACGGATAGATGTGGAAGGTAGTATGGGCCCGTACTACTGAAAGCAGAGGATCCGTACTTGAATCCAGTAAGGCTGAGATGAGACCAGGAAACTTGTAGTAGTAGCGATCCCTCGATATATATCAGTGTTTCTGACGTTTGTCATGGTGTGTTTTCAGAATGGTGGTTTTACGCCCTAGGCCAGCAGTGGGCAGTTCAGGAGCTGGCAAGGGATCAGGATCAGGCTCGGGGGCCGAGCATCTAGATGAGCAGACCAGGGAGTTCCTCTCTTCATAGGTTACTCGCACCATACTTGAGAAGACTCCTGTGATCTTCGGTTCGGTCAAGGAGGGTATCCTAGAGCTTCTGCATGAGAAGCTAAGCGCGTTCCGTACTGAGGTAGCGGCAATGATGGGATTGCGTACATTGACGTTTAGGGAGTTCAGAGCTTGTGGAGCTCCAGACTATCATGGGGCGTAGGACCCCATAGCGAGTACTAGGTGGTTGGCAGATGTCGCCAACGCATTCCGCACCAGCAGATGTCCCGAGGGGGACAATGTCAGATTAGCATACTGTCTCCTGAAGGACAGGGAACAAGATTGGTGGGAGGAGATAGGGCATGTTATCGGAGATGACGCAACTCTTGATGCGATGACCTGGGATGATTTTACTACCAGGTTCAGAGCCGAGTTTGCACCGGTTATTGAGGTGCAACAGTTAGCCAGGGAGTTTCAGGATCTCACCCAGACTACAGAGACAGTGGCGGAGATTACCACCAAGTTCAGGGAGAGGGCTCTTCTTGTTCCTCAGTATGCAGTTGATGAGGAGATGAAGAAGGCCCGTCATCATGAGATGTTGCGGAGTGATATCCGCCAGTTTGTGAGCCGGTCCAGCTGTAAAACGCTGGATGATATGATTTCAAGGGCTCTCGAGAGGGAGATAGATCTGGAGATAGAGAGGAAGAGGAAGCCAGAGGTGGCTTCTGGTACAACGAGTTCGGGCAAAAAGCCCAAGGTATCAGATCACAGATCTAGAGGACAGTAGAGCCACAGTCGGTGTGGCAAGTGTGGGAGATTGCACGATGGGGCGTGCAAGGCAGGTAGTGCCGGTTGCTATAAGTGCGGCCGGACCGGGCATATGAGTAGAGATTGTACAACTACTACCACCACCACCACAGCAGCTGATCTGATTTGCTTCCATTGCAATCAGAGGGGACATAAAAGGACCCAGTGCCCGAGTTTAGCAGCAGCAGGGAAGGTGGCAGCACCTGCCCCTGCTACTTTGAGGATTACAGACGGCCGTCAGGGCCGGGTGAGGCACCAGTGGCGAAGAGTAGAGCTTTTCAGATGACAGCAGAGGAGGCACGAGCGACTCCTGATTTGGTGACGGGTATGTATTTTCCTCTTATCTCCTTATTGATATTGATTGTTTCTCATGGTTATATGTTTTCGTATATGGTCGTTCTTAGTGAAAGGCATTTCAGCTACAGTATTGTTTGACTCGGGGGCTACCCGATCATTTGTTTCACTTGCGCTTAGCAAGAGATTTAGCAGAGCTCCGGGGGAGCTGGATTGCCCACTTGAGGTTGAGATAGCTGATGACAGGACCGTCAGGGTCGCGAGAGTACATAGGGCGTGTTCGCTGCAGTTATTTGATGAGTAGTTTTCAGTGGACTTGGTTCCCATTCCCCTGCGAGGGAATAAGGTTATAGTAGGTATGGATTGGCTGAGCCCCAATAGGGCAGTGATTGATTGTGAACTACAGTTAGTGAGGGTTCGCACTCCTAGTGGGGGAGAGTTAGTGATTCAGGGCGAGAGGCCACAGCGCGGACCGATTCTTTGCTAGCAGCGAGAGCGAGACGCTACTTTCAGCAGGGTTGCGCAGGGTACATCGCCTATGTTATAGATGCCCGGGAGAAGGGTATGGCGACAATGGACGATGTACCAGTAGTGCGAGAGTATCCGGACGTATTCCCGGAGGACTTACCGGTGATACCTCCGGAAAGACAGGTTGAGTTTCAGATTGACCTGGTTCCGGGTACGGCTCCGATAGCCAAGGCACCATATCGGCTAGCTCCTCTAGAGATGCATGAGTTGTCTACGCAGCCGCAGGAGCTGCTAGACAAGGGTTCCATCAGCCCGAGTAGTTCACCATGGGGAGCCCCGATCCTGTTCGTGAGGAAGAAGGATGGGTCGCACCGTATGTGCATAGATTATCGAGAGCTGAACAAGGTGACGGTGAAGAACCGTTACCCGCTCCCGAGGATAGATGATTTATTTGACTAGCTTCAGGGAGCATCTTGGTTCTCCAAGATTGATCTACGGTCAGGATATCACCAGATGCGGGTCAGGGATGAGGATGTGCAGAAGACCGCTTTTAGGACCCGCTATGGTCATTATGAGTTTGTGGTGATGCCGTTCGGGCTCACCAACGCTCCAGCCGCGTTCATGGATCTCATGAACCGCGTATGTAGACTGATGCTGGATCGGTCAGTGATAGTGTTCATTGATGACATCTTGGTTTATTCCAAGACTCAGGGGCAGCATGAGGAGCACCTGATAGAGGTGCTATAGACGCTGATGAGGGAGAGACTTTACGCGAAGTTCTCCAAGTGCGAGTTCTGGTTGCGCGAGGTGCAGTTCCTTGGTCACCTAGTCAACCAGAAGGGTGTACTAGTAGATCCGGCCAAGATAGAGGCTATGATGCAGTGGGAGGTCCCGAGGTCTCCAACTGAGATTCGGAGCTTCCTAGGACTGGCAGGGTACTACAGGAGATTCATCCAGGATTTCTCCAAGATAGCAGTTCCGCTCACCCTACTGACCAAGACGTCAGTGGTGTTTCGCTGGGGGCCTGAGCAGCAGGCAGCATTTGCGACCCTCAGACAGAGATTGTGCGAGGCGCCGATTCTCACCCTGCCAGAGGGAGTAGAGGATTTTGTAGTTTACTGTGACGCTTCGATCACAGGTTTTTGAGCGGTTTTGATGCAGCGAGGCCATGTGATAGCTTACGCCTCTAGACAGTTGAAGCCTCACGAGGCTAACTATCTGACACACGATTTAGAGCTGGGGGCGGTGGTGTTCGCCCTCAAGATTTGGAGACATTACCTCTATGGGGTCCGCTGTATCATTTACACGGATCACAAGAGTTTGAGGTACCTCATGGATCAGCCGAATCTGAACATGAGGCAGCGCCGACGGTTGGACGTGGTAAAGGATTATGAATGTGAGATCCTTTATCATCCGGGCAAGGCCAACGTAGTGGCCGACGCCTTGAGCCGCAAGGCGGTAGCAGCCCCGATCAAGGATGTATGTCTGAGGATGACAGTGATTACTCCATTGTTGGAGCAGATCAGAGAGGCATAGGTTGAGGGCCTGAAGGAGGAGAGGCAAAAGTGTGAGAGGATTGTGGGCCAAGTAGCTTCCTTTCACTATGACAGTCGAGGATTGTTGACCCTTCATGGGAGAGTTTGGGTACCATACTGGGGAGGAGTACGGCAGGTACTGATGGATGAGGCCCACAAGTCTCGGTTCTCCATTCACCCAGGGGCGACGAAGATGTACAGAGATCTTCGACCCGATTATTGGTGGCCCTGCATGAAGCGGGACGTAGCTTGGTACGTGGAGAGATGCCTGACCTGCAGGAAGGTCAAGGTGGATCATCAGAGACCCCACATCAAGATGCAGCCGTTAGACATTCCCGTGTGGAAATGGGAGGATATCACTATGGATTTCATCACTAAGCTTCCCAGGACCACACGTGGAGTTGATTCGATTTGGGTCAGAGTGGATCAGCTGACCAAGAGCGCGCATTTCATACCGATTCAGGAGAGCATATCGGCCGAGAAGCTAGCCGATATCTATGTGCGCGAGGT
The DNA here is from genome assembly GCF_052849685.1 of Lactuca virosa. Classification (NCBI taxonomy): domain Eukaryota; kingdom Viridiplantae; phylum Streptophyta; class Magnoliopsida; order Asterales; family Asteraceae; genus Lactuca; species Lactuca virosa. The sequence continues at coordinate 178,497,310 of NC_136428.1, forward strand.
AGTGGCACGACATGGGGTGCCTGTATCAGTAGTATCGGACCGGGATGTCCGGTTTACTTCCAGATTTTGGAAGCGGTTCCATGACGAGATGGGTACTCGTCTCCATTTCAGTACCGCTTTTCACCCTCAGACGGATGGACAGAGTGAGAGGACGATTCAGACTCTCGAGGACATGCTTAGGGCATGTGTACTAGATTTTGGTGGCAGTTGGGATACGTATCTTCCATTGGCGGAATTTTTGTATAACAACAGCTATCACTCCAGTATAGACCGACCTCCCTTCGAGATGCTCTACGGGAGGAAGTGCAGGACCCCAATCTGTTGGGGTGATGTCGGTCAGCGAGTCATGGGGAGTACAGAGGTGGTACTCAAGACCACAGAGTTGATCCAGCAGGTCCGTAGCAGACTGCAGACCGCGCAGAGTCGGCAGAAAAGTTACGCCGACAGAAGGCGTTCGGATTTGGAGTTTCAGGTGGGCGATATGGTCCTCCTAAAGGTATCACCCTGGAAGGGTGTTATCAGGTTCCGGAAGAGGGGCAAGCTGGGCGCCAGGTTCATTGGCCCTTTTAGGGTTTTGGCCCGGGTGGGTCGGGTTGCTTATCGGTTGGATCTTCCAGCAGAACTTAGCCAGATCCACAACACTTTCCATGTTTCTCAGTTGAGGAAGTGTTTGGTAGACGAGTCAGCAGTGGTACCCTTAGAGGATATTCAGGTTGATAGTAGCTTGAATTATATTGAGTGGCCAGTTGCGATCTTGGATCGGAAAACGAAGACCTTGAGGAACAAGGTAGTCCAGCTAGTGAAGGTGCAGTGGCAGCACCGGAAGGGTTCGGGATGGACGTGGGAGGCCGAGGAGGAAATGAGGGAGCATTACCCAGAAATATTTATAGATGCAGCAGCAGCAGACTTCGAGGACAAAGTCTAAGATAAGTGGGGGAGAGTTGTAACGCCCCATTTCTGGTATGTGATTTAAATAAGTTATTTTTATTTCTTAAGAGGTACTCGACGAGTCAGTAGCCCGACTCGTCGAGTAGAGTCGGGAGTTGCACGCGGTTTAAGTTGGAGACTTGACGAGTCCATATTCCCGGACTCGGCGAGTCTGCCAGTGTGGATGAAACCCTAATTTCAAGGGTTTGCACCCTATTTAAACACCTTATGCCCCCAAGACCAGCCTCCCTCACCCACAAAGAGTCCCATACAAAACCCTAGCCGTTCTTAAGCATTTCTGGAGCATTTTCTCACTTGTGAAGGTTTTAGTGCATCTTGGAGATTTGGGGAAGAAGAGAGAAGAGAAGTATTCAAGGGGAGCAAGTAGATCCAGACTTTTGGTTGCATTTCAGTCCCCTTTGAGGTATCAAGCTCGAATCTTTGCTTATTATCAATTAGATCTCTTGAGAAGTTTACTTTTGTTGATTTTGAGCCCTTTCTAGACTTTTAAGGCAGAATTAAGTGTTAATATGATGAATGGACTTCAAATCTAAGCTTTCCAGAGCCTCTTAAGCTCAATGTTGCCACCTTTATTGAGCCAAGTTTCCATTCTAAGATTATATCCCTTCCTTTAGCTTGTTTTGGGCTTTTGAGCTTCATATTAGCATGCATGAACGTAAAGTTAGAAACTTTACGTGAAAAACCAACCCTAGGAGCCCAGATCTATGAATGGAATGCACTGGATTCGAGCATAATCGACTGTTTAGTAATAACATGCATGGGACTCGACGAGTCGTTCTTCAGACTCGACGAGTCGAGTCGCGAGTCCTAGGAGCCCAGATCTATGAATGGAATGCACTGGATTCGAGCATAATCGACTGTTTAGTAATAACATGCATGGGACTCGACGAGTCGTTCTTCAGACTCGACGAGTCGAGTCGCGAGTCCTCGATTTTCCCCATTTGAGAGTTTAAGGTGGAATCAGTGGTAGGTAATGGACTCGGTGAGTTAAGGCTCAGATTTAGTAGTGGAGGGACTCGACGAGTTGTTCATATAACTCGGCGATTCAAGGACTGATCTTATTCATAGGATGAAGGAGGACTCGACGAGTTGTTCATACAACTCGGCGAGTCAGATGAAGATGAACTAGATGTTAGTATCGAAGAAGAACTCGTCGAGCCTTTGCCAAAATCGACGAGCAGAAGCGGTTAGAGGCTTAGAAAGGATGAAAGGGACTCGGCGAGTTGGCGGCCCAACTCAGCGAGTCCGGTCAACTGAAAGTTGACTTTGACTAGGAAGTTGACTTTGACCAGGGGGTAAAATATTGATTTTAACCTGAGATTAGTTATCAGTATCTGATTTAGTGTTTATGGGATTTGTAGCCGGGGAGTTCCGTAGCAGCAGTCAGACGGTTTCAGATTTAGCACCTCAGCAGCCAGCGTTACGAGGTGAGTTTCCTTCCAGTAGGAACGGGTCTACGGCCACAATGCCGACCCGTTTAGTTAGCAGTAGTTCCGGACTTCGGTCCGATGCAGTAGTTCAGTGTGCTTGATGTCTTTGTGATTCAAGCATGTCTTTGTGTTATGCGTTCCAGATTTCGGTACGATGCAATATGCGGTATATGTGTTTATGCTAGTAGTTATGATTATGCTATGCTATGTTCAGTCAGTTCCGGACTTCGGTCCGATGCAGAGGGCAAGGCCCTGGTTAGTTCCGGATTTCGGTCCGATGCAGTTTCCGGACTTCGGTCCGATGCAGAGGGCAAGGCCCTGGTTAGTTCCGGACTTCGGTCTAATGCAGAGGGCAAGGCCCTGGTTAGTTCCGGACTTCGGTCCGATGCAGTTTCCGGACTTCGGTCCGATGCAGAAGGAAAGACCCTGGTTAGTTCCGGACTTCGGTCCGATGCAGTTTCCGGACTTCGGTCTGATGCAGAGGGCAAGGCCCTGGTTAGTTCCGGACTTCGGTCCGATGCAGTTTCCGGACTTCGGTCCGATGCAGAAGGAAAGACCCTGGTTAGTTCCGGACTTCGGTCCGATGCAGTTTCCGGACTTCGGTTCGATGCAGTGGGCAAGGCCCAGTAGTTGCTTTATATGTTACTGTATGGTATGTGGTAGTTTGGGGGAGCTCACTAAGCTTTGTGCTTACAGTTTCAGTTTTTGGTTTCAGGTACTTCCGCTAGTAAGGGGAAGAGCCCGGGATGATGACATGATACACAGTTTCAGTTTTTGGTTTCAGATATATTGATATGTTTTGACAGCAGTTGATTTGATTAAGTTATTATGACATTTTGAGACGCATGATCCATGGATTTATCTTTTAATATTTAATATTATGGTTTAGTAAAGTTTTCAAACGAAAATTTTTGGGTTGTATTTTTCGGATGTTTCAAATTGACTCTTGAATTTCTTCGAGGTCAATTTGCCTCCCACTGTCTCCTTGGCTTATAAATTCTCTCTCTCGAAAGACCCCTCTCCTTGCCACAAAGACCACATTCTCACTGGGTCTATAGAAGAGGTAACCAAAGGATTTTTGTGGGTTGCCGATGAAAATACACCTTTCACTTCAAGGTTTGAGCTTATCATGAGTCTCGCGCCACACGAAAGCCTCGCAACCCCAAATATTGATGTGGTCCAAATTGGGAACTTTCCCAGTCCACATCTCATGAGGTGTTTTGGCAAAATTCTTTGTAAGGACTAGATTAAGGATGTGGGTGGCAGTCTCTAAGGCATACCCCCAAAAATATATTGGTAGCGAAGCTCGACTCATCATAGAGCGAACCATGTCCAACAAAGTTCAATTATGCCTCTCAGCCACACCATTCAGCTATGGTGTTCTGGGAGGTGTCAATTGTGAGACAATCTCACACTCCTTAAGATAGTCGAGGAGCTCAGTGCTAAAATACTCACCACCTCGATCGGATCGAAGCATCTTAATGTTCCTGCCGAATTGATTTTTTACTTCCTGTTTAAACTCTTTAAACCTTTCAAAAGTTTCTGACTTATGTTTGATTAAGCAGACATAACCATATCTACTAAAATCGTCAATTAAAGTCATATACTAGCGATTAGCATCCCTTGTGGCGGTTTTGAATGGTCCACATACATCAGTATGTATAAGGTCCAATAAACCATCACCCCTTGCACAAGTACCAGTGAAGGGTGATTTTGTCATTTTTCCAGGTAGACAAGATTCACAACTATCATTCGACTTAAGGTCGAACGACTCCAAGACTCCATCCTTTTGGAGCTGGCATATGCGTTTCTTGCTTACATGTCCAAGACGACAATGCCACAAAGATGCTTTATCCAAGCTAGTAGAAGAATCAATACACAATACATTATTTCCTAAATTATCTACAATCGATACAGCTTCATACACACCATCACAAGGTAATGCTTTAAAATAAAGAACATTATTAAAGAAAGCATTAATACTACCAACTTCATTATCAGAAGAAAAGGTAAAACCTTGTTTATACAAAACATGGAAGGAAATAATATTCCTCGCCATTTCTGACGAGTAAAAACATTTATTCAAATCTAACTTTAACCCACTATCTAGCAACAAAGTATAAACTCCAATCTTGGAAACAGGTGAAGCCTTCCTATTCCCCATGATCAAGTTTATCTTCCCGTGCTCCACATCCTCACTTCTTCTTAGGCCCTGCAAATCAGAACATATGTGAATACCACATCCTGTATCAAGCACCCAAGAGTTAGAATATGGTGAGTTATTAGACAATATAGTGTAAATACCTGCATGGGATGGTTTCACTTTCCCATCCTTGACATCCTGCAAGTACTTTTGGCAGTTTCGCTTCCAGTGCCCCTTATTCTGACAGTAGAAGCAATCAGCATCCTTAGGGATGGCAGAAGGAGTGATAGAACCACCTTTGGTTCCAGATGAGGAGCCTTCAAGAGACTTTCCCTTGGTACCCTTCGAAGGGTGCTTCCTCTTCTTCCCTTTGCTTTGCCCGATATACAGAACAGGGGTAGTTGTAGGAGTAGGAGTAGCAACTGACTTACTTTTAAGACCACTTTCGGCGGTCTTCAGAAGCCCTTGAAGCTTACTGAGAGTAACTTCCTCCTTGTTCATGTGATATGTAATACGGAATTGATCATAACACGAGGGTAAGGAGTGCAAAATGATATCAATTGCCAACTCCTATGGGAAGTTCACATTCAGTTTCAGTAGACGGTCCACATACCTTTGCATTTTCTGCATGTGGCCCGTGATTGGTTCGCTATCCTTTATACGGGTTTTTATCATGGAGGAGATTAATTCATACCGCTCTTGACGAGCACTCTGATGGTACCTGTCCATCAGATCCTGATGCATCTCAAAAGGGTAATAGTCCTCATAGGACTTTTGGAGTTCAGCTGTCATGGTGGCCATCATGATGCATGCCACTTTGGTGGCATCTCTCTTATGTGTCCTGTATTCACCGATCTCCTCAGGAGTAGCAGTGGACTCATCAAGCTCCTTTAGCTCCTTGTCGATGACATATTCCTTGTCCTCGTAACGAGTAACCATCCTGATGTTCCGAATCCAATCCATGAAGTTGGAACCATCAAAGATGACCCTCCCACAAAGGTTCATGAGAGAGAAGGAGTCGGTAGGGTTAGAGCCCGAAGCATTGTTGTTGGAAGACATCTGAAAAAAAGAAAACAAGTTTAGATTTGATATATCGAATCCTTAATAAGACACCCAAATGTAATATTAAGGCTAGGATCCAACACAATATATTATAACCAAGAAGAGGGATGCCGTAATCTAAGCTATAACATATTTGAAGGTTGGTGAATGACGATTCACCAATTTCCACCATGAAAACGAAATGAATTATTAGGTTTAATTGGATTTGAAATTCCTAGATTCTTTTGAGATTCATTGAACTTTTCAATGGCATGTTTCAATCTCGATTGTGACCTTCAAGTTTTGTGACTGGGATGCCGAGGATCACAAAACAAGGTGTGAATAACCATCCAAATTCACTTGGTACCCTTAATATTATCACCTAATCAATGTGCCGGTTAACCACACACGCTCCACCGATCTATGATAAACATTAAGTCACCCTTCGTGATCTTTACTAGTCCAGGTTAGTGTGCCGGTTAACCACACACGCTCCACCAACGACTTGGTAAGGTACAAAGTGTGAATTTCATGGGTTTTCACCACTTTCACATTTTCCTAAAGTAACAAAGATTTAGAATTTATAAAAACACTTAGTTACTTTATAATAGTGTGACAACCGTCAAAATTCGAGTCGGTCCTAGATTTGAATAAACTTAGTTGCACATATAGGCACGACACATACTAGAATTTGTCACTAGATGCTAAGTTATAACCTACTAAAAACTAGGAAACAAGTAGAATCGATGGATAGTGTACTTAGATTTCACATTGATATGTGAATTCTACAACTACTTAACTGTAGAGACTATCCATATTTGGGTCGCTCTTTGACTCGAACGCCTTTTCATGAATCATATACACACATCATGCACTTGACCTACGAGTAAAAGTTAGGTTAGAGTCTCATAGAAACTTAAGTCAAAGTTGAAACTAGGACTAGTATACTTGATTCCTCAATTTCGTTTGAATCTCGGAATCACTACATAGAATGCCAATAAACCAATAAAAAATAAATTACAAACAATATTTCTAATTTGAATAAGAGTTATGAAACTCTAAAATAGTTTGAAGTCTCAAAATTCAAGTAATTTTGATATCCAAAGATTTACAAAATCTCAAGACCCTAAAAGCCATAAAAACTCATATTTATAAACTTTAACCTTAAAAATTCTATAAAAATAATTATGAAACTTATAATATGATCTTATAATAATTAAAATTATGAAAATACATTTAAGGAAAATAAAATTTAAGTCATTAACAATTGCCCTAAATTTATAAATAAAAAATAAAGGTTTTATGAATAAAAACTTGATTTTAGTGTATATTTTATAAAAAGTTTGATATTTTTATAAAAGATTTAAATTTTTATAAAAGAAACAAGAGAGAGGGAGCCTCTCTCACCCAAAATCTCGGCCTCCCCTCTCCCAAGACCTTCCTCCTCTTCCCAAAACACATAATCATTTCTCTCTTCTCCACACTCTTCACCTCTTCATTCTCTCTCTCACACACTCTACCATCATTCATTGAATTCTATCTTCTTTCTCCCTCTAAACTCACTAAAATCTCAGAAAAGTTCAGCCATTTCTACTAAAAAAACCTCAACATTTGATGTTATTCTTAAAGGTAAACCCGAAAATCATTCATTCCCCTTATCTTTTCCTTCACGTTTTACTTGTTTTTCATGGATTTTCTCCATCTTCTACCCCATTCTATTGTAAAATCATGAACACTTGCACCTACTCACGGTTTTGATGATAATGGTGGTAGGATTTCACCCAAAAACAACATGCATGTTGTAAATGGTGAAATCCAAGGACCTAAACCTAAGTCAAAATCAAGGAAATGCACTTTTCTACATGTTTTGGTGGAAAAACACCACATGCACCCTATGTTTTCTATCAAAAATGATTTTTGAACATATGAAACTCATTAATGATATTCAAACCAACATGCATGTGATGATCTTCAAGCTTAGATGCTTGATGATCAAAGTTTGTTGTTAAAAGCTTTCAAATATATTCATAAAAGATTTATTCCCAAATAAATACCTAAAACTTCTTTTCTGTTCAAATGATATTTTACCCAAAATCCAACCAACAATATAAGATGATCTGTAAATTTTCAGAAAATAATTCGTTTCTCTCGAATTATTATAATTAATGCAAGAAAATAGGGCAATAAATCATATAAATAACTTTCTGGGGTCTATAAATCCTAGTTAAATTCGTGGATGACCCCTATGCTAAATAATGGCTTCTCATTAAGTTTCATCGGATTTTGTTACTGTTTAGCGTGGTTTTGAATTTTCTTTTTGTTTAGCCACAATAAATCATAAAACCACTTTAGACAATTTGAAAATGGTATCTAATAATTTTCACAGTTTCTATTAGAGGTGTAAGACTCAGAAAAATATTTTCAGAATTTTTACTAATGCATTCCACTTTTTCCCTGATTTTTGTATTTATAATGGCCTAAAAATAGAAAAAATATTTTTGCTCATCCAAAATTCATGAAAACTTACCAGAACACCTTGTAGTACATTTGAATGCTACATACAAATTTTGATGATTTTTCTCTTTTGTATACTATTTTTCTCCTATTTTCTAAGATTAAATACACTCAAATCCACAAAATCGGATTTCAGTATATAAAAACCACATTTGGTATTTTTCCCAGATTATTTACTCTGTAAATGAAGTGTAATTTTTTTTTGGTAATTTACTTTAACTGTTTAATAATTATTATTCAATTAATAATTATTTAAGAGGATTAAACAAGGAAAAATAGCAACACTAATTGAAAAATATCTTTTATATTTTTCATAGCTTCTATATATGTATAACAGTGTTAAAATTTTTTTGGATAATTTTGGAAACTGTTTTCTATTTATCTCCATTTTTATTAGAATAAATGCACAAAAATCATAAAATTCGGTTAAACAGTTTAGAAATCCATTTTTATATTTTTTCCCAGCTTAAGAATGTTTAATAACAGTGATATAAAATGTTTGGGCAATTTTAGAAGCTGTTTTCTATTTATTTCAATTTTTATTAGAATAAATGCACAAATATCATAACATTCGGTTAAACAGTTTAGAAATCCATTTTTATATTTTTCCCAGATTAAGAATGTTTAATAATAGTGATACAAAAAGTTTGGGAAATTTTGGAAACTGTTTTCTATTTATTTCAATTTTTATTAGAATAAATACAAAAAAATCATAAAATTTTGTTAAACAATTTAGAAATCCATTTTTATATTTTTCCCAGCTTAAGAATATTTAATAACAGTGATACAAAAAGTTTGGGCAATTTTGGAAACTGTTTTCTATTTATTTCAATTTTTATTAGAATAAATGCTCAAAAATCATACAATTGGGTTAAATAGTTTGGAAATCCATTTTTATATTTTTCTCAGCTTAAGTATGTGTAATGGCAGTAATATAAAAAGTTTGGGGAATTTTCTTAACTTATTGATATTTTTCATGAATTTTTATCTATTTAGAGAATTAAATATAAGAAAAATGATTATACATATCTATAATCCATGAAAATTTATCTGGAAGTCTTTTAATGTAGTTAGAACCAAAATGTGAAGTGTGGAAATTTTTGTTAAGTGTTTAGTATTTTTCATAATTTTATGGTTATTCAAGAAACTAAAATCGTGAAAAATAGTTAGACAAATCAAAAATTTAAGAAAATTTATCTTTAGGTCTTTGACTTCAATTAAAACTGAAATGCAAAGTTTGGGAAATTTTAGAACTAAATTGATTTACTTTTTGAATATTAAATCATTGGAATGCCTCTTAGAATGTTAAATATTAGCATTTTAATAATGTGAATTTTCCAATTAAATTGTTATATAAAAATTGATTTATTGAAATTTAATTTTCACAGAAAAATGTTTGTAACTTATCAATATTAAATTTTGACACAATATTTGCATAATTCTATTGTAGTAGTAAGTATACTAGTGTTAGATTTCGATTAGAGACTCACTAGCGAATACCATTATTGTAGGAATCGGTAGTGGTACACGTGGAACGTAGTTCAAGGCACCATTTGCATCATCTAAATGCATTGTGAGTATTCACGCACTCCCCTATTTTCAGTTTTTTTATGTTTTGGGGTGGAAAAGCATGTCCCGAAAAACTATTATTTGAATGTTGTATTTAAATTGATTTGTATCAAACATGATTGCTATTTTATTGCTATATCTCTCTATGTATGTCTATGCAACACGGAACATGAGAACTTATCGTATTAAGGCCCTTCCCTTATCTGTAACCATTAACTCTTTGAGCCAATGGTCATTATGGATAGCGCTATTAGGAATTGACAACTCCTCACTCGCCCTATTACTGGGGTGCATGATACCATATTAATCTATGAAACGATAAGCATAGATCTTGATAGGGCTTCAGTCATAGGTTTGGTTGAGAACTCATTGTTTGCTCATACACATACAAACTCGTTACTTATTATAGCAATAAACTTGTTTATTAATTATAGCAATGAACTTTGTTTCTCATTATAGCAATGAACTTTGTTTCTCATTATAGCAATGGAATGTTATTACTGGAAACTTATTTACTTGTCTTAAAAATGAATTTGTTTGCTCCTTGTAGCAACAAACTTGATTGCTCATTATAACAATGAAACTTGTTTACTCGTTTTAGCAACGAACTTTATTTCCATGAGGATATGAACGTTGCATCTCATTTGGGCAACGTAACTTTATTTCTCAAGATGGCAACAAACTTTGTTTATGAAAACTTATTTACTCATTTTTGCAATATATTTTTATGGAAAACTTTATCAAAACTTTGATTTCGATTCATGAAACTTATATTATTTTTAATCTGTGAGTACTCACCAACTATTTTTATAGTTGACGCTCGTTTTACATGCTTTTTCAGGAATCATCGAGTAAGTGGCACTTAGGGACACTTCACTTTTAGGAGCATTCGCATGTGTTGTATTTCAATTTACATTCTAATTTCTTTTAAAAGTTGTTCAAACCCATTGTAAATTTGTAATGATTTTTAATACTATGGTTGGTGTTGTCTTTTAACTTTTGCTATGAAACCCTTTATACTGCCACGCCTCGTGTTTCCGCTTTAGCGGGGTGTGACAAATAGTCTGATGGGTTTTGAGCATTCTAACACTTCCTAAGTGTACATGCAACCCTAATAACCTTGGATCTATGTTTGTCTAATAATCATGGAAAGTTGAATTCCAAGGTTATATTCCTATCTAGCATACATGGGGAACATTTTTAACTTAAATGAAAGATAGAATAACTTACCTTGTTGTTGATTATGATCCTTGAAACCTTGTGAGCCTAGCACCCCAAGTGTGATGCCTCAAATGCTTCCCACAACACCAAATGCAAAGGAGTAAACTTTGAGAGAATCTTACACTTGCAAAATCGGCTCTAGCCCTCTTGTTTCTTAGTGTCGCCTATTTTGGTGGAGAATGAGTTTCTTATATAGTGTTGACACATCTAGGGTTACACCATGTAAACCCTAATGTGTCATGACTCTTCATTTCCATGACCCATGGGTTTGTAACTCCCATGGAGCATCCATGGAGCATCCTATGGGTGGAACCCAACTTGATAATCCATGGAGCCTCTTAGCCCACTATATAATATATGGAAGATTTACATAATCTACCCATATATTTAATTAGTTATCTTTTGATCACTTAATTAATTCTAAATTAATTCTTGATCAAACTAATTAAATAATATTATTAATATATTAGAACTTATAATATATTAATAAACCATAAGTGTTATTTCTCTCATTTTAGTTTATCCAATTGCATGGTGCCATGCAACCCAAATGGACCATGCCGGGTCGGGTCAAGTACATACCAGAAATAGTTATGGACTTAGACACCTTATCCAACAGTCTCCCACTTGGATAAGTCTAATAACTATAACTGCAATACTTCAGGAACCGATCGGCAATCGTAGCTCTTTCAAGGTCTCTCGGAACTGATAAGATGATGATACGCCATTTAAGATAAGTGATCATATAATCCTCTGTTCTAGATATCAGCCGGACAAATACATGGAACAGTGTCTTACTTTGTGTCCAGCAGTTTGTTTCCCGATTTCCGATTTGTTTGACAAAGAACTTAATTGAACACATCAACTTAGTTCTGACCGGGCCCGGTACATAGGTCAAAACAAAATCATCGAGGGGCCCTGATATCAGCTTCTAATCCAAGAAGGAACAGATAAACTTCGACTCATATGTTTGTTCTACCACTCATTGAATTATACACAAAAGCACGTTTTATAACATCGAGTTACCAATGCGTTAACGTACAATCAATGCAAAACCAACTCATAAGTAACAAATCATATCTCTAGGTTTGAAGACTTATATGATATTACCGTCTCACGATCACTCGAGATAAATTCCATGAAGTGATTCCAGTGAGCGTGGGTTGAGTCCAATGCTCAGAACTTATGAGCACTCATGAGTGTTGTAGCCATGTACAACAACTTAGACCTCTGCAACCAATCATGACAGTCTTGATTCATATCTACTTCCGACATATGACCGACTGTGGAGGTTCGAATAATATGATATACCAAGCATAATTATTCTGGAAGTCAAAACATGCAAAAGAAATATAGTAAACGATCGACAAGAGATAGCAACACTTTACTCATAAATAAAACACCTTTTATTCATCATCTAATGTCAATTACACTTTACAAATTTCAAGGTTATCTAACTACTAAATCTAATATCATCCTTCAGCCCTATGCTCCGAGCATGCTGGAGATGCTTAACCCGAGTCAGTCCCTTCGTGAGGGGATCTGCTGGATTCTCATCCGATGATACCCTCTTTGCCACGAGGAGTCCTTCTTCTATTCGATATATGATGAAATGGTATTTTCTGTCGATGTGTCTGGATCGCCCGTGATCCCTTGGTTCCTTGGCTAAGGCAACTGCACTTTCACTATCATAGAAAATTTCCAATGGCTCTTTAATAACTGGTACACCTCCAAGGTCTCCAATGAAGTTCTTCAGCCATATTGCCTCCTTTGCTGCCTCGCTAGCTGCTATATACTCTGATTCGCAAGTTGAATCAGCCACTGTCTCTTGCTTGGAACTCTTCCAAGAAATTGATCCTCCGTTTAAGGTAAAGACCCAGCCTGACTGAGAGCGGAAATTATCCCTATCAGTCTGAAAGCTAGCATCATTATACCCTACAACTCTCAAGTCTTCACTCCCACCGAGGGTAAGGACCCAGTCCTTAGTCCTCCGTAGGTACTTGAGGATATTCTTTACCGCAGTCCAGTATGCCTTGCCAGGGTTCCCCTGATACCTGCTAACCATGCTCAAAGTAAAGGCTACATCAGGTCGAGTACACGTCATAGCATACATGATCGATCCTACAGCCGAAGCATAAGGTATTCGACTCATTTATGCTATCTCAGCCTCAGTACTAGGGCTTTGTGTCTTACTCAATCTGGCGTTACTCTGGATGGGTAACTCTCCTTTCTTGGAGTCCTGCATGCCGAATCTCTTAAGCACCTTATCCAAGTAGGTACTCTGACTAAGTCCAATTAGTCTTTTACTCCGGTCTCTCAAGATCCTTATCCCTAGAATATAGGCAGCTTCTCCTAGGTCCTTCATAGAGAAACACTTCCCAAGCCAGGACTTAACTTCCTGCAGAGTTGGGATGTCATTTCCTATGAGTAGTATGTCATCCACATACAATACCAAAAAGCTAACTATACTCCCACTAGCCTTGACATATACACAAGATTCATCTTCACTCCTAGAAAAGCCAAATTCCTTGACTTTCTCATCAAAGCAAAGATTCCATCTACGAGGTGCTTGCTTTAACCCATAAATGAATTTCTCAAGCTTACACACTCTATTAGGGTACTCTGTGTTGACAAAACCCTCTGGCTGACTCATGTAAACATCCTCAGCCAACTTTCCATTAAGGAAAGCGGTTTTGACATCCATTTTCCATATTTCATAGTCATAAAATGCGGATATGGCTAACAGAACCCTAATAGACTTAATCTTGGCCACTGGAGAAAAGGTCTCATCATAATCAACTCCCGGAGTTTGTAAGAAACCCTTTGCAACCAGTCGTGCCTTATAAGTGTGTACATTACCATCCACGTCGGTCTTCTTCTTGAAGATCCATTTGCACCCTACAGTCTTACGACCTGGTACATTCTCAACCAAGTTCCAAACTTGATTGTCGTACATGGACTATATCTCGCTGTCCATTGCCTATTTCCACTTGGCTGACTCAGGGCCTGCCATGGCTTCCGCGTAACTGTTAGGTTCATCCAGACCTATCAGTGTCTCATCACTGATAAGTGTATCACCTTCCGCAGTAATATGGAATCCATAGTAATGCTCAGGTGCATTCCTAACCCTTGTGGAACGCCTCAGAGGTACAGACTTGTCAATTGGCTCAACAGGAGTTTCCTCCTCAAGTTGAGTGCTTGGGTTTGAAGTTCCTTCACCACTTGACTCTTGAATTTCTTCAAGGTCAACTTGCCTCCCACTGTCACCTTGGCTTATGAACTCTCTCTCTCTCGAAAGAAAGCCCTCCTAGCTACAAAGACCACATTCTCACTAGGTCTGTAGAAGAGGTAACCAAAGGATTTCTGTGGGTAGCCGATGAAAATACACCTCTCACTTCGAGGTTTGAGCTTATCATGAGTCTTGCGTCTCACGAAAGCCTCGCAACCCAAAATCTTAATGTGGTCTAGTTTGGGTACTTTACCAGTCCACATCTCATGAGGAGTTTTGGCAACTTTCTTTGTGGGAACTAGATTAAGGATATGGGCGGCAGTCTCTAAAGTATACCCCCAAAATGAGATTGGTAGCGAAGCTCGACTCATCATGGAACGAACCATATCCAACAAGGTTCGATTACGCCCCTCAGCTACACCATTCAACTGCGGTGTCCTGGGAGGTGTCAATTGTGAGACAATCCCACATTCCCTAAGATAGTCGAGGAACTCTGAACTAAGATACTCACCACCTCGATCGGATCGAAGCATCTTAATGTTCCTGCCCAATTGATTCTCGACTTCCTGTTTAAACTCTTTAAACCTCTCAAAAGTCTCTGACTTATGCTTGATTAAGTAGACATATCCATATCTACTGTAATCATCAGTAAAAGTCAAATAATAACGATTAGCATCCCTTGTGGCATGTTTGAAGGGCCCACACACATCCGTGTGTATAAGATCCAACAAACCTTCACCCCTCTCACAAGAACCTGTGAAGGGTGACTTTGTCATTTTTCCAAGTAAGCATGATTCACAACTATCATCTGACTTTAGGTCAAATGACTCCAATACTCCATCCTTTTGGAGTTGGCCTATGCGTTTCTTGCTTATATGTCCAAGACGACAATGCCATAATGATGCTTTATCCAAGTTATTATCATTAACAGAATCAATACACAATACATTATTTCCTAAGTTATCAACCACAGATACAGTTTCATACACGCCATCACAAGGTAATGCTTTAAAATAAAGAACATTATTAAAGAAAGCATTAATCGAACCAACTTCATTATCAAATGAAAAGGTGAAACCTTGTTTATACAATGCATGAAAGGAAATAATGTTTCTTGCCATTTCTGGCGAATAACAACACTTATTTAAATCTAAACTAAACCCACTACTTAGCAATAAAGTATAAACTCCAATCTTGGTGACAGGTAAAGCTTTCCTATTCCCCATGATTAAGTTTATTCTTCCATGCTCCACATTCTCACTTCTTCTTAGTCCCTGCAAATCAGAACATATATGAATACCACAACCGGTATCAAGGACCCAAGAGTTAGAATGGGGTGAGTTATTAGATAAGATAGTGTAAATACCTGCATGGTTGGGTTTAACTTTCCCATCCTTCACATCTTGCTGGTATTTTGGGCAGTTCCGCTTCCAATGTGACTTTTCATGGCAATAGAAGCATTCAACCTCTTTTGGGTCAGAAGAAGGAGTGACGAAACCTTTCTTGGTTCCACTTGAAGAAGATCCATCAAGGGTCCTAGCCTTGGTACCCTTTGAAGAGCTCTTCCTCTTCTTCCCTCTACCTTTCCCGATTGCCAAAACTGGGGCGGAGTTTGGAGTAGGAGTGTTAACAACCGACTTACCTTGAAGACCTGTTTCTGCGGTCTTGAGGAGTCCCTGAAGTTTGCTGAGTGTGACCTCTTCCTTATTCATGTGATATGTCATGCTGAATTGATCATAGCACGATGGTAAGGAGTGCAAAATGATATCCATTGCAAGCTCCTCAGGGAAGTTCACATTAAGCTTCAACAACCGATCCACATACCTTTGCATTTTCTGCATGTGGCTCGTGACGGATTCCCCGTCCTTCATCATGGTTGTTATGATAGAGCATATGATTTCATACCTCTCTTGTCGTGCACTTTGATGGTATCTTTCCATCAGATCTTGGTGCATTTCAAAAGGGTAGAAGTCCTCATAGGACTTTTGGAGTTCCGCTGTCATGGTGGCCAACATGATGCATGCCACTTTTGTAGCATCCCTTTCATGTGCCCGAAAGTCAGTGATCTCCTGGGGAGTTGCAGTGGTCTCATCAATCTCCTTAAGCTCCTTGTCAAGGACATATTCTTTGTCCTCGTAGCGGGTAA
Organism: Lactuca virosa; assembly: GCF_052849685.1. Classification (NCBI taxonomy): domain Eukaryota; kingdom Viridiplantae; phylum Streptophyta; class Magnoliopsida; order Asterales; family Asteraceae; genus Lactuca; species Lactuca virosa. The sequence goes on from NC_136428.1 coordinate 178,513,551, forward strand.
TCATCCTGATGTTTCTGATCCATTCATTGAAGTTGGATCCATCAAAAGTGATTTTCCCACACAAGTTCATAAGGGTAAAGGAGCCATTAGGATTAGAGCCAGAAGCAACATTGTTTGAAGACATCTGAAAGAAGAGAACAAGATTAGTTTAGATATTAAGAGAGTCCTTAATAAAACACCCAAATGTAATATTAAGGCTAGGATCCAATCACAATATATTATAACTTAGAAGAGGTATGCCGTAATCCAAGCTATAACATATTTGAAAGGTAGGTGAATGACGATTCACCAATTTCCACCATGAAAAACGAAATATAAATATTAGGTTTTTAATTGGTTCTTAGAAATTCCTAGATTCTTTTGAGATTCAATGAACTTTTCAAAGGCATGTTTCAATCTCGAGTGTGCCCTCCAAGTTTTGTGACTGGGATACCGAGGATCACAAAACGAGATGTGAAGTAACCATGCAAATCACTTGGTACCCTCAAGGTTTATCACTCAATCGATGTGCCGGTAAACCACACACGCTCCACCGATGCTATGGTAAACCTTAAGTCACCCTTTACCTACCTTGTTAAGTCCAAGTTAGTGTGCCGGTTAACCACACACGCTCCACTAATGACTTAAACAAAGTGTAAAGTGTAATTTCATGGATTAGCACCTTATTCACATTTTCCTAAAGTAACTAAGAATGGGAATTTAATAAAAGCATTTAGTTACTTTATAATATTCATCATACTTTTAATGAGAATTTATAAGTCCTTGTCTTACCCGTTCGGCTAACGACCCTCCACCGATCAAGGAAGCGGTGGGTGAGAGTGGACACCCATTAAGTTGCCATTTTATAGGCAACAACCTTATACCCCCCTTATAGACCGGCTTCGTGAATGAGGCGTACTAGCGGTAAGACGACTTGTTGTTATACATATATATATTAGTAACTTATAATATTATAAAGTATAAGGGTTGAATTTTAACTTTTAAAATTCTAAGGGTGTGAACTAAAGTTTTAATCAAGACTTTACATGTTCCAAAACTTGAGGGCAAGTTTTGTAAACTTCCAAAACTTTTCATTTCATATAACTTATGAATTAATTGAGTAATAAAAATGAAGACTCTTCATTTTTATAACTCTTGTGTTCTTTTAATGGCTTTAATAAAAGTGAGACTTTTGGTTTTCCATAACTTGAGGACAAGTTATGGACTCCATTAAAACACATTATGATCATGAATTAAACTACCATGAAGGTTACAAACAATTCCTATGATCATCTAGTCTTCATAAGTTCAAGAACATGAATATGAACACTTTCAAGAATCAAAAATTACACTTAAAAAAAAACTTGTAATTTTAATAATTGCCATTGTAAATGGATTAGCATAAACATTACACCATCTAAAACAAGCTTTAAAACATCAAAATAGTTTAGGGTAATGTTTCTAGTCCATTTCCAGCAACAAATGTGCAAACTTTCATACGAGCAGAAAACAGAAAAACGATTTTTTTCAAGCTGTTTGCACACACAAAAAAAAACAACAAACAAACCTAGGCTCTGATACCACTGATGGGTTATGAGCATTCTAACACTTCCTATGTGTACATGCAACCCTAATAACCTTGGATCTATGTTTGTCTAATAATCATGGAAAGTTGAATTCCAAGGTTATATTCCTATCTAGCATACACGGGGAACATTTTTAACTTGAATGAAAGATAGAATAACTTACCTTGTTGTTGATTATGATCCTTGAAACCTTGTGAGCCTAGCACCCCAAGTGTGATGCCTCAAATGCTTCACACAACACCAAATGCAAAGGAGTAAACTTTAAGAGAATCTTACACTTGCAAAATCGGCTCTAGCCCTCTTGTTTCTTAGTGTCGCCTGTTTTGGTGGAGAATGGGTTTCTTATATAGTGTTGACACATCTAGGGTTACACCATGTAAACCCTAATGTGTCATGACTCTTCATTTCCATGACCCATGGGTTTGTAACTCCCATGGAGCATCCATGGAGCATCCTTTGGGTGAAACCCAACTTGATAATCCATGGAGCCTCTTAGCCCACTATATAAGATATGGAAGATTTACATAATCTACCCATATATTTAATTAGTTATCTTTTGATCACTTAATTAATTCTAAATTAATTCTTGATCAAACTAATTAAATAATATTATTAATATATTAGAACTTATAATATATTAATAAACCATAAGTGTTATTTCTCTCATTTTAGTTTATCCAATTGCATGGTGCCATGCAACCCAAATGGACCATGCCGGGTCGGGTCAAGTACGTACCAGAAATAGTTATGGACTTAGACACCTTATCCAACATATTCATTATACTTTTAATGAGAATTTAAAGTCATTGTCCTACCCGTTCGGCTAACGAGCCTCCACCGATCAAGGAAGCGGTGGGTGAGAATGGACACCCATTAAGCTGCCATTTTATAGGCAACAACCTTATACCCTCCTTCTAGACCGGCTTCGTGAATGAGGCCTACTAACGGTAAAACGACTTAATCTTATACATATATATATATATATATATATATATATATATATATATATATATATATATATATATAATAATTAACCATTAATGTTATAAATAGTATAAGGGTTGAATTTTAACTTTTAAAACTCTAAGGGTTGGAATTAAAGTATATTAAAGTGTGTGAAACTTTACAAATTCCAAAACTTGAGTACAAGTTTTGAAACTATTCAAAACTTTTCATTTCATAACTTATGAATTAAAGGTTCATAAAAATGAAGACTCTTCATTTTCATGTAACTTATATGTTTTAAATATGCATAAAAGAAAGTGACCTTTGGAAATCCATAACTTGAGGACAAATTATGGTCTCCATTAAAACACATAAATGATCAAAAATTAATCAATAAACAATTTAGCAAAGAATTCCTATGATCTAACAATAATTCATAAGAACATGAACATCATATCAAAATTTCAAGAACATTTGAACACATATAAACATGTAATTTTGATATAAGCCATTGTAAATGGATTAGCATAAACATTACACCATCTAAAACAGGTTTTAAAACATCAAAACAATTTAGGGTAATGTTTCTAGTCCATTTCCAGCAACAAAAGTCGAAAATCTACACTCTGCATAGCCAACTCGTCGAGTGCATGAACTGACTCACCGAGTTGGTTGAAGTTTCGCTTGGACTCGTCGAGTCCCCCCAATGGACTCGGCGAGTCCCCTGTGCAGACAGCAAATATTTTGACTTTTTCAACTATTTTGCATCAAGTATCAAACAAACAAAACCAGGCTCTGATATCACTGTTGGGTTTTGAGCAAACTAACACTCCTAAGGTGTTCATGCAACTCTAGAAACCTTGGATCTATGTTTGTCTAAAATACATGCAAAATAATTTTCCAAGGTCCATAACCTATCTAGCATGCATGGGGTACTTTTAAACATAAAAGATACTAGAAGAATTACATACCTTTGGTAGTGAGTTGATTCCTTAGGAGTTTGAGAGCCTAGCACCAATAATTTGAATGCCTCAAATGGAAATCACAAATCACCACAAACTTGGAAAACTTATGAGAGAGTATACTAACACTCTAGAAATCGGCCACTCTTATGCACACACACATAGTGTCTTTTCAAGCACCATAAGCCTCTTTATATAATGTAGATGATTAGGGTTATGAACCATGCAAACCCTAACAACCCATGTCTTTTCCTTTTCCAAGGATCCATGGGTTAAAAGCTCCATGGATCATCCATGGACTCCCATTTAAGCTTAGCCCATTTCCTAATGAGTGTTAGCCCACACCATATAAATATAATAGCCCATTATTTAATTAGTCACCTTTTGATCAATAAATTAATTCATAATTAATTTAAGATCAATACTAGTTAAATAATACGATTTCATATTAATATATTATAACTTATAATATATTAATAAGTCACAAATATACTCTTCTCATAATATTATCCATATAAATAGTTCGGGTGAAGTGCAACCCAAATGGACCATGCCGGGTTGGATCAAGTATATACCAAATAAGTTATGGACTTAGACACCTTATCCAACACGTGTGTTGTTAACCGGTACACTAATTTGGGACTGACAATGTGTGGCAAAGGGTAGCTTGATGTTAATCATGGATCAATGGAGCATGTGTGGTTAACGGACACATTGATCGGGTGATATGTAACATTAAGAGTACCAAGCACATTTGCATGGTTATTCACACCTTGTTTGTGATCCTCGGTATTCCAGTCACAAACTTGAAGGGCATAATCGAGATTTAAACATGCCATTGAAGAGTTCAATGAATCTCAAAAGAATCAAGGAATTTCAATTCATTTAAAACCTAATCTTCAATTTCATTTTTCATGGTGGAAATTGGTAAATCGTCTTTTACCTACCTTCAAATATTTTACAATTGGATTACGGCATCCCTCTCCCGAATTGTAAAATATTGTGTTGGGTCCTAGCCTTAATATGTCATTTGGGTGTTGTATTAAGGATTATTATCTAATCTAAACTTTGTCTTTCTTTTCAGATGTCTACTTCAAAAAATGCTTTCAACACAATCCCTTCCGGCTCTTTCTCCCTCATAAACTTATGTGGGAGGGTCATCTTCGATGGATCGAATTTCAATGATTGGATTCGAAGCATCCGAATGGCTATTCGTTATGAGGATAAAGAATATGTCCTTGACAAACAGCTTAAGGAAATTGATGAATCAATTGCTACTCCAGAACAGATTGCTGAGTACAAAACTCGTGAGAGGGACGCGACCAAAGTGTCGTGTATAATGATCGCTACCATGACTGCTGAGCTTCAGAAGTCCTATGAGGACTTTTGGCCTTATGAAATGCACCAGGATTTGATGGAAAGGTACCATCAAAGTGCTTGGTAGGAGAGGTATGAGATCATTTCCTCCATGATCACGACTAAAATGAAGGATGGAGAGTCTATCACGGCTCAATTGCAGAAGATGCAAAGATTTGTGGACCGGCTGCTGAAGTTGAATGTCAACTTCGATGAAGAATTGGACATAGATATCATTCCACACTCTTCGCCTCCATGTTATAATCAATTTCTTATGAACTATCATATGAAAAATGAGGAGTGCACTCTAAGCAAGCTTCAAGGTCTCTTGAGAACTGCTGAAAGCAGTTTGAAAGGAAAATCTGTTGTACGGACTCCTACTGCTACTGCCCCTGTCCTGGAAATTAGACATGGAAAAGGAAAGAAGAGGAAAACTCCTTCCAAGAGTCACAAGGGAAAGTCCCATGTTGGATCCTCTTCTAGTAGGACCAAAGTTGGTTCTTTCACACCTTCTTCCAATCCAAAGGAAGCCGAGTGCTTCCATTGCCATGAAAAAAGGCACTAGAGACGAAGCTGCCGCAAACACTTGTAGGACATAAAGGATGGGAAGATCAAACCCTCCTTCACAGGTATTTATACTATTCTGTCTAATAACTCATCACATGCCAATTCTTGGGTCCTTGATACAGAATGTGGTTTTCACATTTGTTCTGATTTGCAGAGTCTAAAAAGAAGTAGGGATGTGGAGCACGGGAATATGAACTTAATCATGGGGAATAGGAAAAAGTCGCCTGTCACCAAGATTGGAGTTTATTCTATATTGCTTAGTAGTGGGTTAAAATTAGATTTGAATAATTGTTGCTACTCTTCTTTTATGGAGAGAAATATTATTTCCTTTCATAATTTGTATGAACAAGGTTTTACCTTTTCTTTTGATAATAAAATTTGTAGTATTAATGCTTATTACAATGGTGTATTTTATTTTGAAGCATTACCTTGAAATGGAATATATGAAACTATGATGGTTGTAGATAACTTAGGAAATAATGTGTTGCCTATTGATTCATCCAATGATTTGGATAAAGCATGCTTATGCCATTGTCGTCTTGGACATGTCAACAAGAAGCGCATAGCCAAACTCCAAAAGGATGGAGTCTTGGAGTCATTTGACTTAAAGGCGGATGACACTTGTTAATCTGTTTTACTTGGAAAGATGACCAAGCCACCCTTACTCGTTCATGTGAAAGGGGTGAGGGTTTGTTGGATCTCATACACACAGATGTGTGTGGACCCTTCAGAACCGGCACAAGGGATGCTAACCGCTTCTATGTGACTTTTACTGATGATTATAATACATATGGATATGTCTACTTAATAAAGCATAAGTCAAAAACCTTTGAAAATTTCAAAGAGTTTAAACAAGAAGTGGAGAATCAGCTAGGTAGGAAGATAATGATGTTCCGATCCGATCGAGGAGCAGAGTATCTTAGTATCGAGTTCCACGACTATCTTAAGGAATGTGGAACTGTTTCACAATTGACGCCACCTAGGACACAACAGCTTAATGGTGTGGCTGAAAGGCGCAATCGAAACTTGCTGGACATGGTTCGTTCCATGATGAGTCGAGCTTCGTTACCTATCTCATTCTGGGGGTATGCCTTAGAGACTTCCATCCATATCCTTAATCTAGTCCCAACTAAAAAGGTTTCCAAAACACCTCACGAGATGTGGACAGGGAAGGTTCCCTTGTTAGCACACATCAAGGTTTTAGGTTTCCAAAACACCTCATCGGCTACCGACAGAAATCCTTTGGATATCTCTTCTATAGACCGAGTGGCAATGTTGTCTTCGTTGCGAGGAGATGAGTCTTTCGTGAGAGAGAACTCATATGCCAAGGGAAAAGTGGGAGGCAAATGGATCTTGAAGAGCTTCAAGAGTTAAGCGATGAAGGAACCTCAAACACTAGTGCTCAACTCGAGGAGGAAACTCATGTTGAACCGATTGACGAGTCCTTACCTCTGAGTCGTTCCAGTAGAGTTAGACATGCACCTGAGTTTTATGGTTTTCATATTACTTCTGAAGGTGATACATTTATCAGTGATAGTACACTGGTAAATTTGGATGAACCTAACAACTACAAGGAATCCATGGCAGGCCCCGAGTCTGCTAAATGGAAGGAGACAATGGACAGGGAGATTCAGTCCATGTGTGACAATCAAGTGTAGAACTTGGTTGAGAATGTACCAGGCCATAAGACAGTCGGGTGCAAATGGATCTTCAAGAAGAAGACCGACATGGATGGGAAAATACACACTTATAAGGCACGATTGGTTGCGAAGGGATTTACTCAAACTCCTGGAGTTGACTATGACGAGACCTTCTCACCAGTAGCAAAGATTAAATGTATAAGGGTTATGCTAGCCATAGCTGCATTTCATGATTACGAAATATGGAAAATGGATGTCAAAACAGCTTTCCTTAATGGGAAGTTGGTTGAGGATGTTTACATGAATCAGCCAGAGGGTTTTGTCGATGCAAAGTACCCTAATAGAGTGTGTAAGCTTGAGAAATCCATTTATGGATTGAAACAAGCATCTCGCAGATGGAATCTTTGTTTCGATGAGAAAGCCAAAGAGTTTGGATTTTCGAGAAGCGAGGATGAGTCCTATATATATGTCAAAGCTAGTGGGAGTATAGTTAGCTCTCTCGTGTTGTATGTGGATGGCATACTACTCATAGGAAATGACATCCCAACCTTGCAGGAGGTTAAGTCCTGGCTTGGGAAGTGTTTCTCTATGAAGGACCTCGGAGAAGCTGTTTATGTTCTAGGGATAAGGATATTGCAAAACAGGAGTAAAAGACTAATAGGACTTAGTCAAAGTAGGTACTTGGACAAGGTGTTGAAACGCGTCACCATGAAAAATTCCAAGAGAGGAGAATTACCTATCCAAAGCAATGCCAGACTGAGTAAGACTCAAAGTCCGAGTACCGATGCTGAAATAGTAGAAATGAGTCAAATACCATATGCTTCTACAGTTGGTTCGATCATGTATGCTATGACCTGTACTCGCCCTGATGTAGCCTTTGCATTGAGCATGGTTAGCAGATATCAAGGGAATCCTGGTAAAGCTCACTAGACTATGGTAAAGAACATTCTTAAGTACCTACGAAGGACTAAGGACTGGATCCTCACCCTTGGTGGGTGCATTGACTTAAGAGTCGTAGGGTATAGTGATGCCAGCTTTCAGACCGACATAGATAATTTCCGCTCTCAGCCGGGCTGGATATTTACCCTAAATAGAGGGGAAATAACTTGGAAAAGTTTCAAACAGGATACTGTAGCTAATTTAATGTGTGAATCAGAGTATATAGCAGCGAGTGAAGCATTGAAGGAGGCGATATGGCTGAAAAACTTCATCGGAGACCTTGGAGTTGTACCAGCCATAAAGGAGCCCATGGAGATTTTCTATGATAGCGACAATGCAGTTGCCTTATCCAAGGAACCAAGAGATCATAACAAATCAAGTCACATCAATAGAAAATATCACTTCATAATACATCAAGTAGAAGAGGGACTCCTCGTGGTTAAGAGGGTATCGTCAGAAGAAAATCTAGAAGATCCCTTTATGAAGGGACTGAGTAGGGTTAAACGCTTGCAGCATGCTAGTTGTGTCAAGATGATGGACGATATTAGTTTTAGTGATTAGATAGACATTTAGAAACTTGTAATAGTTAAAATGTAATTGACATTTGATGATTGAATAAAAGGTGTTTTATTTATAAGTAAAGTTACTGTCTTGTGTCAATTATTTACTATCGTTTCAATTTTACATGTTTTGACTTCCAGAATAATAAGATAATTCAAACTATCCACAGTCGATCATACTTTGGAAGTAGGTTATGAAAGAAGACTGTCATGAATGGGTTTTTGGATGATTATCTAAAGTGTTAGACATAGCAAAAGATAGCTACAAACATTCATGAGTGCTCTTGAAATAAAATTCGAGTATTGGACTAAAACCATGCTCACATATCACTTCATGGAATTTATCACGGGTGATTGTGAGACGATAATATCATATAATCTTCAAACCAGTATATATGAGTTGGCGATTATTTGTTGATCATACATTAATAGTGCGAAAACGTATCGTTAAATCGATGTTACAAAGCCTGCTATTATGTATGATTCAATGAATAGTTAGCACAAGCATATAAGTCGAAGTTTATATGTTCCTTTTATCCTTAGAGGATTAAAAGAGATATCTTGAGCCCCTCGATGATTTTGTTTTGACTTATGTGTCGGGCCCAGTCAAGACTCAATTGATGTGTTTAATTAAGTTCTATTTCAAACAAATCAGAAACCAGGAAAGAAAATGTTGGACAATGAGTATGAATTTAATTCCATGTCTTCGTCCATACGATATCTGTGACGACCCGAAATTTTTGTCTTGTACTGTTATACAAATCAAACAAAGTTAGACTCATTTTTGCTACTTTTTAGCATATTTTGAGTCAAATTGAATGTTCTAAACCTAGTATCTACAAGTTAGAGTTTAGAATTGGGTTCTGCGATGTCACACCCCGCTAAAGCGGAAACGCAAGGTATGACGGCGACAAAGGTTTCATTGCAAAAGATAAAGATACATCACCATAGCAATATTTAAAAGTTTACAACCCATAGTTTAAACAAAACAAAGTACAAGTTTTCCAAAATGACATTGTTCAAAATATAACTTCATAAAATAACTTCCACACGATGCAGCATGCTCTATGATGATGAATCTCTATATCCACTTACTAATTATTTCCTGAAAAAGCATGTAAAACGAGCGTCAACTATGAAAATAGTTGGTGAGTTCACAGGTTTATAAAATCAAGATTTGGTATAAGACTTTTCATAAATCAAGTACATTACTTTAATGAGAACAAAGTTCATTGCTATAATGAGAAACAAAGTTGATTGCTAAAATTGATAAACGAGTTTATTGCCATAATAGATAACAAGTTTATTGCTATAATGTGTAACGAGTTTGTATGTGTATGAGCAAACAATGAGTCTCAACCAAACCTATGACTGAAGCCCTATCAAGATCTATGCTTATCGTTCCATAGATGAATATGGTATCATGCACTCCAGCAATAGGGCGAGTGAGGAGTTGTCAATTCCTAATAGCGCTATCCATAATGACCATTGGCTCAAAGAGTTAATGGTAAGAGATAAGGGAAGGGCCTTAGTACGATAAGTTCTCATGTTCCGTGATGCATAGACATACATAGAGAGACATAGCAATAAAATAGCAATCATGTTTGATACAAATCAATTTAAATACAACATTCAAATAATAGTTTTTCGGGACATGCTTTTCCACCCCAAAACATAAAAACTGAAAATAGGGGAGTGCGTGAATACTCACAACGTTTCGAGTAGGTACAAGTGGTACTTCGGAATGCACCAACGTCTTACTACCGGAATCCTACGACATCAAACACACACTAGTGAGTTTCCATGTCGAAATCTAATGCTAATATACTAAATTCTACATATAGTGAAATGCCAATTTATGTTTTAGTATTTGATTTTATATTAATTGGTTACACTTTTTCTGAAATAATGAAATTCTACAAATCGTGCGATTAATTACAACATTGGAATATAAATTATCCAAATTTTTAAGTCCTTATTACAACATAAATTCACGGAAGTAGCATTCAAAGGATTTCCAAGCTGTTTAATTATATTTTATGATTTTTGAGCATTTATTCCAATAAAAATTGAAATAAATAGAAAACAGTTTCCAAAATTACCCAAACTTTTTATTTAACTGTTATTATACATAAATAGGCTGGGAAAAATATAAAAGATATTTTTCAGTGGGTATTTCTATTTTTCCTTGTTTTATTCCTTTAAATAATCTTTAATTGAAGAAATAATATTAAACAGTTAAACTAAATTACCAAAAATTTTTGTAACATCATTTACAGTATAAATAACCTGAGAAAAATATCAAAAGTGGTCTTCATATTATATAATCCGGTTTTGGGTATTTATGTGTATTTAAGTGTAATTAACTTTAGAAATTAAGAGAAAAATAGTTTACAGTGGAGAAAAATCCTTCAAATTTTTATGTAACCTCCTACTGTAAAACATGATGTTCTGGTAAATTTTCATGAATTTTGGATAATCAGAACTATTTTTCCTATTTTTAAACGATTATAATTACAGAAAATTGGGAAAAATAGCAAGGCATGATGAAAAATGTTGAAATTATTTTTCTGAGTCATCCATCACAGGTAAGGTATGTGAAAATTGTTAGATAAAATTTTCACACTCTCCAAAGTGGTTTTGTGATTTATTATATCCTAACAAAAAGAAAATTGGAAATCATACCAAACAGCAACAAAAATTGATGAAATATAGTGAGGGGTCATTATCCATCAAAAGGGTCATTCATGAATTTGTTCCGGATTTATTGACCTATGGAAGTATTTTATGTGATTTATGCCCTTGGTTTCTAGCAATAATTTTAATAAATCAAAGAAATAATAAAAGCTTTTGGTATTTTACAGATTATCACATGCATGTGAGGGATTTCAAAAGGAAAAATGTTCGAAATTTATTCAGAAGGGAAATAGGGGTATTGAACCCAAACAAGATAAGAAATGTTGCATGCAATGGTGCATGAGATGTAAATGTGGCTGAAGTTCATGAATTTGTGAAGCACATTCTGTGGGGTTTTAAGCCACGAAATTTCAGCCATCATTCACTGGATATGTTAAGTTTCTAAAGTATTTTTCCCCAGATTTATGGTTGGGTTTAAGGCCATTGATCATGCAAGGCAAAAATGGTGATCATAGAAAAAGAGCTGTTTGCGCAACCATTTTGTAAAAATTGCCAAAAATCGGATATTTAATATTTTACAGTAAGACCAGTTGGGTTTGAAAGTTAACTCATGGAGCTATCCAATGCAAAAAGAATATCATGATTTGGTTAAGGAATGACCGAGATATGGTCGTTCAAAGCTGAATAAAGTAATCTGGCAGATTGCATGTTTGCTTTGAGTGCATCCTTAGGACATTTTGACAAGAACATCATGCATGCCTTTGATAAGGTCCGATTTCTAGCACATGCATGGAGTGAATGAGCATTCAAGATGTACTAGAAATGGTTTAAATGCTTTTGACCATGCAAGAACACAAAAGAAATGGAGAAGAAGATGTAATACTTGTTTTTGAAGTCACATGAACATATGTGCATCATTTTCACTCCTTGCATGGGTTTGATCCCAGATTTTCACCATTTCAAACACATGCATTGTGTTATGGTGAGAATCTACAAACCTGAAGGGAAAAATAAAGATTTCTAGCCATGGAAAGGCATAGAATCCGAAAAGAAGAGAAAACTAAGAAGAAAAGGAAGTAGAATCATGAAACTATGGAAGAAGATGTTGTTGTTTACCTTGGTTTTGATCTTGAGGGAAGTAAGAACACTTCAAGGTCTTCTAAATCTCGAAATTTGGCAGAGAAATGAGAGAAATTTCGTGAGTTAGAGAGGGAGAGGAAGAGAGTTTGTGTGTTAGGAGGGTGGAGTGTGAGAGAGTGAAGAGAGAAGAGGTAGAGTGAAGGTTTAAGTCTAATGATTGAGTTTTGGGAAGAGAGAGTGCATGGGGAGGGTAGAATGGCTGGCTCTATCATGCATTAGGTCTCCTCTCTCCTAATTTCAAATTTTATAAAATTCCCTCCAATAATTTTATAAAAACCCTAATTTTTATAAAAATATTTATTAAGCAATTCTTGATTTATTTGTAAAAAATCTTGTTTTTAACTAATAAATTATGATTATTGCATGATAATTTAATTTCTATTTCAATGATTATAATCCATAATTTGATTAATAAAAATTTGATATTAGAAAGTTTATAGCCAAATTTTATAAAGTTTTTAAGCTTTATGATTTATAAATTTGGATTTTTAGCTCTCTTAGGGTTTTTGGAATATTGTTTGATATTCATCATCATAATGAAGTATAATTAGAATATTTTAATTTATTTTTAGGGTTTTATACCCTTTTTCAATTATAACAAAGCTTGAAAGTTTCATTCAAATTATAGCATTGACATTTCCTATTGTAGTTAAGCAACTTACTAGAATCGTAAGTGTCAAGTATATTAGTCCTAGGTCTTAGATGGATCCTAGTTTATGTAAGATTTTGACCTAATTTATACTACTAGGCCATGGCATGATGTGCATGAATGGTTATTATAAAGATGCATGAGTCCGAGAATGACCTGAATTGACAGTTGTCACAGTATCCCCCACTTAAAAAGAATTTCGTCCCGAAATTCATTCTATGTCATCGCTTGTCATCGTATGGGAAAAGTTGTGGATACTTTTCCTTCATGAAGTCCTCACGCTCCCAGTTGTACTCCGATCCGCGTTTTGAGTTCCATCGAACTTTCACAATCGGGATCTTACTCCGTTTAAGTGGTTTTACCTCCCTGCCAAGGATTTCTATCGGTTCCTCAACGAAGTTTAGCTTATCATTGATCTTAATTTCCTCCAGGGGTACTATCAATGTTTCGTTGGCTAGACATTTCTTAAGATTGGAGACGTGGAATGTGTCATGAATGGCGCTTAACTCTTGGGGCAACTGGAGTTTATAAGCTACCGGACCAATCCTTTCAATGACTTCAAAGGGTCCAACATATCTCGGGCTTAGTTTTCCTTTCTTACCAAAACGCACAAGCCCTTTCCAAGGCGACACTTTTAAAAGTACCTTGTCTCCTACTTGGAATTCTAATGGTTTTCGACGATTATCCGCATAACTTTTCTGACGATCTCTAGCAGCTTTAAGCCTATCCTTGATGATAGCAATCTTTTCAGATGTTTCCTGGATAAGTTCGACTTTAGTCAACTGTCTGTCTCCGATTTCTGTCCAGCATAAGGGCGAACGACACTTGCGTCCATACAATGCTTCATATGGAGCACATTGGATACTCGTGTGGTAACTGTTATTGTAGGAAAACTCAATTAGAGGCAAATGAGTATCCCAATTTCCTTTGAACTCAATGACACACGCTCGTAGCATGTCTTCCAATGTTTGTATTGTTCTCTCTGTTTGCCCATCTGTCTGAGGGTGGTAAGCTGTGCTCAAATCTATCTTGGTTCCTAGTGCCTTCTGTAACATCCACCAAAATCGAGATGTAAAACGACTATCTCTATCAGAAATGATAGATAGGGGGTAGACCGGGCAATTCCTCCGGAAACACCTCGGGATAGTTTTGAACCACTGGAATCTCCTTGAGTTGCTTAGCTTCAGGTTCTCTTTCTAGCACGTGGGCCATGAATGCAATACAATTCTTTTTCAGGTACTTGTGAACCTTCACGCTTGATACTATGTTTAAACTTCTTCCTGGCTTCTCACCGTGTATGATAAGGGTTTCTCCATTAGGGAGAGGCACTCTAATGACTTTCTCGTAACAACCAATTTCTGCTTTATTTTTGGATAACCAATCCATCCCTACTATCACATCAAAACTACCTAGCTCTATAGGAATTAGGTCAATGCTAAAGAGTTCATTAGCTAAATTCAGAGTACAACCAGGAATTATATCATTTGCCCTAATTTCATACCCATCAGCAAGTTCAATAGCATAAGCATTCCTCATCTTTCTCGATTTCAAGCCAATTAACGGTCTAAATGCTAAAGAAACAAAACTCCTATCTGCTCCCGCATCGAATATTACTGATGCAGAATGATTGTTCAGGATAAACGTACCTGTTATCACTTCAGGGTTCTGACGAGATTCTTCTGCACCAATCACAAAGGCTACATCTCTTGGCCGCCCACCTTGATTTCCTTGGAAATTTTGCCTAGCTTGGCCTTGTCCATTGTTACCAGGTCCATTGTTTAGTTTGGGACAAGCACTACGCAGATGATCAGTACTCCCGCACTCGTAACATGCCCTTTTTCCATCCTTACTCAGCTTACAATACTTCGGGTAATGGCCTGTCTGTTTACAGTTTTGGCACACTGGGCAAGCTCCCTTGTGATGGAAGTTACACTTATTGCACTTCGGGTGCGGTCCCGTGTACTGCTTTCGCTCCTGCACTTCCATGACTTTCTGTTCCTGAGTTTTCACTGGTTCTTGCTCCTGGGCTTTTACCATAAAGTTTCTTGAGACTTTCTGCTTCCTCCCTGACTTGCCTCCATACTTCTTCTCTCCCTGATCTGCTGGCTTCCTCTTGCTACTAGAGCTTTCCTTTGTCGATGCTCCCATCCTTATCACATCATTGGTTAGTCGATTTGCTAGACTTACTGCACTTTGAATGGTAGTTGGGTTTGCTGAGGTAACCATTCCCCGAATCTCTGGTGCCAGACCCCAGATGTAACGATCTATCCGTTTCTCCTCAGGAGTAACCATGTGAGGTACCAGTTTTGCTAGTTCATGAAATCGGACTGTGTACTTCTCTATTTGTGTTCCAACCATAGAATGGTTCCAGAATTCAGATTCAAGCTTCTGAAGTTCATCCTTGGGACAATACTCCTCTATCAGCAGCTTCTTTAGGTCTTCCCAAGTTAGCTGATATGCCGCTGTACGGCCTCGGGTTTTCACTAGAGTATTCCACCAGGTTAATGCCCTATCTTGGAATAGGCAAGATGCATACTCAACTTTGTTGCGCTCGAGGCATTTGCTAATGTGAAGGACCGACTCCATGCTGTCAATCCATTTCAGCAACCTGACCGCACCTTCCTTTCCATGGAACTCCTTAGGTTTACAGGCCATAAAGGACTTGTAGTTGCATTCTCTTTCATTGTTTCCCCGATTTCCTCCACTACTTCCTTGGTTAGCATTAAGTCTTGCAGTTACTTGAGTAACAATGTTTGGGATTGCTTCCATGAGTTGTTGTGCTACAATTTGAGCAACATCGGGTGTTTCGTTCTGTGGGCGCCCGCGATTAGGCCTTCCTGACATGGTTCTAAGACACAAGAGAAGAAATACGTATAAATACATAAAATAATGTATAATATTTAGTTCACTACTATTTTGAAAACCGTAAGTGTTGTCAAATTAATGGTTTGCATTAACACTAGGCATATAGATTTTAGAAAGGAAAGAAAAGAAAAATCTTTTTATTCAACTATTGACTAAATAAGTTCTAGGGTTTGACCTCATAGTAAAAGTTTTCAAACATAAAATAAACTTCTTCATTACCATTTGAAATAGTCTTAAAACCAAAACAATACATCAATCCCAAAATAAAGTTTTAATGTCTTTCCCCAAAAGATACCTAACATGGGTTTTCATTTCATGACACAATAAAATACTAAAATGAGAACCAAGTACGAATCGCTATCCCAACAAGAAACATCCACACCACAATCAGTAACAGCCCAACAAGCACATAACATGCGGTCATCGCACGACCTGCCACTCGTCTAGCAGCACTAGCAGTGTCAGCAGTCTCCATCGAATGCTGAAACAGGATTTCCATCCTTGTTAACACTTCATCCAAAACTTCCCGATGCTCAGCTATCACAGCAAGACTGTGATGTAGGCCCGCTGCCATCGAATGCATCGTCCGGGACTCCTCCGGGGTCATACCTGACTGCCTGACAGGTATCCCTATAACTCGCTGAGGTGGGGGTGCTCTCGGTCCTGCCATGTTGGGTCCTACCTGACTGGTTCCTGCCGTGCCAAGTCCTGCTGTACTGGTTGCTATCCTTCCCGGGATAGGGACACTCTTCCTTGCTGTCCTCTGAATACGAAGCCCATAAAGTGGTGGCTGTGGCAACACTGATGTAGGTGATGCCTCGCGTCGTTGACTCGGGGCGTTGTCATTGCTGATCTCCACCGAGTTCCCTGTATCTTCCATATCCTCTGATGGGTCTTCTTCTACCGAGGCGGGGGATCACGTCGAGGAATAACAGTGACGTAGCCGGACTCATCAGCTGAGGCGGTAGCGTGAGAAGATGACGATGTCGACATAGTGGACTGAGACATAGATTCAATGAGATATGAAATAAATGACAATGCATGGCTATAATATGCAATGCTTACACACACCAAAATTAACCTTTTTGAATTTTTGAAATAAAGTTTTCTCAAGAATTTTGTTGAACATATTCCCATTATAATTAGCTCAAGCTTTGTATAAATCTTTCCTTAATTAAACATAGGTGATCAGGCTATGTTTAATCGAGGTCCAATAATACAACTCCCGACCTAATTATACTAGTAATATGTTTGATGTAAAAAGAATTTCTTTGTAAGTTTTAGTTATAGGTTGTGTTTTCTTAAAAAAAAAAACCGATGTTCTCTATAACTTTAGCTCTGATACCATTTCTGTCACACCCCACTAAAGCGGAAACGCAAGGTATGACAACGACAAAGGTTTCATTGCAAAAGATAAAGATACATCACCATAGCAATATTTAAAAGTTTACAACCCATAGTTTAAACAAAACAAAGTACAAGTTTTCCAAAATGACATTGTTCAAAATATAACTTCATAAAATAACTTCCACACGATGCAACATGCTCTATGATGATGAATCTCTATATCCACTTACTAATTATTTCCTGAAAAAGCATGTAAAACGAGCGTCAACTATGAAAATAGTTGGTGAGTTCACAGGTTTATAAAATCAAGATTTGGTATAAGACTTTTCATAAATCAAGTACATTACTTTAATGAGAACAAAGTTCATTGCTATAATGAGAAACAAAGTTGATTGCTAAAATTGATAAACGAGTTTATTGCCATAATAGATAACAAGTTTATTGCTATAATGTGTAACGAGTTTGTATGTGTATGAGCAAACAATGAGTCTCAACCAAACCTATGACTGAAGCCCTATCAAGATCTATGCTTATCGTTCCATAGATGAATATGGTATCATGCACTCCAGCAATAGGGCGAGTGAGGAGTTGTCAATTCCTAATATCGTTATCCATAATGACCATTGGCTCAAAGAGTTAATGGTAAGAGATAAGGGAAGGGCCTTAGTACGATAAGTTCTCATGTTCCGTGATGCATAGACATACATAGAGAGACATAGCAATAAAATAGCAATCATGTTTGATACAAATCAATTTAAATACAACATTCAAATAATAGTTTTTCGGGACATGCTTTTCCACCCCAAAACATAAAAACTGAAAATAGGGGAGTGCGTGAATACTCACAACGTTTCGAGTAGGTACAACTGGTACTTCGGAATGCACCAACGTCTTACTACTGGAATCCTACGACATCAAACACACACTAGTGAGTTTCCATGTCGAAATCTAATGCTAATATACTAAATTCTACATATAGTGAAATGCCAATTTATGTTTTAGTATTTGATTTTATATTAATTGGTTACACTTTTTCTGAAATAATGAAATTCTACAAATCGTGCGATTAATTACAAAATTGGAATATAAATTTTCCAAATTTTTAAGTCCTTATTACAACATAAATTCACGGAAGTAGCATTCAAAGGATAAAAATTCTCATACTTTTTATTTAACTGTTATTACACAATACTAAGCTGGGAAAATTATAAAAATGGATTTCCAAGCTGTTTAATTATATTTTATGATTTTTGAGCATTTATTCCAATAAAAATTGAAATAAATAAAAAACAGTTTCCAAAATTACCCAAACCTTTTATTTAACTGTTATTATATATAGATAGGCTGGGAAAAATATAAAAGATATTTTTCAGTGGGTATTTCTATTTTTCCTTGTTTTATTCCTTTAAATAATCTTTAATTGAAGAAATAATATTAAACAGTTAAAATAAATTATCAAAAATTTTTGTAACATCATTTACAGTATAGATAACCTGAGAAAAATATCAAAAGTGGTCTTCATATTATATAATCCGGTTTTGGGTATTTATGTGTATTTAAGTGTAATTAACTTTAGAAATTAAGAGAAAAATAGTTTACAGTGGAGAAAAATCCTTCAAATTTTTATGTAACCTCCTACTGTAAAACATGATGTTCTGGTAAATTTTCATGAATTTTGGATAATCAGAACTATTTTTCCTATTTTTAAACCATTATAATTACAGAAAATTGGGAAAAATAGCAAGGCATGATGAAAAATGTTGAAATTATTTTTCTGAGTCATCCATCACAGGTAAGGTATGTGAAAATTGTTAGATAAAATTTTCACACTCTCCAAAGTGGTTTTGTGATTTATTATATCCTAACAAAAAGCAAAATTGGAAATCATACCAAACAGCAACAAAAATTGATGAAATTTAGTGAGGGGTCATTATCCATCATAAGGGTCATTGATGAATTTGTTCCGGATTTATTGACCTCTAGAAGTATATTATGTGATTTATGCCCTTGGTTTCTAGCAATAATTTTAATAAATCAAAGAAATAATAAAAGCTTTTGGTATTTTACAGATTATCACATGCATGTGAGGGATTTCAAAAGGAAAAATGTTCGAAATTTATTCAGAAGGGAAATAGGGGTATTGAACCCAAACAAGATAAGAAATGTTGCATGCAATGGTGCATGAGATGTAAATGTGGCTGAAGTTCATGAATTTGTGAAACACATTCTGTGGGGTTTTAAGCCACGAAAATTCAGCCATCATTCACTGGATATGTTAAGTTTCTAAAGTATTTTTCCCCAGATTTATGGTTGGGTTTAAGGCCATTGATCATGCAAGGAAAAAATGGTGATCATAGAAAAAGAGTTGTTTGCGCAACCATTTTGTAAAAATTGCCAAAAATCGGATATTTATTATTTTACAGTAAGACCAGTTGGGTTTGAAATTTAACTCATGGAGCTATCCAATGCAAAAAGAATATCATGATTTGGTTAAGGAATGACCGAGATATGGTCGTTCAAAGCTGAATAAAGTAATCTGGCAGATTGCATGTTTGCTTTGAGTGTATCCTTAGGACATTTTGACAAGAACATCATGCATGCCATTGATAAGGTCCGATTTCTAGCACATGCAGGGAGTGAATGAGCATCCAAGATGTACTAGAAATGGTTTAAATGCTTTTGACCATGCAAGAACACAAAAGAAATGGAGAAGAAGATGTAATACTTGTTTTTGAAGTCACATGAACATATGTGCATCATTTTCACTCCTTGCATGGGTTTGATCCCGGATTTTCACCATTTCAAACACGTGCATTGTGTTATGGTGAGAATCTACAAACCTCAAGGGAAAAATAAAGATTTCTAGCCATGGAAAGGCATAGAATCCGAAAAGAAGAGAAAACTAAGAAGAAAAGGAAGTAGAATCATGAAACTATGGAAGAAGATGTTGTTGTTTACCTTGGTTTTGATCTTGAGGGAAGTAAGAACACTTCAAGGTCTTCTAAATCTCGAAATTTGGCAGAGAAATGAGAGAAATTTCGTGAGTTAGAGAGGGAGAGGAAGAGAGTTTGTGTGTTAGGAGGGTGGAGTGTGAGAGAGTGAAGAGAGAAGAGGTAGAGTGAAGGTTTAAGTCTAATGATTGAGTTTTGGGAAGAGAGAGTGCATGGGGAGGGGAGAATGGCTGGCTCTATCATGCATTAGGTCTCCTCTCTCCTAATTTCAAATTTTATAAAATTCCCTCCAATAATTTTATAAAAACCCTAATTTTTATAAAAATATTTATTAAGCAATTCTTGATTTATTTGTAAAAAATCTTGTTTTTAACTAATAAATTATGATTATTGCATGATAATTTAATTTCTATTTCAATGATTATAATCCATAATTTGATTAATAAAAATTTGATATTAGAAAGTTTATAGCCAAATTTTATAAAGTTTTTAAGCTTTATGATTTATAAATTTGGATTTTTAGCTCTCTTAGGGTTTTTGGAATATTGTTTGATATTCATCATCATAATGAAGTATAATTAGAATATTTTAATTTATTTTTAGGGTTTTATACCCTTTTTCAATTATAACAAAGCTTGAAAGTTTCATTCAAATTATAGCATTGGCATTTCCTATTGTAGTTAAGCAACTTACTAGAATCGTAAGTGTCAAGTATATTAGTCCTAGGTCTTAGATGGATCCTAGTTTATGTAAGATTTTGACCTAATTTATACTACTAGGCCATGACATGATGTGCATGAATGGTTATTATAAAGATGCATGAGTCCGAGAATGACCTGAATTGACAGTTGTCACACGCGAGTTCACCCGACACAAAATAAGGCCTAACACTCCAACATAAGAAGTGTAGGGCGGTACACTTGGGCGTGCGGCCGCACACCCCTCTTCTGGCAGCACACTCACGACCATATAGTGTAGACATGGCCTTCATTTAATCCTTTTCACTCTTCTAGACCAGATCTCATTTTCTCTCAAGTAGCATCCAAATTTGCAGCTAGATCTTCAATTGGTAAGTGTTTCTATCCTTTGAATTGTTGATTCCTTACTCCATCTAGCTTAGATCACTAACTTCATACATGAAATCACTCCATTTTGATAGATCTTCAAGTGTTCTTCAGTTGCACCAAGAACACCAAGAACACTTACTAAGTTCTTGAGCTCCAAACACCCCTATACGCTTTTATATCGTAAGTACCTTACTCCTGCATGTTATTAGCTATATTTGAGCCTTAGAAAATGTCCATAACTCTATCTTCAAGGAGTGTGCGGCCGCACACACTCATGTGGCCGTACACCCCTTATTTAGTGTTTAAAGGCCTCAAACTTTAATGGTAAGCTAGCACATGATCAAAGACACTTAGGGGATACAAGATATGACCTTAGAAAAACGTTTTTGACCATTTTCCCTAGGTGTGTGCGACCACACACTCCATGGCCGGACACACAGAGCCGAACACGCATAGGGCAGCACACCTGGTGGCCGCACACGTCCCTGTACGACCATACACCTATTTCAGTCGACTTTTGATGCTTCTAGAACTTAAATCTAAGTGTTTTCTAAGTCCTAGGGTGTTTTCCTTTCATGATTAGTGGTATATAGAATAATTATATTCATATATGTGCCAATATATGCTCATAGGATCCATTGTGTTCAGGACTACACTTGACACTTAACATCCTTCACCAATCTTACGTTTGAGTAACTTACCGCAAGTGAGTTCATACCCCCGTATTTTCATAGTTTTTACTGTTTTAAGGGGGGGGGAGGGGGAATACAAGTCTAAACACAAAGATTTTGTGTTATAACAAATGATTTCAAATGGATTAAAGCTATCAAAACAAATGGTTTCAAATATCTTATCGAAATGAATTTCAGTATCAACAAATCAAGTGGTTTTAAGTGATTGTTTTAAAATTACATCAAGTCACGAAAATGGATTTCAAAATATTAAACTTCTTTTAAATGTTCTATAAACTTATATTTTCCCCCAAAAATCACGTTTGTATATATATATTTATATAAATAAAATTTAAAAGGTTTAGGACTGACAACCAAATTTGGTTCCTTTTCATTGTTTGGATGTGGGATTATAAGTAACAGTTGTCTGTCCGAGTGTCATTTAAATTTTACTTATATATATTTGTATATGTATACAAATATAAAAGTTAGTTCAATAAATTTCGATAAACCTTTGTAACATGTTGAGCAAGGGGTTACATTCATGAATACTCATTATCAATTCAGAATGTTCATATAAATTATAGTAGGTGTAATTTATGATTCATAGTACATTGATTTACAATTAAAAGTATACTAGAGTACATTATTTTACAAGAACAAAGGTTGATTCAAAAGTATTCAAGGGTATACATTCTTTGAAGATTCATGATAAGAATACTAATTCAAGAACATACAACAATCGTTCATTTCAGAAGGATTAGATTTTCATATCTATTATACAAATAACGTTATATGCTTTTATGAGTCAAGTAGTAGAGTTTGTTTAATTCATTTTAAAAAATATAGTAAAGTCCTAATATTATGACCAGAGTCTCCAGCAGGGGATCGAAACAATGTGTGTATAGATCTATATTGGGATTGATAACCCCACACTCGGACTGCTAGCTACAGTCAGGCATACACGCCTGTGAGTGACAATTGTTATCATCAACTTTCAGCGCATTCATAGGATTGGGTCAGGCCACCTAGCCAGTATTGTTATAAAAACTCATATAAGATATTAACAACACGTTAATGTGTAATTAACTAAACTTAAGTACCTTTTTAAAAGTACTAGTTTTACATGATACAATTTACAGTTTATAGTATGTCAGTTTGTGTAACAAAAACTACTTTCTCATACAACAGAAAATATAGGGTTTCTAGAAACATTATACATATTCATGAAATAGAAAACATTCTTTCAAAACATAAATACTTATCCACTCACCCAACTTTATGTTGATACTCTCTTTTCAAATTACTTGTATTCTCAGGGAACCAGTAGATTGGTACACCTCGAGCTTTTGAGAAGATGGAGTTGTTTATGTCTTATCTTCTTTATTTGTACAACTTTTTAGTTACTGTATACATTAGTGAAACTCATGTAAATATTTATACTTTTTAATCCAGTGGTCGTTTGTACTTTGATTACTATTATACATGTCTTGTGATACTACAAATGAAGTTGTCCACCCCCGGACGTTTCCGCCGTCTGGTTTGGGGGTGTGACAGATTGGTATCAGAGCAATGTTTATAGTGAACTCAGTATATCAATCCATAAAAGATATACAAACTATAAATACATTTGGGCTGAGAGCTCTGACTACAATTATTCTTTTAAAAATTTAAGTATTTTTACAAGAAGTATACTAAAAAGAACAGTATCACAATCATAAGGACTTAAAAGTATTTGGATGTTGAACATTACAGTCAAACCTGGACAGTTATGTAATCATATCTGGGATTAATATAGCCTGATCAACTATATTGATTTGAGATATGACCAACATGTGTTTGGGAGTGATAGTGGTGTTGTGGCATGTCTAAAACTTACCATATATATTCAGGAGAACTTTAGAACAGAACATAAAGATTAAAATACTATAGGGGTATTTTAAGCACTATATACTAATAACAAACATGTAAAATCAGTAGAACAATCAAGGGTAGAACTATAAATATTGAGAGTATATTACAATTATATATAATTAAAGTTATATAGACTTAGAATATATGATTTAGCTTCATTTCCTGTTCCTTGTTTGGTTGTGGATTTAGAGCCGGGTCATTTAATCGAAGGTCGAATATAACCAAGTTATATATAATTAGTATACACTTTATAGTTATAGTAATATCTAAAACATGTTGTACATAATACATTATTTGTCAAATGTAGGTCTTTCTTGTAGAAACTTATCGTTACTAACTATATTCAATATCTCTTATCCCTATTCTCGCTTAGATAACAATGGCTGGATTTCACATACCCGGAGACCCGTATTTCCCCAACCAAGAACAAGATGCAGAACCAGAGGAAAATCACCAGATTCCCTTAGATGATGACTTTGCTGAAAATTTTCGTGAAGAGAATAATTCCGAATCAGAAGCCTATAATCCACCACCAATTGCTCAAAATCCTAACTCTCGTCCGGTTTTCCAAGGTCCTACGCCGTTGTGGGTAGAAAGGTTGGAAACATGGAGTCAAGAGCAGGGTCAACCAATGCCATACAATGGAGACATAATCTTCTACAACTTAAGCAAAGGAGGCTTAGCAGATAGAGTCCTGACGATTATAGTTAGTAGAGTTGCTCGAAATGAAATTCAAGGTAGAACAGCCATCAACCGAATTGGTGAAGTCGATGCCAATGTGAGAGTTAATACAATTAGTATTAATCGTCTTGAATACGCTCGTGAGAGAGATACAAGGGACAATGAATCTCGATTGCAAGTATTAGCTGAAACTCGAGCCGAAGTCATAGAGTTTCGAGCACGCCTGACAGTGTATGAAAGGCATCTTCTTGCTATAGCTGAGATGATGTTACATCCAAATGATACCCAACGTCATTAGGAAGTACTCTACTCGTTTCCTATTCACTCTTTTGGTTATAGTTAAGTCTATGGATAGGTTTTAGCGTTATTTTTCAGGGTTTTTCAGTAAGACCACGAAAATTTTATTTTCGATGGGTCTGTATGATGTCGATGTTTTTCTCAGAATTTGGTGTATTGTAGACCTGTCTAGGGTCAAGTTTTCTAGACGTATGTGTTCAATATGCCAATTTAATCGACCCACATTTTATTAGTAATTCAAAAATAACCATTCACTTTCATAATATTCAGTTACAAGTTGTACTTGTCATAGACTTCTATTTCCAATTCATTCCAAGATTCATATCGAACTATATGTTTTAGTTCAGAGATATCAGAATTCATATCCACTCTTGATATCTTATCATCCTTGTATCTTTTGACTTTTATAGAAAAAGATGCCTCCTCGTAGAAATCCAAGACGTCACAATATAAATGAACCACCGGTGTCACCTCCGCCACCACCTCCTCAGTTTGACCCCGCTATGTTCCAAGCGGCGGTCACGACGGCTGTAGCTGCTGCTATAGCTCAGATCAATACTTCTGGTGCTAGTGGGTCTGGAGCTGGTACAAATCCTGCTAACCAGGGCGAAGGTCATGGACATTTGCGAGAGTACACTTATAAATATTTTTCCAATGCCAAACCCAGGACCTTCAATGGAACTGGAGGAGTTATGGCATTAAGGCAGTGGATAGAGAAGACAGAAGCAATTTTCAAAATCTGCTCCTGTCCTGAGAGCAGTAAAGTCAAGTTCGCTGCTTGTAATTTTTCGGAAAGAGCTTTGACGTGGTGGAATGATCACATTAAGTCACTTACTCTGGTAGTGGCTAATTCGATCAGATGAGAGAACTTCAAAGCTATGGTTATGCGGGAATATTGTCCGCGAGGCGAAATCCAAAAACTTGAGCAGGAACTCTGGGATCTTTCAATGGTTGGTTCTGATATATCAACCTATACAAGTAGATTTTGTGATCTGGCAATTTTGTTCCCAGAAATGGTTGCTATGGAGAGCAAGAAGATAGAGAGATATATTTGGGGAATGTCACCCCAAATTCAGTCAAGTGTGTTATCTTCAAGGCCTGTTACTTTTGACAGTGCCAAAGAGCTATCACAATCTCTTATCGATTATGGAGTCCATCAAAACTCAGTGGTTGCTACACCATAACAACCAAAGGGAAACAACAATAACAACAACAACAACAAGAAGGGTCGGAACAAGAGGAAGGGAAAGTTTTCACAGGATTCCTCAAAGAAACAACAGCTGGCTAGAGTCAACACTGTGACTGTACCTACTACTGTTCCTATTAATCCAACACCAGCCAAGTCTTATGCTGGAAACCTCCCCAAGTGCAACAAGTGCAATTTTCACCATAATGGGAATTGCCGGGAAATGCAGTGTCGTAATTGCAATAGGAAAGGGCGTATTGCCCGATTCTATAAAGGACCACCCCAACCACTTAACCAAGTACCAGCGGCTGGAGTTGGTCAAGCATGTTATCAGTGTGGTGAAGTGGGGCATTTCAAGAGAGATTGTCCTAAAGCTGGAAATGCAGGTGGAGTGGGGAGAATTTTAGCCTTGGGCCAGGAAGAAGCAGTGGCAAATCCCACAGTAGTTACAGGTACATTCCTTCTCAACAACACTTATGCATGCATTCTATTTGATTGTGGTGCTGAGAAGAGCTTTGTGAGCCATAATTTCAAACACTTGCTAAATCAAAACTCTCAACCTTTGTGACAACCTGAAATTTCCAAGCTTGTTTAATCAATTAAACCTATCAGTGTTAGACTCATTTTGCTTCCAGTTATCACTGTTTGGATCCTGTTTTGAGTGTCCTAACCCTAGTACATCAAAGGAATAAGAGATTGGAAATAGCATCTTAAGTTCTTAACTGCCTGCAACCGTAAACCTCCTCAAAAAGGGAGTTTACAGTCAAGACCAATGAGTTTACGGTCATGGTGACCGTAAGCCCATCCCTATATATATGGCACTTAGCCATTTTCAATCACTTTTCACCATTTCAAGCCTAGAAATCAGATTCTCTCTCAAGGATCATAAACTTTTGCTTCCAAATCTTCAAGAACAAGTAAATGATTCCTTCTATGGGTGTTAGATCCTTCCTAAATCCATGTTTCACTCTTGATTTATCCAAGGATTCCATCTCTTACCTAGATCATGAAAGATTCTCAAGAACACGGTTGTGTTTTGGACCGAAAACACCTTCCTTGCCTTCAAAACCGTAAGTACTATCCTCCTTTACATCTATCTAGTTACAATCCTTCATTTTGGACTTAAGATCATCACTCTTTGCATGAACAGAAGAGTTTACAGTTCTATGAATCTTCATAGACCGTAAATCCTTATAAAGGGTGTTCTTATAGCCTTTACCCATCCTAACGCTAAGAATGGTCCCTAGAATCCGATACCTTTGAATGAAACCCTTGAAAACCATCATTTGTGCAAGATTTGATGAGTGTACGGTTGAATCTCCTTAGACCGTGAACTCCACGACCGTAAGGTCATTGGACCATAAACACCTAGGTCCGTGAACACTTAGACCGTGAACTTCATGACCGTAAGGTCATTGGACCGTAAACACTAAGACCGTAAACACCTAGGACCGTGAACACTTGGACCGTGAACTCCAATGGTCATACCTCTTTGACCGTAAACTCTATAGGGTGGCCATATACCCTAGTTGTGAAATCATATATGATTGTATCCCATAAATCTTAGAGTTTCCGAGCCAATAAGGGTGTTACCCTTCTCATTTAGTCGTCTATACACTAAATTCATACACGTACATGTCAAAATGTGTCTATTAGGATCATTGTGTGCTCAAGGTCACACCTGACACCCTAAAATCCTATTCCAACTACACATCAAAACCACTCACTACAGGTGAGTTCATACCCCTTAATCAACCTTTTAAATGATTTTAAATGCTTTTATGGGGGGGGGGGATACAAGTTGAAACATTATAGTTATTATATCAATGACATGTGATTAATAACTATCAAACAATGAATTTCTTACTTTTCAAATTGTGTTATCAAACAAACTGCTTTTAAATCATTTTACAAATTGACATCAAGTCATCAATATGTATTATTAAACCCTTTAAAGGTTTTACAAAACTTCTTTTTAAACTTATATTTTGTCAAATGCATATCTATATAGATATAGTTATATAAGTAGGATTGAAAGGACTTAGGACTAATAGCTCGCCTTACTTCCTGTTCCTTGTTTGGTTGTGGACTTAGGGCATCTGTTGTTTGTCCGAAGGTCGTTTGAATCTTAATTATATATTATGTATATGTATATGGATATAAAAAGTTCCTTCGTTTAGTTCAATACTTTTTGGTAGCAAAGGTATACAAACATGTTCATACATACAAACAACATTACTAGTAAACTATAATAGGTATAGTTTAAGAGATTACTACTCACTATTACTAGTACAACGAAGCATACAAGAGTCAGTACATTGATGAGTCATTACAAATGTACTATAACGAGATACAATACATAGTATACACTATACAAGAGAACATACTATGATGAGAAACTAAGAGAACTAACACTATAGTATACATGAGAGTATACCACACAAACATTAGCATACGATAACTAGAATGTGACATACTATTTAACGATACAACAAGACAGTGTTGTATTATATTGTAAGCAGAGTCTCCTGGAGCGAGAGCAGGAATTGTGTGTATAGATTTATACGGGACAGACACTCCCACACCCCGACTGCTAGCTACGGTCCCAGCCGATAAGGCCAAGGGGTGACAAAATGTCACCTTACTATATTATGACACCAGAAGGTCATCAGTTATTCAGTCGTCGATCAGCATGGTTACAAACGAGTTCACATTTAAACCTTTAATTAACCGACTATGGATTAAAGGCAAAAATACTCCACGAGGGGTATTGTACATTTAATACTATCTAGAGTCTGTATTTTATCACTTTATAGCCAGCAGTGTCACTGCTGAGGTAATACATTATTTTCCTATTACATTTACTTTGTTATCTTCTCACATATTCATTAATGTATAAACTATATTTAATTAATGATATTCATACTTGGGAAAATACACACTTTTACAAGAAACAAACATACATAACATTTGATGCCTTGGTAGAAGGCTACTTTTAGTAGAAAATATAGGATTTTCTAGGAGATACAATTATTTACTGCAAACATTTACATTGACAACTTACAAACATTTTCTTCAAACTTACAAACATTTTCATACAAGCAATGTCACTAAATACTTATGAACTCACCAGCTTTAATGCTGATAAAATATTTCAAAAGAACTTGTATTCTCATGTCGCCAATAGACAGGTACTGATGGCCAGGTTTTTCAGAAGATGGAGCACATTCAAGACTCATCTTTTATTTTGATTATTCATTTTGGTGTCTTATAAACTTCAGAACACACTTGTATTAAAATTATTACTATTAATGCAATGGATGATGTTGTTTATTTTTTACTATTATGCATTGTCTGTGATACTGTACATGACGTCCTCCGCCCCAGAACGTTTCCGTCGTTTCGGTTTTGGGGTGCGACAGATTGGTATCAGAGCATTGTTTATAGTAAATTGAGTATATCAACCCATAAAAGATATACAACTATAAACACAACGGGATTAAAATACTCTGACCAAGAGTTTATACTTTTAAATAATAAAATATTTAACCAAAGTATACATACCTGCATTCATACTAAAATCAGTGTCACTAGGACAGAACAAAAGTATTACGGTTCCTGGTCAGCACGAGTAGTCTTGGGGGCATATAATCAGATCTGGGAGTGATATAGCCTGGTCAACTATATCTTTCCGAGAAGTGATTAGCATGTGTCCAGGATTGTTTGTAATGTTGCAGCAAGTCTAAAAACTTACCAACACTACTACAACGAAAACATTAGAACATAACATAAACTTAAAATACTATAGGAGTATTTTGTGTTACTATAAATTACTTATGTGCAAACTAAAAAGGTCTTTATTAGTATGTCAATAGTTGCAGAGTGGATACGCTAAGGTTACATGTGACTAGGGTGTTATAGACTTAGAGTCTGTGATCTTTGCTTTATTTCCTGTTCCTTGTTTGGTTGTGGGCTTAGAGTTAGGGTCACTTATTCGAAGGTCTATCCTGCCTTGGTTACATGTAACTGGTATGCACTACGCAAATGTTGGAGTAAATAGTAAGGATCATCTTATAATTATCTTAGTTTAGCACGTCTATTAATTATTTCTTTCACCCCCTCTTCTCGTGTAGATATCATGGATGGATTCCATCCACCCGGCGACTCGTACTTCCCAAATCAAGGCAATGCTGGATGGCTTGAAGCAGAGCCAGAAGATGATCATCCAATCCCTTTGGATGATCACCTCACAGAAGGCTTTTCTGATGGTTCCGACTCCTAACCAGAAGTCAACAACCTACCTCAAGAGGCTCAAGTCCCAAATCTAAACCCCCGACCATCATTTTAAGGCCCCACACCCCTGTGGGCGACAACCTTGAACCGATTGAGTCATGAACAGGGTCAAACTCTACCCTACAATGGAGAGAGAAGCTTTTACAATATAAGTGAGGGAGGCTCATCTGATCGAGTCCTACCCATTATGGTCCGTAGGATTGCTCGGAATGTCGAGCAAGGTCGTGCAGCCATCGACCGAGTGATGGAAGTTGACGCGAACTCTGGCGTTAACACAGTCCGCATTCGTCAACTCGAAGAGGCTATGGAAAGGATCAGGAGAACTAATGAGGCTCTACAGCAACAACTGGCTGCATCCCGACCCGAAGTCATGGAACTCCGAGTGTGTCAGAGGGCGCATGAGCGACATCTTCAAGAAGTTGTACGTTAACTGGCAGATCCGAGGGTTCGCCCGAGGGATACCCGTCGCTGGTATAAGATGTCGACTCATCTTTTTCTTTTGGGTTAAAGAATAGCCTTTCTTTTCTATGCCCTATGAAGCACTTGTCTGTAAAATATTCCTATCTTTCAAGTAATTTTACTGGATTTCTAAGCTATCAACATCTTCCCTTATGGTTTGATGTAAGACCTACTCTTAGGTCGTTTTTCCCGAACTAATTGCATCTGTAATACCAGTATTATGGACAGATATCTAATCTATTAGAAATTAAGTTTTCAATCATACCTTCATCTGTGTTGTTGGGCTATGGAGAGTTAGTCCATGAGTCACTTTCATCATTCTTTCTATTAAATTCTTATCAACACCGTTATCTTTCTTGATTTTATAGCATCAAGATGCCTCCACGTCGATCGGCGAGGCGCGCTGCTCCAAGAACTTTGAATCGAACTCCACCACCACCACCCCCTCTACAGTTTGATGTAGTGATGTTTCAGGCTGCTGTGACCGCAGCTGTGGCCGCAGCCATGACTCAAGTAAATTCTGGTGGTGCCAGTGGAGCTGGAACGGGTACCAACTCTAGCCATGGTGAAATCCAACCACGTAGACGGGAGTCTACCTATAAAGACTTCATCAGCTGGAAACCAGTGTTCTTCAACGGAACCGGAGGGATCATTGCGTTGTCCCAATGGATCGAAAGAACGAAAGCAATAGTTGAGATTTGCTCTTGTCCTGAACAAAGCAAGATAAAATTTGCTGTCTGCACCTTCACCGAAAGGGCCCTGACATGGTGGAATGTCCATGTCAAATCACTCTCACTGGTAGCAGCTAACGCTATGGGCTGGGAGACACTGAAGGATCTAATGGAAAAGGAGTACTGCACGAGGGGCGAAGTTCAGAAACTCGAAGAGGAACTATGGAATCTTAAGATGAAGGGTTCCGACATAGTGGCTTATACAGCCAAATTCAGCGAGCTAGTGACTTTGTGTTCCAACATGGTCCCCACCGAAAGCAAGAAAATCGAGAGATACATCTGGGGTTTGGTACCCCCGTATCGAGGGAACGTTCTAGCATCAAACCCTGCAACATTTGATAGTGCCAAGCAATTGGCGCAAAGGCTTATCGATCACGAGGTTCCTTCTCCTCCAACAACAACTACAACTGCTGCCTTAGCACCAACCAAAGCGGCCGACAACAAGAGAAAGCGTTGGGACCGAAAGAAGGGGAAATCAGCTCAACCCTCTTCCAAGAACCAACAGGTTGTGGCTGTCCGTGCTGCTACAACTCCTGTTGCCCCTGTACCGGCAAAGCCATATGCAGGGAGCCTACCCAAGTGCAATAAGTGCAATTTCCATCACAACGGCCCCTGCCGGTAAATGCACTGCACCAACTGTGACCGGAAGGGCTATACCATCTGGTTTTGCAAAGCACCACCCAAACTCATCACCCAGGTCTGTGGTGTAGGAGTAAGCCAGGCCGGCTACGGGTGTGGCGAGATAGGGCACTTCAAAAGAATTGTCCTAAAGCTGGGAATACGGGAGGAGCATGGAGACTACTTGCTATTGGCCACAATGAAGCCGTGGCAAACCCCACAGTAGTCATGGGTACGTTCCTCCTCGATACCTCATATGCATGTATCTTATTTGATAGTGGGGTAAAGAGGATCTTCGTGAAAAAAAAATTTAAACACTTACTTAATCAATCACCGCAAGCACTAAAAGAAACCTTCGTCGTAGAAATGGCCAACGGAAAGACGGAGAGTTCTAACAAGATTTACATAGGTTGTACCCTCACGCTAGATAATTATTCATTCCCAATCGACCTCATACCTGTAGCAATCAAGAGTTTCAATGTCATTGTGGGCATGGACTGGTTGAGTCTCCATCGTACCGATATTTTGTGTTTCGAGAAGGCAGTCCGCCTAAACCTACCGAATAACGAGACCTTGTTGATCTACGGAGACAAACCCAGTACGAGCCTTCGTATCATCTCAAGTATTCAAGCCAAGAGGTACTTGCGTAAGGAATATCATGCATGATACAATTTACAGTTTACAGTATGTCAGTTTGTGTAACTAAAACTACTTTCACATAGAACAGAAAATATAGGATTTTCTGGAAACATTATACATATTCAAGAAACAGAAAACATTCTTTCAAAGCATAAATACTTATGCACTCACTCAACTTTATGTTGATACTCTCTTTTCAAATTACTTGTATTCTCAGGGAACCAGTAGACAGGTACACCTCGAGCTTTTGAGAAGATGGAGTTGTTTATGTCTTATCTTCTTCTTTTGTACAATTATTTAGTTACTGTATACATTAGTGAAACTCATGTAAATATTTATACTTTTAATACAGTGGTTGTTTGTACTTTGATTACTATTATACATGTGTTGTGATACTACAAATGAAGTCCTCCACCCCCGGACGTTTTCGCCGTCTGGTTTGGGGGTGTGACAATATCTTGTAGAACAGAGGATTATATGATCACTTATCTAATCAATGTGTCAGAGTTCAACAACGGCTTTTTGAGAGCTACGATTGCTAATCGGATTTTAAGTTACATTGAAAATTACAATTATTAGACTTATCCAAGTGGGAGACTGTTGGAAAAGGTATCTAAGTCCATAACTATAATTGGTATGTACTTGACCCGATAGTAGCATGGTATATTTGGGTTGCATTCATCAAAGCAACATGTCAGGAAGGATATTTGAGTAAGAGGTTAATTCTGATTTATTAATATATTATAAGTATAATATATTAATTGAGGAATCATATTATTTAATTGGTATTGATCAAGAATTAATTTAGTGATCAAGAGAGACTAATTAAATTGATACATATGAGTTGGGCTAATGATCCATGGTTTGATTTGTGATGGCTTGTGGGTTAATCCATGAAGTATTTATCCAAATAAAATGAATGGATCATAAGCTTATGGGTATGGATTAGGGTTACACATGACGCTTGATATTTTACATATATATATATATATATATATATATATATATATATATATATGTATATATATATATATATATATATATCTATATATATATATATATGTATGTATGTATATATCTATATATATATATATATATATATATATATATATATGTATATATATATATATATAGATATATACATATATATATATATATATATATATACACATAAGCTAAAATCGGTTACACTTTTGCATTCCAAGAAGTAGAATCCGATTTCTAGTCTCCATAACCTCTCCATATTCATCGT
This sequence comes from Lactuca virosa, assembly GCF_052849685.1. Taxonomy (NCBI): domain Eukaryota; kingdom Viridiplantae; phylum Streptophyta; class Magnoliopsida; order Asterales; family Asteraceae; genus Lactuca; species Lactuca virosa. The sequence goes on from NC_136428.1 coordinate 178,547,482, forward strand.
AATTGTTCTTGGTGTTTTGTAATTCCATTTGAGGCATCACACTTGAGGTGCTAAGCTTTCTTGAGGCCAAGTTATTCAAGCTACTACACAAGGTAATATTCTAACTAGTTTTTATGACTCAAATATCACCTTGCATGCTAGTTTCGGCTTCATGCTTTGGAAAATATTTATTGCATATTCATCCTAATTGTTCTTGGTGTTTTGTAATTCCATTTGAGGCATCACACTTGTGGTGCTAAGCTTTCTTGAGGCCAATTTATTCAAGCTACTACACAAGGTAATAATCTAACTAGTTTTTATGACTCACATATCACCTTGCATTCTAGTTTCGGCTTCATGCTTTGGAAAATATTTATTGCATGTATAATTAGAGAAAACTTAGATCCAAAGCATTAGGGTTGTATGTGCACCATAGGAATGTTAGAGTAGATAAAACCCAATAATGATAATTACACGACTGTAGATGTGTGAAGATAAAGACCCTGAAGAGTTTGAGATTAGTAGATGGATCAACATTGAGGGTTTGAGTCAAGAATGCAGAGACGAAAGAAAGAATGGTCGTTTTGTGAAATGAAAAATAGAATGGGCTCTCTAGTTTAAGAGACGCCTAGTGTATGTAGAAAGAATGCTATTGTAGTATCATGAAAAAAAGATGTGTTAGATATGATGTGTCCCAGTAAGTAGACAATGGATAGAGAATGTGCACCAAATAAGAAGAGATTGTGAAGATTAGAGGATAGGGACAGAAAGAAGGGAAAAAAGAGATAGAAATAGAAATGTAAAGAAAGAATGGAAATAAAAGGGACAGAAATAGTAGAAGAGAGTAAGAGGGTTGGTGTGCCAAGCGAAAGAAAACATAGTTAGAGATATTATTTCTTAAAAAGACCCTCGGATGTAAGAGTCAAAGAAGAGTATTGGAGTAGATTAGCATTGCTAACGAGAAAGTGGCCATATAGAGAAGAATGTCCATTGTTAAATGGAAAGTGAATGAGAAATAGAGAGTAGAGTTTGCACCATGTCATTGATGATATAGTGATAGAATTGACCAAAGTTATAGATATTTATATGAAGCAAAAGTGGTGTGACAAGTGCCATGATGGAAACATAAGAGATAGAGAGAGATAACAGAAATATTTCAATGTTAATGTATTAAGAGCTATGGAAGATGAGAAGATGGGCAAAGACCTCTGAAGAAGTAAGATGTATAGAGAGTTTTTCATAGTAACAGAAACAGAATCTTTGAAATTTTCATACAACTTTATAGTGTATAACAAAACCAAACAATCAAGGATCCTTTTAAAGAGGTTAGAATAATATTAAAACAACCATATGGTGTTTTAGAATGACAACCTTTGAATCCTTTGGATCCTCTTGTATTTGGGGTGTTGAAGTAGATGGAAAGAACAAGAAGCTTGATCTTCTCTACAAGTAATCCACCATCAAGATTAAGGTACCCAAAATGCTAGTTTTCGTATTGTATCACTCTATTCGTTAGGCCTTTAAGTACTTCAACAAATAAGCACTAAAGGAAGAGACAAAGAGAGCACTTTTTTTTACACTTAAACTTCAAAAGAAGAGAGGAAGAATAGACAAAAAAGCTATGACCTTTTTGCAAGAAGGAGAAGAAAAAGAGGTTAAAAGAACTAGCTCATTTCTCATGCATAAGGCACCCTTATATACTTGCATGCAAGGTAAGGTCAACCCATTAAAATACTCTAAGTATAATAAATCATAAAGGTAAGGGATACAACACATGGAGACCAACATGGGGAAGATACACAAGTAATCTCCCATACCTTAGTGAATTCGGCCATAGAGAGAGGATATGACAAAATTTCTCTTCTAGCCTTTTAAGCCATGGTAGAGTAATTTACTAATTTAATCATGATTAACCAAAGTGTCCAAAACTTTGTAGTTGACTTATTATATCATACCATATGATTTAATGACTAGTTTGTTGTTTCTTTTATTATTATTTGCATAACATAATAATTATTTTGTAATTAAATACAAGAGGTGAATTTATTTATTAATAAAAATTACTTAATAAATATTTAATAAGTACCGACCTGATTGACGTGTGACTCTATAGGATCATATGTCATTAGTAATGTTACTCAATAATGATTCTTGGGCATATAGATTCAACAGAGGACACTTTGTTAGTATTCCTATAAGAGAGAAAAAGGAGGAGTTGTAACTCATAGGGTGAAAATAGATAGACCCATGAGATAATGTAGATATGTATGTGGTAAGTAATAGTTTACTTATGAATAAATCTTAGAGAAAAAGGATTGATGCCTTATGTGTAATAAGGGATGGTTAGAAAGATAGTCTATGAAGTAGCATAGGATGAAGAGAAAAGTCTAAAACTAAGTGTAGAGTCCTACTAGAGAATGAGATGACTAGGTGTCATCTAGAACTGAGAAGTTAGAAACATTGGAAGTTTATGACTTCCCAATGTATGAATAGAGTAACTATATAAAAATACATCATCTAGATGTATCAAGTATAGATTTGGCAAGAAAAATTGTGAAAGTCATAGCAGATAGCTTGCGGGCAGTTGAGGGCTAAAAATGATAACTACCCAAAAGTTTAAAGTAGAGAAAAGGGTTATGAGAAAAGAGATAAGATAGTTTTAATTTGAACTATTTAAATTTCTATTTGATCCTTTATGCTTTGAAAAGTTCAAAACTTGTCCTCAAGTTTTGAAATTTAAATTTCGTGATTAAAAGTTTTAATTTGAACTATTTAAATTTCAAACCTCAGAATTTTACAAGTTTTAAAATTCAACCTTATACTTTATACTATTATAAGATTAATATATATGTATAACTTAAATGCTAGTCTTACCGTTAGTAGGCCTCATTCACGAAAACGATCCATAAGGGGGGTATAAGGTTATGGCCTATAATATGGCCGTTTAATTGGTGTCCACTCTCACCCACCGCTTCCTTGATTGGTGGAGGGTCGTTAGCCGAACGGGTAGGATAGGGAAAACCTTTCCTCATTAAAAGTATAATGAATCTAAATAAAGTAACTAAATGTTTTTACAAAATTCCCAATCTTAGTTACTTTAGGCAAAAGTGAATTTGATGCAATTCCATGAAATTACACTTTGTACCCTTGATAAGACGTTAATGGAGCGCATATGGTTAACCGGCACATTCATTGGTTTATAAGGAAAGGTGGCAAAGGGTGACTCATTGTTTGTCATAGTTTGATGGAGTGTGTGTGGTTAACCGGCACATCGAATAGGTGACTATAACAATGAGGGCACCATGTACATTCGCATGGTTATTCACACCCACTTTGTGATCCTCTTCATCCAAATCACAAACTAGAGGGGCATATTGAGATTTAAACATGCCATTGAATAGTTCAATGTATCTCAAAGGATCTAGGAGTTTTTCAATACATTTAAAACTTAATCTCTTTTTCTTTTTCCATGGTGGATAATTAGTGAATCGACATTCACTTACCTTCAAATTATTTGCTTGTTAGATTACGGCATCCGTTTTCTAATTTGTAAATAATGTTGTTGGTTCCTAGCCCTAATTTCTCATTTGGGTGTTTAATTGGGGAATTCGTTTCTAATCAAACTTTGTTCTTTTTCCTTTTCAGATGTCGAACGCAAACAACAAAGCTTCTGGTTCAAACTCCTCTGGTTTGTTCTCACTCATGAACTTGTGAGGGAAAGTGACCTTTGATGGGACCAATTTCAGTAATTGGATCCGCAACATTCGCATGGTCACTTGCTACGAGGACAAAGAATATGTCCTCGATGAGAAGCTAAAGGAGATTGACATCGACACTGCCTCTGCTGAAGAGATCGCAGCCTATGAGGCCCATGAGCGTGATGCCACGAAAGTCCATTGCATCATGCTGGCGACTATGACTGTAGAACTCGAGAAGTCCTATGAGGACAAGTACCTCTATGAGATGCATCAAGATCTGCTGGAACGCTACCACCAGAGCGCTAAGCAAGAGAGGTACGAGATCATCACTTCGATGATCACTACCAAAATGGGTAGTGGAGAGTCCCTTACCGCTCATCTGCAAAAGATGCAGAGATATGTCGATCGCATGCTGAAGTTGAATGTGAACTTCGATGAAGAGCTGGCAATTGATATTATCGTTCATTCCTTGCCTCCCTGCTATAGCCAATTCCGCATGACCTACCACATGAATAAGGATGAGGTATCTTTGAGAAAGCTCCAAGGCTTGTTGAGGACTGCTGAGAGAAACCTCAAGGACAAATCTGTTGCATCAACTCCAACTCCCGCTGCTGCCGCTGTCCTGGCAATAGGGCAAGCGAAGGGTAAGAAGAGGAAGGCTCCCTCAAGGAGCCACCACAAGGGAAAGTCCCAACATGGTAACTCTTCTAGTGGAACCAAATTTGTCTCTGCTAAACCCAACTCTAACCCTAAGGAGGCAAAGTGCCACCACTGCCACAAGATAGGGCATTGGAAGAGAAGCTTCCCGGAATATCTGCAAGCCATCAAGGATGGGAAGATCAAGCCATCTTTCGTAGGTATTTACACAATTAAATCTAATAGTTTATCACATTCTACTTCTTGGGTTCTTGATACAGGATTTGGTTTTCACATATGTTCTTATTTGCAGGGACTAAAAAGAAATAGGGATGTGGAGCATGGAAGGATGAATCTGATCATGGGAAATAGAAGATCGTCGCCTGTGACCAAGATTGGAGTTTACTCCTTGGTGCTTAGTAATGGATTAGGTTTAGATTTAAACAATTGTTGCTATTCACCAGATATGGCAAGAAACATCATTTCATTTCATGGTTTATAATGACAAGGTTTTAGATATTCATTTGATAATGAAAAGGGTTCTATTTGTGCTTATCTTAATAATATTTTATATTTTGAAGCATTGCCTTGTAATGGAATATATGAAACTGTGATGGTTGTAAATAACTTAGGAAATGATGTGTTGTGTGTCAATTCTTCAAAAGGTATGGATAAAGCATGCTTGTGGCATTGTCGTCTTGGACATGTCAACAAGAAACGCATAGCCCAACTCCAAAAGGATGGAGTGTTGGAGTCATTCGACCTTAGGGACGATGACGTGTGCGAGTCTTGTTTACTTGGAAAGATAACCAAGTAACCCTTTACTGGCACTTGTGCGAGGGGTGAGGGTTTATTGGATCTCATACATATAGATGTATGTGGACCCTTTAGATCCACCACAAGGGATGCACACCGCTTCTATGTGACTTTTACCGACGATTATAGCAGATATGGGTATATATACTTAATCAAGCACAAGTCAGAAACCTTTGAAAAGTTCGAAGAGTTTAAACAAGAAGTGGAGAATGATTTGGGCAGGAAAATCAAGATGCTTCGATCTGATCGAGGTGGAGAGTACCTAAGTCTTGAATTCCACGACTACCTCAAGGAATGCGGAATAGTTTCGAAATTGACGCCACCTAGGACACCACAATTAAATGTTGTAGCTGAGAGGTGTAATCGAACCTTCCTAGACGTGGTTCGTTCCATGATGAGTCGTGCTTCACTACCTAGCTCATTCTGGGGGTATGCCTTAGAGACTGCCGCCCATATCCATAACTTAGTCCCTACGAAGAAGGTTGCCAAAACACCTCACGAGATGTGGACAGGGAAAGCTCCCTCGTTGGCACATATCAAGGTTTGGGGTTGCGAGGCTTTCGTAAGATGAGAGACTCACGAAAAGCTCGAACCTCGTAGTGAGCGATGTATTTTCATCGGCTACCTGCAGAAATCCTTTGGATATATCTTCTATAGACCGAGTGAAAATGTTGTCTTCATTGCGAGGAGAGGCGTTTTCCGAGAGCGAGAACTCATACGCCAATGAGACAGTGGGAAGCAAATCGATCTTGAAGAGCTTGAAGAGTCGAGCGATGAAGGAACCTCTAACACTGACCCTCAACCCGAGGAGGAAACTCCGGTTGAACCGATTGACGAGTCGTTACCTCTTAGACGTTCCGAAAGGGTTAGTGTTCCACCCCATTTTTATGGTTTTCATATTACTACGGAAGGGGATACGTTCATTATTGATGGTTTTTTGAGCATTCTAGCACTCCTATGGTGTAAATGCAACCCTAGAAACCTTGGATCTATGTTTGACTAAGATACATGCAAATAATTATTTTTCTAAGGTTCTTATCCTATCTAGCATGGCATGGGGAACTTGAATCAAATAAAGCTAGTAGAATTACTTACCTTGTAGTTGTAGTTGATTGCTTGGAGTTTTAGAGCCTAGCACCAATAGTGTGGATGCCTCAAATGGAAATCACAAATCACCACAAACTTGGAACTTTGAGAGAATAGTAATCACCTTCTTGAAATCGGCCCTCTTACTTTACTCACCACAACTCGTGTGATTTCAAGAACCAAAGCCTCCTTTATATAGTGTGGTGGATTAGGGTTACATTCATGTAAACCCTAATACCCATGTCTTTTCATTTCCATGAGATCCATGGGTTAAAGCTCCATGGAGTATCCATGGACTTTCCATGCAAGCCTAGCCCATTCCAAATAAGCATTAGCCCACACTATATAAATACAAGAGCCCATATTTAATTAGTCATACTTTTGATCTCTAAATTAATTCTAGATTAATTATAGATCAATACTAATTAAATAATATGATTTTATTTTAATATATTAGGACATAATATATTAATAAATCATAACATATACTATTCTCAAACGATTATCCATAAATTGTTCGGGTGAAGTGCAACCCAAATGGACCATGTCGGGTCGGGTCAAGTACATACCAAATATAGTTATGGACTTAGACACTATATCCAACAGTCTCCCACTTGGATAAGTCTAATAACTATAGTTGCAAGTATGACTTCAGGAACCGATCAGCAATCGTAGCTCTTTAAACTCTGTTGAACTATGAAGCGCCGTTTTAGATAAGTGATTATATAATCCTCTGTTCTAGATATCAGCCAGACAAATACATGGAACATGGTCTTGCTTATTGTCCAGCATTTGTTTCCCGATTTCTGATTTGTTTGACATAGAACTTAATTGAACACATCAATTTAGTTCTGACCGGGCCCGGTACATAGGTCAAAACAAAATCATCGAGGGGCCTAAATATCGCTTCTAATCCTAGAATGAATGGATAAACTTCGACTCATACGTTTGCTCTACTACTTGTTGAATTACACACAAAAGCACGGTTTATAACATCGAGTTACCAATGCGTTTTCGTGCAATCAATGCATAACCAACTCATAGGCAACAAATCATATCTCTAGGTTTGAAGATTTATATGATATTACCGTCTCACGATCACTCGAGATAAATTCCATGAAGTGATACAAGTGAGCGTGGGTTGAATCCAATACTCAGAACTTATGAGCACTCATGAGTGTTGTAGCCCCGCTTTGTCTAACATCTTAGACCTCTACAAGCCAACCCATGACAGTCTTGATTCATATCTACTTCCAACATATGACCGACTGTGGAGAGTTTGAATAATATGATATAAACCATAACATAATTATTCTGGAAGTCAAAACATGCAAAAAGAAATAATAGTAAACGATTGACAAGAGATAGCAATACTTTACTCATAAATAACAGTTTTTATTTATCATCAAATGTCAATTGCATTTTACAAATTTCAAGATTATCTAACTACTAAAACTAATATCATCCTTCGGCCCTATGCTCCGAGCATGCTGGAGATGCTTAGCCCGAGTCAGTCCCTTCGTGAGGGGATCTGCTGGGTTCTCATCCGATGATACCCTATTTGCCACGAGGATTCCTTCTTCTATTCGATGTCTAATGAAGTGATATTTTCTGTCAATGTGTCTGGATCTCCCATGATCTCTTGGTTCCTTGGCTAAGGCAACCGCACTATTGCTGTCACAGAAAATCTCCATTGCCTCCTTTATAGTTGGTACAACTCCAAGGTCTCCGATGAAGTTCTTTAGCCATATAGCCTCCTTTGCTGCCTCGCTTGCTGCTATATACTCTGATTCACAAGTGGAATCAGCCACTGTCTCCTGCTTGGAACTTTTCCAAGTAATTGCCCCTCCGTTTAGAGTAAAGACCCAGCCCGACTGAGAGTGGAAATTATCCCTCTCAGTCTGAAAGCTAGCATCACTGTACCCTACAACTCTCAAGTCCTCACTGCCACCGAGGGTAAGGACCCAATCCTTAGTCCTCCGTAGGTACTTGAGGATATTCTTTACCGCAGTCCAGTGTGCCTTGCCAGGGTTCCCCTGATACCTGCTAACCATGCTCAAAGCAAAGGCTACATCAGGTCGAGTACACGTCATAGCATACATGATCGATCCTATAGCTGAAGCATAAGGTATTCGACTCATTTTTGCTATCTCAGCCTCAGTACTAGGGCTTTGTGTCTTACTCAATCTGGCGTTACTCTGGATAGGTAACTCTCCTCTCTTGGAGTTATGCATGTTGAACCTTTTCAACACTTTGTCCACATAGGTGCTTTGACTAAGTCCAATTAGTCTTTTACTCTTGTTTCTCAAAATCCTTATCCCTAGGATATAGGCAGCTTCTCCAAGGTCCTTCATAGCGAAACACTTCCCAAGCCAGGACTTTACTTCCTGCAGGGTTGGGATGTCATTTCTATGAGTAGTATGTCATCCACATACAGTACCAAAAAGCTGACTATACTCCCACTAGCCTTGATATAGACACAAGATTCATCTTCACTCCTTGAAAAGCCAAATTCTTTGATTTTCTCATCAAAGCAAAGATTCCATCTGCGAGGTGCCTGTTTTAATCCATAAATGGATTTCTCGAGCTTACACACTCTACTGGGGTACTCTGTACTGACAAAACTCTCTGGCTGAACCATGTAAACATCTTCAGCCAACTTTCCATTAAGGAAAGCGGTTTTGACATCCATTTGCCATATTTCATAATCATGAAATGCAGCAATGGCTATCAGAACCCTAATAGACTTAATCTTGGCCACTGGTGAAAAGGTCTCATCATAATCAACTCCCGGAGTTTGAGAATAACCCTTTGCAACCAGTCGTGCCTTATAAGTGTGTACATTACCATCCATGTCGGTCTTCTTCTTGAAGATCCATTTGCACCCAACTATCTTACGATCAGGTACATTGTCAACCAAGTTCCAAACTTGATTGTCATACATGGACTGTATCTCGCTATCCATAGCCTCTTTCCATTTAGCAGCCTCAGGGCCTGCCATGGCTTCCGTGTAGCTGTTAGGCTCATCCAGATTTACCAGTGTGTTATCACTGATAAGTGTCTCACCTTCTGCAGTAATATGAAAACCATAATAATGCTCAGGTGCATTCCTAACTCTGGTGGAACGCCTCAGAGGTATAGATTATTCAGTCGGCTCAACATGAGTTTCCTCCTCAGGTTGAGGGCTAGGGTTTGAGGTTCCTTCACCACTTGACTCTTGAATTTCCTCAAGGTCAATTTCCCTCCCACTGTCTCCTTGGCTCATGACTTCTCTCTCGAGAGAGAGAATACTCTTCTTTCTACAAAGACCACATTATCACTGGGTCTGTAGAAGATGTAACCAAAGGATTTCTGTGGGTAACCGATGAAAATACACCTTTCGCTTCGGGGTTCGAGCTTATCGTGAGTCTCGCGTCTCACGAAAGCCTCGCAACCCCAAATCTTGATGTGGTCTAGATTTGGAACTTTTCTAGTCCACACCTCGTGAGGTGTTTTGGCAACCTTATTTGTAGGGACTAGATTAAGGATATTGGCGACAGTCTCTAAGGCATACCCCCAAACTGAGATTGGTAGCAAATCTCGACTCATCATGGAACGAACCATGTCCAACAAGGTCCGATTGCGCCTCTCAGCTACATCATTCAGCTGTGGTGTCCTAGGAGGTGTCAATTGTGAGACAATCCCACATTCCTTAAGATAGTCAAGGAACTCAGTACTAAGATACTCACCACCACGATCGGATCGAAGCATCTTAATGTTCCTGCCCAACTGATTCTCCACTTCTTGCTTAAACTCTTTTAATTTCTCAAAGGTTTCTGACTTATGCTTGATTAGGTAGACATATCCATATCTACTAAAATCATCAGTAAAAGTCAGATAGAACCGATTAGCATCTCTTGTGGCGGTTCTGAAAGGTCCACACACATCCGTGTGTATGAGGTCCAACAAAACTTCACCCCTAGCACAAGTGCCAGTAAAAGGTGACTTTGTCATTTTACCAAGCAAACAAGATTCACAACTATCATCTGAATTTAGGTCAAATGACTCCAAGACTCCATCCTTTTGGAGTTGGCCTATGCGTTTCTTGCTTACATGTCCAAGACGACAATGCCATAAGGATGCTTTATCTAAGCTAGTGGAAGAGTTAATACACAATACATTATTTCCTAGATTATCTACAACATATACAGTTTCATACACGCCATCACAAGGTAATGCTTTAAAATAAAGAACATTATTAAAGAAAGCATCAATACTACCATTATTATTATCAAAATAAAAGGTAAAACCTTGTTTATACAATGCATGAAAGGAAATAACATTTCTTGCCATTTCTGGCGAATAATAACATTTATTCAAATCTAATGTAAACCCACTATTTAGCACTAAGGAATAAACTCCTATCTTGGTGACAGGTGAAGCTTTCCTGTTTCCCATGATCAAGTTTATCTTTCCCTGCTCCACATTCTCACTTCTTTTTAGTCCCTGCAAATCACAACATATGTGAATACCACAACCTGTATCAAGGACCCAAGACTTAGAATGAGGTGAGTTATTAGACAATATAGTATATATACCTACATGGTTGGGTTTTACTTTCCCATCCTTCGAATCTTGCTGGTACTTTGGGCAGTTTCGCTTCCAGTGCGACTTTTCATGGCAATAGAAGCATTCAGCCTCATTAGGGTTAGCAGAAGGAGTGACAAAACCTTTCTTGGTTTTGCTTGAAGAGGAGCCTTCAAGGGTCTTACCCTTGGTACCCTTAGAAGGGTTCTTTCTCTTCTTCCCTTTGCCATGCCCATTTGCCAAGACATTGGCCGTAGTTGGAGTAGGAGTAGGAGTAGTAACAACCGACTTACCCTTTAGACCACTTTCGGCGGTCTTCAAGAGTCCTTGAAGTTTGCTGAGGGTGACTTCTTCCTTGTTCATGTGATATGTCATGCGGAATTGATCATAACACGATGGCAAGGAGTGCAAAATGATGTCTATTGCTAACTCCTCAGGGAAGTTCACATTCAGCTTCAGTAAACGGTCCATATACCTTTGCATTTTCTGCATGTGGCCCGTGATGGGTTCACCATCCTTCGTTCGGGTTGTTATCATGGAGGAGATTATGTCATATTGCTCTTGAAGAGCACTTTGATGGTAGCGGTCCATCAAGTCCTGGTGCATCTCAAAAGGATAATAGTCCTCATAGGACTTTTGGAGCTCGGCTGTCATGGTGGCCATCAGGATGCATGCCACTTTTGTAGCATTTCTTTCATGTACCTCATATTCAGCAAGCTCTTCAGGAGTAGCAGTTGGCTCGGGTACCTTCAGCTCCTTGTCGAGAACATATTCTTTGTTCTCATACCGAGTGACCATCCTGATGTTTCTGATCCAATCTGTAAAGTTGGACCCATGAAAGATGACTCTCCCACAAAGATACATGAGAGAGAAGGAGCTAGTAGGGTTTGAGCCAGAAGCATTGTTATTGGAAGACATCTGAAAAGAAGAGGGAATAGATTAGATTAGATATAGAGATAGTCCTTAACAAAACACCCAAATGTAATGTTAAGGCTAGGACCCAACACAATATTTTATAACTTAGAAGAGGGATGCCGTAATCTAAGCTATAAGATATTTGAAGGTAGGTGAATGACGATTCACCAATTTCCACCATGAAAAACGAAATATTTAATTAGGTTTTAATTGGTTTAGAAACTCCTAGATTCTTTGAGATTCATTGAACTTTCTTCAATGGCATGTTTCAATCTCGAGTGTGCCCTTCAAGTTTTGTGACTGGGATGCCGAGGATCACAAAACAAGGTGTGAAGTAACCATGCAAATTACTTGGTACCCCTAATTTATTACCCCTCAATCAATGTGCCGGTTAACCACACACGCTCCATCGATACTATGATAAACATTAAGTCACCCTTTACCTACCTTGTTAAGTTCAAGTTAGTGTGCCGGTTAACCAAACACGCTCCACTAACGACTTAAACAAAGTGTAAAGTGTAATTTCATGGATTAGCACATTATTCACATTTTCCTAAAATAACTAAGATTGGGAATTCAATAAAGTTTAGTTACTTTAGTATTATCATTATACTTTTAATGAGAATTTATAAGTCCTTGTCCTACCCGTTCGGCTAACGACCCTCCACCGATCAAGGAAGCGGTGGGTGAGAGTGGACACTCATTAAGTTGCCATTTTATAGGCAACAACCTTATACCCCCCTTATAGACCGGCTTCGTGAATGAGGCATACTAGCGGTAAGACGACTTGATCTTATACATATATAAATATTATTAAACTTATAATATTATAAAGTATAAGGGTTGAATTTTAACTTTTAAAATTCTAGGGGTTGGAACTAAAGTTTTTAATATGACTTTACATGTTCCAAAATTTGAGGGCAAGTTTTGTAAACTTTCAAAACTTTTCATTTCTCATAACTTGTGAGTTAATGGTTATTAAAAATGAACACTCTTCATTTTTTGTAACCTATGTGTTCTTTTAATGGTTATTTATAAATGTGACTTTTGGTTATCCATAACTTAAGAACTAGTTATGGACTCGATTAAAACACATAAAGATCAAGAATTAATCTAATCAATTATTAGCACATAATTTCTATGATCTTCTAAACTCATATGTTTATGAATGTTCATATCAAAAATTTCAAGAATCGTAAGTACATATACAAAACTTGAAATTTTGATACGAGCTTTTGAACAAAACTTCGATTTTCAAGTTTTTTTTTTTTCTTTTTTTTTCACATCAAGTATCAAATAAACAAACCAGGCTCTGATACCACTGATGGGTTTTTGAGCATTCTAACACTCCTATGGTGTACATGCAACCCTAGAAACCTTGGATCTATGTTTGACTAAGATACATGCAAATAATTATTTTTCCAAGGTTCTTATCCTATCTAGCATGGCATGGGGAAGTTGAATCAAATAAAGCTAGTAGAATTACTTACCTTGTAGTTGTAGTTGATTTTTTGGAGTTTTAGAGCCTAGCACCAATAGTGTGGATGCCTCAAATGGAAATCACAAATCACCACAAACTTGGAACTTTGAGAGAATAGTAATCACCTTCTTGAAATCGGCCCTCTTACTTTACTCACCACAACTCGTGTGATTTCAAGAACCAAAGCCTCCTTTATATAGTGTGGTGGATTAGGGTTACATTCATGTAAACCCTAATACCCATGTCTTTTCATTTCCATGAGATCCATGGGTTAAAGCTCCATGGAGTATCCATGGACTTTCCATGCAAGCCTAGCCCATTCCAAATAAGCATTAGCCCACACTATATAAATACAAGAGCCCATATTTAATTAGTCATACTTTTGATCTCTAAATTAATTGTAGATTAATTATAGATCAATACTAATTAAATAATATTATTTATATAAATATATTAGGACTTATAATATATTAATAAATCATAACTTATAGTATTCTCAAACGATTATCCATAAATTGTTCGGGTGAAGTGCAACCCAACTGGACCATGCCGGGTCGGGCCAAGTACATACCAAATATAGTTATGGACTTAGACACTATATCCAACACATTTGTGATAGTACACTAGTGAATGTGGACGAACCTAACAGCTATAAGGAAGCCATGGCAGGCCCGGAGTCTGCGAAATGGAAGGAGGCTATGGACAGCGAGATTCAGTCCATATATGACAACCAAGTTTGGAATTTGGTTGAAAATGTACCAGGTCGTAAGACGGTCGGGTGCAAGTGGATCTTCAAGAAGAAGACTGACATGGATGGAAATGTGCACACTTACAAGGCGTGATTGGTTGCGAAGGGTTTCACTCAAACTCCTGGAGTTGACTACGATGAAACCTTATCACCAGTTGCGAAGATAAAGTCTATCAGGGTGATGCTGCCCATTGCTGCATTTTATGACTATGAAATATGGAAAATAGATGTCAAAACCGCTTTCCTTATTGGGAAGTTGGTTGAGGATGTTTACATGGATCAGCCAGAGGGTTTTGTCAATGCAAAGCATCCCAATAGAGTGTGTAAGCTTGAGAAGTCCATTTATGGACTTAAGCAAGCGTCTCGCAGATGGAATCTTTGTTTTGATGAGAAGGTCTAAGAGTTTGGTTTTCTACGAAGCGAGGATGAATCGTGTGTATATGTCAAAGCCAGTGGGAGTATAGTTAGCTTCCTCGTATTGTATATCGACGACATACTACTCATAGGAAACGACATCCCGACACTGCAGGAAGTTAAGTCCTGGCTCGGGAAGTGCTTCGCTATGCAGGACCTTGGAGAGGCTGCCTATATTCTGGGAATGAGGATAGTGAGAAACAGAAGTAAGAGACTGATAGGACTTAGTCAGAATACTTACTTGGACAAGGTACTAAAACGTTTTAGTATGGAGAACTCAAAGAAGGGGGAATTACCAATCCAAAGTAATGCCAAGCTGAGTAAGACTCAGAGTCCGAGTACTGAAGTCGAGATAGCAGAGATGAGCCGAGTACCTTACGCATCCGCAGTTGGCTCGAGCATGTATGCTATGACTTGTACTCGCCCTGATGTGGCCTTCGCTTTGAGCATGGTCAGCAGATATCAAGGGAACCCTGGCAAAGCGCATTGGACCACAGTCAAGAATATTCTTAAGTACCTTCGGAGGACCAAGGAATGGTTTCTAGTCCTCGGGAGGAGTGATAACTTAAAGGTGCGAGGGTACAGTGATGCCAGTTTTTAGACCGACAGGGACAACTTCCGTTCGCAGTCGGGCTGGGTCTTTACCCTTAATGGAGGTGCAATGACTTGGAAAAGTTCCAAACAGGAGACCATAGCTGATTCAACGTGCGAATCAGAGTACATCGCAGCAAGCGAAGCGTCAAAGGAGGCAATATGGTTGAAGAACTTCATTGGAGACCTTGGAGTTGTGCCAGCCATAAAGGAGCCCATGGAAATTTTCTGTTATAATGAAGGAGCGGTTGCCTTGACCAAGGAACCCAGGGATCATGGCAGATCTCGACATATCGACATAAAATATCATTTTATTCGACATCGGGTGGAAGAAGGAATCCTCGTGGTAAAGAGGGTATCATCAGAAGATAACCTAGCAGATCCGCTTACGAAGGGACTGAGCAGGGTTAAGCACTTGCAGCACGCTAGGAGCATTGGGCTGGAGGACGATATTAGTTTAGATTAGATAGTTTAGAAACGTGTAATAGATAAATTGTAATTAACGTTCGATGATTAAATAAAAGAGTATTATTTATTAGTAATGTTACTATCTTATGTTAATCATTTACCTATTGTTTCAATTTGCATGTTTTGACTTCCTGAATAACAAGATTATTTAAACGTCCACAGTCGTTCATATGTTGGAAGTAGGTATGAATGAAGACTGTCATGAATTGGTGTGTAGATTGTCTAAAATGTATTAGACATAGTAAAAGTTTGCTACAACGTTCATGAGTGCTTATGAACAAGATTTGAGCATTGGAATAAACCCACTCTTGCTGGAATCACTTCATGGAATTTATCACGAGTGATCGCAAGACGATAATATCATATGGTCTTAACACATAGATATATGATTTATTGTTTGCTAGTTGGTTGTGCATTGATAATGCGTAAACGCATCAATAACTTGATGTTATAAAACGCATTGTTGTGTATGATTTGATTAGTGGATAGTAAATGCATATAAGTCGAAGTTTATCTGTTCCTTTTTTCCTAAGAGGGTAAAAGCGATATCAGGGCCCCTCAATGATTTGATTTGACTTATGTGTCGGCCCCGGTCAGGACTGAATTGATGTGTTCAATTAAGTTCTATGTCAAATAACTTTGAGATCGAGAAACCAACTGCTGGACAATAAGTATGAATATGTTCCATGTAATTGTCCGCACGATATGTAGAACAGAGGATCATTCGATCCCTTATCTGAAGGACAGGTTACTGATAAGATCAGAGTTCGACAACGTCTTTGAGAGCTACAATTGCTAATCGGATTATACTTACATTTATTGTCACTACACTTATCCAAGTGGGAGACTGTTGGAATAGTGTCTACGCCCATAAATATACTTGGTAAGTACTTGACCCGGTTGTGCATGGTCCTTTTGGGTTGCCTTCACCATAGCAACTTGACAGGGTAATTTATGGAGAGAGAGAAGATACTATGATTTATTAATATATTATGAGAATAATATATTAAAGGAATAATCGTATTATTTAATTAAGATTAGTCATAAATTAATGGAGAATTAATCTTGTGACTAAAAGAGATTAATTGTATAAAGGGACTTAAACTGTCAAATGTGTGATAGTCATATTTTGGGCTGGGAAGCCTTATGGTTAAGGGGGTGGACGACATTGTGGGTAGGAACCCATCTAGATTTCGTCCAAGGCCTTACTCCAGAAGGTTCCATGGGCTGCTTGGTGATGAAGTTGTCTATTAGGGTTTTGACTGAAACCGTAGCTGCTCACAGTATAAATAAGATGCCTAGGTTATAGAAATCGGCCACTTGCTTCTCTAAGAACCCTAGAGCCGATTTTGTGTGCCTTCTCCCTCTCTCAAATATTACCCTCTTGCTAGTTGGTGTTTGTAAGCCATTAGAGGAGTGACACTTGTGACTCTAAGCTCCAAGAACAAGAAGTTTCAAGCAAGCAACAAAAGCTAATCATCTAGATCTGAGTTTCTTATGTCATAATTGAATTGAATACACTAGATCTAGGATTTGCAAGACTTGGATAAATTGCATGAACAATAGAGAAACCTACATCCAATCATTAGGGTTTGCATGTGCACATAGGAAAGTTCTTATGGCTCAAACCCATCAGATAGAAAGGTACATTTAGGGTCTATCCCAGCCCATTCAAGGTTTAGTCACCGCCTCAAAACCAACAACCTATGAAAATGCTAGTGACTAGCCTTCGAACTGATGAATAAAGAGATATGTCATGGTACAATGGTCCAGAAGGCTGATCTCCCAAAGGCGGAGAATAGGAATAGGAAGTTTGGAATGAAATCCAAAGAAAGGGTTAGGAAACCAGCAGAAAAGAAACAGGAAGCGGTTTAGGCATTTGCGGTTATGACAACCCCAATAGGGACTACCACTGGAAATAGTCTGAGATGCAATCAGTGTGGGTATGAACATATCGGATCATGTTGGATCTGAACCAACTGCGGTAGGAAATGTCATCTTACCAATAGATGCAGAACCCCACCAAATCAAGGAACCATAGCAGAAGAAGGTCGAGCATGTTTTGAGTGCAAGGAAGTTGGACATATCAGGAAGAATTGTCCAATGTTGAAGGGAAAAGGACGTAATGCTAGGAGTCGATCATTTGTGATAAGAGCCAAAGAAGCCGTCTAAGATTTGACGGTAGTCACGGGTACATTCCTAATCAATGACTTATATGTGAATGTGTTTTTTGATATTGACGCCAATAGAAGCTATATTATTCTCAAGTTTAGGAAATTACTGAATCACCCATCTAATAAACTTAGGGAAGCTAATAGAGTAGAAATGGATAATCCCCTAACAACGTCGAAGTCTTATGCTTTGAAAAAGCATTACGTCTACCCCTATCGAACGGATAATCCTTAATCGCCTGCGACGATAAACCAAGTAGAAATCTTAGGATCATCTCCTCATGAAGGCCAGAAAATACTTGCAGAAAAAGTATTACACCTTCCTAGCCCATATTGTCGATAGGAAAGACAATAAGAACAAGAAGATCTAGGAAGTACCTCAGGTGTGCGATTACCCTGATGTATTCCCTAAAGATCTACTATGACCGCCACCAGCTCGACAAATGGAGTTTCGGATCGATCTAATTCCAGGAGTCGCCCCAGTAGCAAAGTCTCTTTATACATTGGTACAATCGGAGATCTAAGAGCTCTCCAGCCAGCTACAGGAACTTCTTGACAAGGGTTTTATCAGACCAAGATTCTCGCCTCGGGGATCACCCATTTTATTTGTCAAGAAGAAGGACGGATCTTTTCGGATGTGCATCAACTATAGAGAGCTAAATAAGTTGACCATGAATAATCGATATCCACTTCCTCAAATAGAAGATCTTTTCGATCAATAGCAAGGATCCAGTTACTTCTCTAAGATCGAACTAAGATCTGGATATCATCAATTCTGAGTAATGGAAGAGGATGGTCCAAAGGCTACTTTCAGAACTCGATACGACCATTATGAGGTCTTGGTCATGCCTTTTGGACTGACCAATGCCCCATCTATTTTTATGGATCTCATGAATCAAATATGCAAACCCTACTTAGACAAATTCATGATAGTATTGATTGACAATATTCTGATCTATTCATGAACCAAGGAAGACCATGGGCAACATCTTCGAATGATCCTAGAGCTATTAAGGAAATAAATGTTATACGAAAAATTCTCTGAGT
This sequence comes from Lactuca virosa, assembly GCF_052849685.1. Classification (NCBI taxonomy): domain Eukaryota; kingdom Viridiplantae; phylum Streptophyta; class Magnoliopsida; order Asterales; family Asteraceae; genus Lactuca; species Lactuca virosa. The sequence goes on from NC_136428.1 coordinate 178,566,097, forward strand.
GTGAATTTTAGATAAGATAAGTACACTTTCTCGGGCACGTGGTAAGCAAGAAAGGTATTCATGTCGACCCTTCCATGATTGGGGTTGTGAAGAAATAGGAAGCACCCAAGACATCAACCAAAGTTCATCAATTTCTAGGATCGGCTGGCTATTACCGGAGGTTCATATAGAATTTCTCTTATATAGCCAAACCCCTAACAACATTGACCCAAAAAGAAATAAAATTTGTTTGGGGCGACAAACAAGAAGCAGCTTTCCAAAAGCTAAAGGAAATGTTGTGTAGTGTACCGATACCGTCCCTACCAGAAGCTACTAATGATTTTGTAGTGTATTGTGACACTTCACATCAGGGCCTAGGATGCGTATTGATGAAAAGGTAAAAAATTCATAGCCTACACCTCGTGAAAAGTGAAGGTTCATGAGAACAACGACACCACCCACGACTTACAGTTGGGAGCTATAGTTTTTGCCCTGAAGATCTGGCTTCGTTATCTTTACGAAACAATGTGTATAATCTCCACAGATCACAAGAGTCTACAACATATATTCAATCAAATAAATATCAACATGAGACAAAGGAGATGGTTAGAGTTGCTGAATGACTATGATTGTGAGATTCGTTATCATCAAGGAAAGGCAAATATCGTGGCTGGCGGCCTGAGCCGTAAAGAATGAATTAAGTCTCATAGATTCAATGCACTTTTGATGACTATCCAGTCTAGCCTAATCTCACGGATTAGAAGTCCTCACCTTGAGGCTTTAACAGAAGAAAACATTAAGGATGAAGGCCTCAGGGAAATGGAAAAGAATGTAGAGATTAAGGATGCTGGAATGAGATACTTCATCATAGAAATACGGGTTCCGAAGTTTGGAAATATCAAGGAACTAGTTTTAGATGATCCCCATAGGAATAGGTATTCCATCCATCCTAAAGAAGACAAGATGTATCTGGACTTAAAAGCTCTTTATTGGATGCCAAATATGAAGGCTAAGATTGCGACCTACGTATGTAAATGCCTAACATATTCTAAGGTCAAGGCAGAACACCAATTACCCTCGTGATTGTTGTAACAACTAGAGATGCCCTAGTGGAAGTGGGAGCTGATCGCAATGGATTTTGTGAACAAATTGCCCAAGACTACTACTGCTTATGACACTATATATGTAGTTTTCGATATATTGACCAATTATGCCCACTTTATACAAATAAAAGAGACGGATAAGATAGAGAAGCTGATCAGTACGTACCTTAGAGAGATTGTAAGATTGCATCGGGTATGGTTATCTGTTATCTCTGACAGAGATATCAGATTTACCTCCCGATTCTAGAAAACTTTGCAAAAATCCCTTGGTACTCGCCTGGATAAGGGTACATGCTATTATCCTCAGACCGATGGAAAAAGTGAAAGGACCATCCAGATGTTGGAAGATATGCTCAGATCATGTGTTCAGCAATGCATGGGATACTTATCTTCCTCTGGTTGAGTTCTCATACAATAATAGTTATCAAACAAGCATTAAAGTTACGTTGTTTGATGCTCTATACGGTCAGCAAAGTTGATCCCATATTTGTTGGGTGGAAGTTGGAGATACATAACTAGCTAATAAATTCGCAGGGAATACCCTACGAACCATTCCAAAGATTATTCACAAGAAAACTAAGAAGATAGTGCGAACTTGAGAAGGCATTAAGGAAGCCCGTGACTATCAAAAGAGCTATACTTATATAAGGCGCAAACCCCTAGAGTTCCAAGACGGAGATAAGGTAATGTTCAAGGCATCTCCTAGTAAAGGAGTTATAAGATTCGGAAACTAGGGAAAGATAAATCCTAGGTACATAGGACCATTTGACTTTCCTCGACGGGATAGGTCAAGTTGCCTATCGACTAAGATTACCTCAAGAGTTGAATAACGTGCATGATTTCTTCCATGTGTCTAATGTTAAAAAGTCTCTCTCCGATGATACACTTGTTATTCCGCTTGATGAAATTTAGATTAAACCTGAACTAAACGTCGTCGAGGAGCCAATCGAAATCATGGACAGAGAGGTTAAACGACTTAAGCAGAGTCAGATTCCCATAGTCAAGGTATGACAGAACTCTAAGCGAGGACCAGAGTACACATGGGAACGAGAAGGCCAAATGAAGAACAAGTACCCTCACTTGTTCGAAGGAAGCCCAACGATAAGATAAAATTTTGGGATAAAATTTCCTAAACGGTGGGAGAATGTGACAACCGAGAAAATTTTGTCACCAACCACCGTTAGGATAGAGTAGGAAAATAAACATAATAGCTTAGTATTGTAATGTTTTTTTATGAGATAATAAAGTCAAATATGTCGTTACATTTATGATTACTGTTAGGCTCAAGAATAAGCGTCCGAAAAGTTGTATCGTCTTTTAAAATGGTTAATGTATTTAGAAAGTACTCGATTACGTAATCCCAAAGATATAAAATTTGTAAAAATCTGACTCCAAATGGAGGAGATATGGATTTAGTAAAAAATAAAAATTTACCGTACAAATACTAATTACAACATCAAAGCAGTACTTAGAGATCGGTTGAGTTTTGACTAAAAGTGGAAAAAGGAGATTCATAGTACTCCTTGACATATAAACTTTAGGACAAAGAATGCCTAAAATGGGATCTATGTGTGAGAGTTATGATTATTGTAACATCATTTGTTTTTAGCCCCGTCAGGCACAAAAATGAAAGCCCAAACTAGCTATAACAACATAAAGGAAAGTTGTAGTACTCCTTTAGATCATCACATAGGTATAAAGAGGGCTTAGATCAGAGCTCGCATGAAAGACTTATGATTTTTACAATATCATTTTTTCGCATGTGGTGCGTGCCTATGCCTGTCGTCGCATACATGACACCAGATTCGAGTAGATTGCGAGTGGTGTTACCAAGTGGGGAGGTGACACATGGAAACTTATGGTTGGAGCCACGATGATCACGCGCGACGCGCATGGATATTGCGCCTCGTGCACCCTAAATCCTTGCCTATAAATAAAAGGCAATGCAAACTCATTTTTGCACACCTTGTCTGAGTCCCACTCTATAGTCTTGATGTTTCTGCTATCCTAGGCGGTCCTCAGAGTCCCAAAACTGATTCAACCCTACATCAGTGGTTTCACGCGCCAAGGGTGAGTTCAGAGCTCCATTTTACTATTTTAAAGGTTTTATAAGGGGGGAGGGGGGGGGGGGAGGGAATACATGATTATCAAACTGTTTTATCAAAATATATTTTTATGTATATTAGTAGTTAAACAAAGCTTGAAACGTTAGGATAATATACTCATAGATACTCTACCCAGTTGTAATCTATGTTATTATTCCTAGAAGTTATGATGCCTGATATTCTAGGGAAATATTTTACTTGGACATTATAGTGGCCAATTTTCTAGGATAACATAGTACCTAGAAGTAATGATGGTTAATTATATGGATATGTACTGTACTTAGTTGTTACTCTGCCCAAATATCCTATTTTTCAAATTAATCATAATTAGGATATATATATATATATATATATATATATATATATATATATATATATATATATATATATATGGTAAAAGAATATATATGTATATAAAGATAATTATGTAATATATTGATTTTAATTATCATATGTAAAGTAAAAAGATTATATAGTGATAATTAAAGATTTTATAAAAGAGTTAAAGAAAAGATAAAACACCTAACGTGAATGTGTTAGTAAGATTTTAGTATTCATCGTAAGCCTGCTTAAATTCGGCTACCCCGGACCTATAATCGTTAATCTTGCGAGAGCCAGAAAGATATGTATAGATGTATACGGGACTGACACCCCCACATGCGATTGCTAGCTACAATCCTAGAAGGATAAATTTCTTTATATACAAGTGTTATTTGAAGTCCGATGAAGCATCGTGCGGGGAAATTATTAGTCCACAACGTCGATTATGGGGGCTCATGGTAATACAAACCTGAAAACCTTAACGAAGTCAACTACCTAGAGGTATGCCTACGAGAATTGAAGATTATAATAGATTAGGATTGGTGAAATATCCTAAAAGGTATTTTAGATTAGGATTGGTAAAATATCTTAATAAGGGAAAAAAGGTTTTTCTAGAAGAAAAATGATTCTTAGTTAAAACAATCAAATAAAGCAGAAAACTATAAAAACCTATGAACTCACCAACATTATGTTGACATTTTCAAAATACATGTATTCTCAGGAAGATGAGTGTGGAGGATAGACATGCGGAGGAGGATGTCGTCAAGGAAGCTTGCTGGAGTTATTTCTATTTACTTTCTAGTTATGTTTAGGATGTGTTCTTGATCTACCAAACAAATGTAACCCCCGAATAAATTATAATGAATAAAATTGTCATTTGTGTTATATTTCTGTGTATGGTTATTATATCTGTTTTCCTCGATCCAACATCCCTACGTTGCACAGCCCGGTGTTTCAGCCACCGGCCGGGGGTGTGACAACATGCAAAAATGAAACACAATATAAGTTAATTGTAAATGGTAACATACTTGAATATAAATAATTATCCATTATTTAATCACCATAACCATTATAAAATTTATTCTTTATTCTAAATGTTTCTAATAATCAACTACCTATTAAACTTTACATAATCTCTCAAATGTATGCTCCTAGCATGCTTACTATGCTTTTCTTTGGTCATTCCTTTTGTGAACGGATCAGTTGGATTCTTCTCTGATGATACTCGCTTCATAACTATATCTCCATCATAAACTCTATCTCGAATGTAGTGGAACTTCCTTAAGATGTGTATTGACCTTTCATTATCCCAAGGTTCTTTAGTCAGAGCGATTGCACCTTCGTTATCACAAAATGTCTGCATTGGCTCTTGATTACTAGACCAAATCCAAGGTCTCCTAGGAAGTTATTGGTCTAAATAGCGTCTTTAAAGGCTTAATCTATAGCAATGTATTCAGACTCGTAGGTAGAGTCTACTACTGTCTCCTGTTTAGAACTTTGCCAAGTCACTGCACCATCATTCAGAACAAATACTCATCCAGATTGTGACTTCGAATCATTCTATTAGTCTGAAAACTTGCGTCACTATACCCCTTTACTACAAGCTCAGATTCTCTACCTTACACAAGTAAAATCTCCTTTGTATTTCTCAAATATTTAAGAATGTTCTTGGAGTCATCCAATGACTTGATCCTGGATTTTCCTGATATTGAATCACCATGATCAAACCATGTGTCACATCAGGTCAAGTACAAGTCATAAAATACATGATCGATCCTATAGCCGAAGCATATGGGACTCGACTCATCCTATCCAGTTCATCACTAGAACTGGGACAGTGAGTCTTACTCAATTTGACGCTATGATGCATAAGGATAGCTCTTTTATTGGAGTTCTCCATATTGAATCTTTTCAATACTTTATCTAGGTATCTAATCTGACTAAATCCAATTAAACGCTTTGATTTGTCCCGGTTAATCCTTATACCAAGTATATATGCCACTTCTCCTAAGTCTTTCACGGCAAACACTTCCCAGGCCAATCGTTTACACTTTCCATTTTAGGAACATATGAGTTGTATGTCATCTACACACAATTCTATGAAGACAACTACACTCCCACCAAATTTGACATATACACAGGACTCATCTAGACTTCTAGTAAAGCCAAATGCTTTGACTTTCTTGTGGACGCACAAATTCCAACCATGACATGCTTGCTTAAGTCCATAGATGGACTGGTCAAGCTTACACATTCTATTTAGATACTTGGCATATTTAATCTGTTCAGTTTGTATCATGTACACATCCTCAGAAAGTTTCCCATCGAGGAAAGTTGTTTTAACATCGATTTTCCATATTTCATAATACACTAAGTGTATCCTTTTGTCACCAATCTATCCTTGAATGTGTGTACATTCCCCTACACATCGGTCTTCTTCTTGAAGATCCATTTACATCCTACTATCTTAAGACCATCTGTAGGGTCAACCAAATTCCAAACTTGGTTGTTCATCATGGACTGAATCTCGCTATCCATTTCCTCTTTTCCTTTTGGTTGCCTTAGGGCCCTCCATTTCCTCCGTGTAATGATATTTGTATATTTTTTCATATATTTTGTGCATTATCTTAATGTTTTTAGCTATATATATGTTTATTTTAGGAAGAAGGTAATTAAAATGTTTAAAATACGTTATGCACAGCGAAGACATGGTCGGGATTAAAAGGAAGCAAAATGTGGAGCTGGAAGCGAAAAAAATGGACCAAGTCAATCAAAGTCAAAGAACTCGATAATTCTGAAGCCCACAACCTGGAGATCTATAGCCACGCCATGGTGAAACGAAGATTCGCGATCAAATAAGCCAACTTAGGGAATACAAGTTATTAAAGATTTCAATGCCGTAGAGCCTACTGCCACGGTGTACAAGCCAGTTTTTGAAAATAATAAATACTTCGGTTCTGCCTTCAACCCTTCCTTATGCTTCACGTTATTCTTGACTTTTGAAGACCAGATACGTTCTAGACGACTGAGAGAGATCTGATTTCACTTGAAGTTTACTTTTGAAGAAATTTTAAGGCAGCATAACTTCTAAACCTTTGTTTACTTTGTTTTTCATTATGCTTTTCAAGGTGAACTTTGTTTTTGAGTATTTGTTTCCAGTAGTTATGGGCTAAAAATCCTAGATTTTGTTTAGACTAGATGTTCGTTATGACTATGTGTTAATTGATTCGATCTTGGATTGTTTCTAACTACTAATTTGTTATGATAGCTTATTAAAGACCCTTTTGTGTTAATGATAACTAATTTTTCTGTTTATTGCTGAGTTTTACTAAAATTAGATCATCATTTTTTTGGTAGGCTTGTATCTTATGAATTTGTGATCATCAAAGTTATAGGACTAGTGTTTTCATCATAAACCTAGGGTTAAATATAAAAGCGGGTATGTAAGGGTCGAATTGTTGTAATTAGTCGAAGTATGTTTTGGACTCTTCGAATGTTTTGTAATGTATTTTACTAGGACGCTTTTATTCGAAGCTTTAGAGTTAATGCCTTAGTATATTTTTTGTATGCTTTCAGTTCCCTATAAATAGGGTTATTTACTAGAGTTAGATAAGAACTTTTACAGACTTGTCTACTGTACTCTGTAAAGAATTCGAAAGCATAATAGAGCATAACAAGATCATATTTACATCCTGTGTTCAAATCTCGTATTCTTACTTGAATTCATACTCTGATTAATTCATTACTCGATTCATTGGTTCATCAATTGGTATCAGAGCAAGAATCATATCTCTGATCTAATTTTCACGTTGTACAAAAGGTTTTTGAATCAAAAGTTTCCGCACTTTTTGAAAGTAAAAAGTTGTCTAGATCTTAGTCTGTGATTCGATTCTGCATTTGAATTGTTGAATCGAGTGTTATTCTCATCAATTCGATTTGATTCATCTAGTTTGTTTTCAAATTCTCAAATCTTTTAAAACTTCTCAAAATCATCTTCCGTACAACAATGGCGAGTTTCAATCTCAATTCGATGACCTCGTTTTCTCATCTGTTAGGTTCATCAACCAAAATTCCAATACTAATCCCTGAATACTATGATCAGTGGGCTGATCGTATGCAGGATTATCTGAATGGTCTGGATGAAGAATTATGGTCATGTATCACTGGAAATGTCAATGTTCCAGTGAATGCTCAACCAATTGGGTCATCTTCTACAAATCTGGATTTGATAATCAATCTGATCGTCTGAGGAAACTGGAGAAGAGGTGTATGAGGGAACTGCGAGGTGCTTTACCTCCAGTTGTGTACAATTACGTTAGAAGTTGTACAACTGCAAAGGAGGTATGGAATGTGACAACCGTCAAAATTCGAGTCGGTTCTAGATTTGACTAAACTTAGTTGCACGTACAGGCATGACACATACTAGACTTAGTAACTAGAAGCTAAGTTATAACCTACTAGGAACTTGGAAACAATTAGAAACAATGGATAATGTACTTAGATTTCATATTGATATGTGAATTCTACAACTACTTAACTGTAGAGGCTATCCATATTCGGGTCACTCTTTGACTCGAACACCTTTTCATGAATCATATACACACATTATGCACTTGACCTAGTGGTAAAAATTAGGACGGAGTCTCATGGAACTTAAGTCAAAGTTGAAACTATGACTAGTATACTTGGTTCTTCAAGTTCGCTTGAATCTCGGAACCACTACATATAAATGCCAATAAACCGACAAAAAGGAATTAAAAACATTATTTATAACTATAAAAGAGTTATAAGACTCAAAAATAATTTGATGCCTCCAAAATTCAATCTACCTTGATATTTAAAGTTTAGCAAAATCCGAAAAACCCTAAAAACCCTAAAAGCTCTAAAAACTCATATTTATAAACTTTAACCTTAAAAATCCTATAAAAACAATTATGAACCTTATAATATTATCTTATCATAATAAGTATTATGAAATACAATCATTGAAAAATAAAGATTTAGTTATTAACATTTACCCTTGATTTATAAGTCAAAAATCAAGAGTTTTATGCATAAAAACTAGGTTAAGGTGCACATTTTATAAAAAGTTGGATATTTTTATAAAAGATTTGAATTTTTATAAAAGAAACAAGAGAGAGGGAGCCTCTCCTCCCCTAAATTTCGTTCTCTCCCTCCCCATATCTCTCTCTCACACTCTCATTCTCCAACATACACACATCTCTCTTCTTTCTCTCTCTAGAAAACTCTCTCTACATTCTCTCTAATTTTTTTTCTCCAAACACCACAACCAGAGCCTCTTAACCACAAAATTATGAAGATTCATAAGGGGTTTCAAGCCACAAATAAATTTAAGGTAAAGAACATACATCTCTTGAAGATCCACAACAATGATTTAAGCCATGCATGTGCATTTTACTTCAAAAAACCGACTTCTACTTCTTCATCTTCTTCAAATTTGTTTTCTTTTTGTTAAAATGGTTTTTAGAACATCATGGATGTATTCTAACACCATGCATGTATGATAAACAAGGTTACATGTTCATGATCTTAGTGCAAAAAATGATTTTTAAGGACTAAAACATTAAACTCAAGTTAAGAGTTTTTTAGAAACAAAATTTTGTTCATAAATGCATGTATACATTTTGATAAGTTTTAATCTTTTGATCTCTGGAAACATGACTAAAATATGAGTTTATCGTGATATATTTAAAATATTTCAAAAGATTTACTCAAGGTAATGATGAAAACTCACTTTTCTAACCAATCACCATGCATGCAATCTGCCAGATTTCTTTACCTGACTTTAAACTGCCATATCTCACTCATTTCTTAACCACAATTCGTGATTCTTTTTCTGAAATATAATAAATTGAGTTAGATTTCAAACCCATCTGACCTCACTGGAAAATTCCAATATTTCGATTTTTACCAATTTTTACAAATCTGTTGCTCAAACAGCACTTTCCTTATGAACATTTGTTTTGTGTTGCATGTTCAAAGGACTTATTCATCACTAAAAATCATTCAAAAATTATTTTGAACTCTTAATATCATGTATTAATAGGTACAAAAATATCTTGATTCAAAAGTCTTTGTAACATGTTGCAAAAATTCTCAAAGTAACATCAATAATCTTTACATAAATCACAAGAACCAAGTTTTCTCTATAATTTATTGAGCCTTTAGGCATGGTTTTCAACATCAAAAATAAGAAAAAAAAATTTCGTTGTTATTAAATTGTATGAAGATGCATTCTGGAAATTTTCAGCGCAATATATATTTTCTTTACTTTTATATGAAAATAATAAGAAAATAAAGTGTTAAATCATATAAAATACTTACACTAGTAAATAAATTCTGTAACAATTCTTGGATGATCCTTTAACTCAATAAACATCTCCCATGAAGTTTCAATGACTTTTGTTACTGTTTAATATGGTTTTGAATTTTCTTTTTGTTTAGCTCTAATAAATCATAAAACCACATTGGGAAATATAAAAAGAGTATCTAATAATTTTCGCAGCTTCTACCCTATGTGGAAGACTCAGGACAATATTTTGGGAATTTTTCAAAATGTATATCTATTTTTCATGATTTTTTTGTGTTTATAATGGACTAAAAACAGGAAAAATAGTTTTACTCATCCAAAATTCATGAAAATTTACCAGAACACCTTATAATATATTAGAATGCTACATAAAAAATTTGATAATTTTTCTCTTCTGTATGCTATTTTTCATCTATTTTCCCAAGATTAAATACACTTAAATCCATTTTTATTAGAATAAATGCACAAAAATCATAAAATTAGGTTAAACAGTTTAGAAATTCATTTTTCTATTTTTCCCAGCTTAAGTATGTCTAATGGCAGTATTATTAAAAGTTTGGGAATTTTTATCATCTGGATCCTATTTTTCACGAATTTATATTGTTATGAAGGCTTAAAAATTGGGAAAAATAGTTAATCACATCAAAAATTCAAGGGAAAATTTCTGGAAGACCTCTACTGTGTTTAGAATGAAAATGCAAAGTTTGAGAATTTTTGGAAATTGTTTGATAATATTTTGGCTTTTTAAGAGCTTAAAACACATTTAAATGTGTTGAAATACCCTCAATTAATATTACAAAAATCTGGAAATTAATATCCAAAATTGTCTTAATCACATGAGCTATAAAATTTCACCATTTCAGAAAAATGTTTGTAACTTGTCAATATTAAATTTTGACACAATATTGGCATAATTCTATTGTACTAGTAAGTATACTAGTGTTAGATTTCGATTAGAGACTCACTAGCGAATACCATTATTGTAGGAATCGGTAGTGGTACACGTGGAACGTAGTTCAAGGCATCATTTTCATCATCTCAATGCATTGTGAGTATTCACGACTCCCCTATTTTCCTGTTTCTTTTAAATGTTTTGGGGGTGGGAAAGCATGTCTTAAACTATCTATGTTCATTGTATTTATTTGATTCGTATAAACTTGGTTGCTATATTTTTCATATTGTGAGTATTCATAGCCCATATTTTACGTTTTTAATGTTTTGGGGTGGAAAGCATGCTACAATTTCTATGAACATTATTTTATGAACTTGTGCTATGAACTATATGATATGAACTTTGTTGTATGAACCTTGTATTATTAACTTGTACTATGAATTTGGTGTTATGAACTTGTACGATTAAGTCCCCGGAGAACCGATACAACCTATTAACTCATATTCGAGCCGATGGTCTTATGGATAGCGCTATTTGGGGTCGACAGCCCCCACTCGCCCGGAACCGCGAGTGCATATTTCCATGAACTGACATCATGGGAACCATGGGCATGATGGAATGGGGGCAGGAATGGTCATTAGGCTTGGGTTGTGAACTCATGAATGGAAACTTGATGCATATACGAATCTTATATCGTATTTTAGTAACGAAACTTGTATACTCATTTTATCAACGAAACTTATATACTCATTTTAGCAATGAAACTTGTTTACTCGTTTTAGTAACGAACTTTATTTCCCATGAGAATATGAACATTGCATCTCATTTGAGCAACATACTTTATCTCTCATGATGACAACGAACTTTGTTTGTGCAAACTTATTTACTTATTTTGGCAATATATTTTTATTCGTGGAAACTTTTATCAAAATTTTTATTTCGATTTATGAAACCAATATTATTTTTAAATATGTGAGTACTCACCAACTATTTTTGTAGTTGACGCTCGTTTTACATGCTTTTTCAGGAATCATCTAGTAAGAGGCACGTAGAGACACAACACTTGTAGGAGCATTTGCATGTCTTGACTTTTAAATACATTGTAATCTCTTTTAAAAAGTTGTTCAAACTCATTGTAAATTTGTAATGATTTTTAATATTATGGTTGGTGTTGTCTTTTAACTTTTGCTATGAGACCCTTTGTACTGCCACGCCCCGTATTTCCGCTTTAGCGGGGTGTGACATGGAACAATCTGAAAGATAAGTTTCAAGGAAGTGAGAAAACAAAAATCAATTCAGTCAAACAGTGTTTGGTTGAACTGAAAGATTTCAAACAAAAAGAAGGAGAAACAATTGAAGTTTACTATGATCGTCTTAACGAGTTAATCTATCGTTGCAATCGCTATGGAATTACCAGGACATCAAAGGAATTCAATCTCATCTTTGTAATGGGGCTTCGAAAAGAGTGGAGAAGTGTGAGTATGATGGTGAAGAATCAACAAAGTTTTGATACATCAACTCTCAATGATTTGTACAATCAGTTGAAAACACACGAAATTGAGGTAAATGAAATTGCTGAGGAATCGAAGCTGAATTTGGGAGGTCCATTAGCTCTTGTGTCAAAGATTTCTGAGAAAGAAGCTGAAAATGGTGATTCTGAGGAAGAAGAAGGATTCATCATGAATTCGGATGATGAAGCAATAGCATTTTACTCGAATAATCGTGTTAAGAAATTTTTCAAAAAGCCGTTCAATTCGAAGACTAAGCTTGCTGAGGTGAAAGGAAGTTCAGTGAGTAAAAATGTTGTTGAGGAGAAAAAGAAAGTTGAGAAGCAAGATTCGAAGATAGATGATGAAAAGGGTGAGAAGAAGCTGAAAGGTGATGCTGGAATAGATTGTCATTATTGCAACGGTACGAATCATCTTGCAAATGACTGTATGCTTCGAAAGAAGGATGAGAGGAAGAATAAAGTCAAGGATGAGGCGTATTATGCAGAGAAGCTGGAAGAGGTTCGTACGAAAGCTAAAAGTTTGTCATTGGTTGCAAAGGGTGAGCATGAGGATGAAGATGGAACTTATCAAATCTGGTCATCCGGGTCAGACGATGAAGAAATGAGGAATCCAACGCATGGAGCGATGTATGCGAAAATGGAGGAGGATTCAGATGACGAAGAATTCGAAGTGAAAGGACGATGCTTCGTATCTAAAACGGCGGACAAATCTCCAATGACAACAAAGGTACGTAAAATTCTCGAATCCTTTAATATTCCTACATATGCTTATGACTCTGAACTAATTTCTTTTGATGAGACGGTTACTTATTTTGATTCAATTGTTGTGTCTGCTAGCAATGAGGCCAACAAGTTGTCAATGGAGTTATTAGAGGTCAAAAGGAGATTAGACTTGAAAATAAGCAAAATTTGATGGTTGAAAATGAAACTGATATACCCTCAACTTCGAAAGTTAGTGATGTGAACTTCATGGATATCAAAGACAGTCAAACTGATGATAGTGATGATGAAGATGAAGATAAAATTTCGAAGGAAAAGAAATCTTCAAAGGAAGAAGAAATTCCACGAATAGTGGTTGATCAGGTGTATGGTGATACACAAAAGTTCGAAAAAGTGATGAATGAAAAAGGTGAACACTATCTTGAAACGAATTTAGTGGTTTATCCAAATTTCAAATGTACAGATGATGTCATTTTTCCAAATCAAGTTTTCGTAAGTACTGGAAATGTTGAGAATATCAAACCAGAATTAAAGAAGTTAGTTGAAGAGGGTAATTCAAAAACAACTGATGAAGGCTTTTTCGCAAATCAAAGCACAGTTGAAAACAACTTAACAAAGAATTCGTATGTTTTCCAACGTCAAAAAGCACAAAGACAATGGGTTGAAAATCAAAAATTGAAAAAGTGAATTCAAAACAAGTTGAAAAGGAATGTGAAAAAGTTGTCAAATTAAACTCCAAGGAATTCAAAGATCAAATTGACAAATTTTCGAAGGAAAACAACATTTCAAAAAGACAAGCAAGAAAGAAAATATTTTGGCAAAATGTTGAGTCTTAAAGGTGTCTGAATCACAATCACCCAAAAATATTTTCAAAGCTAAAAATTCATCTTTTTCAACAAAACCTCAACATTCATCTCAATCAAATCATTCAAAGTCTGAAGTGATTAATCAACCAAGGTTTTCGAAAGTTTCAGAAACTAATATTCCAAGAAAATTTTCAAATAACTCAAATCCAAATCAAAAATTCTTTCAACGTCAACATTTTAAATCAACAGTTGATACATCATATGCTAAATCTTTTATAACAAATCCAAAAGTTGATTTTGTTCCTAAAAAGCCAAATTTTCCAAATCAAACGAAGAAAGAAACTATGAAAACTTCACGAGAATAAGGAATAACGTCAAGGAAGAACATTGATCATTGGCTTGAAGGCAAAGGAAACATGTATCAGTCAAATACATTTTCAAAGGAGCAAATTCACGAAGCATATGAAAAGTATGTGAATAATTCATCAAATGGCAGTTCATCGTCTAAGGATTCGAACATTTCAGTCAAAGCTTGGAAACCAGTAATAAAAGCAAAGAATGTTCATTCACAAACTCAGAATTCGAAGGGTAATGTCAGTGAACATTCGAAACCATCAAAAACTTATGTTTCGGTTCCTTTAAATGAAGATGTAAACTTAATTGATAGTCTCAAAACAAAAGTTTGTGATTGGGTTAAAAGTTCTTCATTGCATTCGAAATTGAAATCTAATTTCCAAGGACCCAAAAAGCCTTGGGTACCTAAAATTTTCCATTGAATGTAGGTACTATGTGACGAGCAATATGATAACAAGTGGTACATCGATAGTGGTTGCTCTCGTCACATGACTGGGAAGAAGGAGAATTTACGTGATTTTCGAAGTCTCAAAAATGCTGGAGTAGTGAAGTTTGGGAACAATCAAAAATTTCAAGTCAAAGGATATGGGAAGATCATGAATGGACAATTCACAGTGAATCGTGTGACGTATGTTGAAGGTCTTCAACATAACTGGATAAGTGTTTCTCAACTTGTTGTGGGCACTGGAAATCAAGTTCTTTTTAACGAAGAAGGAAGTATTATTTCGAATGTCAAAACAAAAGAGGTGTTACTGAAATCCAAAAGGAAAGGTGACATGTTCACTTTAGACATCACTCCGATAGTAGGGAAACCTGCTATATGTCTTCTTTCGAAAGCAACATCAGACTTAAGTTGGCTTTGGCATCGAAGACTTTCTCATCTCAATTTTCGAAACATCAATAAACTTGTGGTACAAGATCTGGTAAGAGGTTTACCTGTACTTAAATTTGACAATGATTCTTTATGTGCAGCTTGTGAAGTTGGCAAGCAACATAAAAAAGGTCATCCAATTACGATTGATTCGAAAATAGTTGCACCTCTGGAGCTCTTACATATTGATTTGTCGGGACCTTCGACAGTTTCAACTCTCAACAAGAAACGGTACATTTTAGTGATTATTGATGATTTTTCCAGATTTACGTGGGTTTATTTTCTCAGTCTTAAATCTGAAGTTGCACAAATCAAGATTGACTTTATCAAAAAGATGGAAACAACATTGAAGAAGATTGTTCGAAAAATTAAGAGTGATCATGGAACTGAATTTAAGAACAATGTTCTTGATTCATTTTTGGTGGACAAAGGGATTTCGCATAATTTTTCATCTCCATACACACCACAACAAAACGGTGTTGTTGAACGAAGAAATAGGTCTCTATGCGAAGCGGCAAGGACTATGTTGGCATATGCGAATCTTCCACAATATCTTTGGGCTGAAGCAGTATCAACCGCATGTTTCACTCAAAACAGATCGTTCATTCATCGTCGTTTTAACATTACTCCATATGAAATTCTCAACAATCGAAAACCTAATGTCAAATTTTTTCATGTTTTCAGATGCAGATGCTTCATTATGAATATCAAGGATAATCTTACGAAATTTCAAGCTAAAGCAGATGAATGGATTTTCTTGGGATATTTGCATAATTCAGTCGCATATCGTGTGTTGAACAAAAGAACACGAAGAGTTGAAGAAACTTTTAATCTTACATTTGATGATTACTACATTAAACAAACAACATCACAGTTTGAAAATCATCCTATTTTGACAAAAACACAAGATGAATCTGAATCCTCACAAACATTAGATGTTGATTATGATTTAATTTTTGGAATTTTAGATCATGCTGTTAATGCTGAAATACATGCAAATGATAATCATATCTCTGAACTCACAAAGCTTACTGATGATTCAACCTCAACTTCTCCAGAGAAAAGCGAAAGTATGCAAAACATTCCAGTGGAGGGGGAGCAATTGGATTCGAATATTCTAGTTGAGGAAGAACATTCTTTTGAGGGGGAGAATGGAAGAGTGAATGCTAATGTTGAGGGGGAGCATAATGTTGAGGGGGAGAATTTAGAAAACATTGAGAATAATAATGATTTTGATGATGTTTGTTCGATTGTAGGCTCAGAAAACGATGATATATACGAAGATGCACCTTTGGAATTTGATCCAGCATATCTGCCAATGGAAAAGTGGACAAAAGATCATCCGAAGGATCAAGTAATTGGGAATCCACAAGAGGGAGTTTTAACAAGAGCTCAAATTCGTGCAAAGAATGAGGTATTGAATACTCATCAAGAATTTTGCATGTTCAATGTTTTCATCTCTAAGATTGAACCAAAAACAGTTAAGATTGCAATGGAACACTCAGATTGGGTTGTTGCAATGCAATCTGAATTGTCTGAATTTGAACGAAACAAGGTCTGGAGATTAATTCCTAAACCTGAAAATGTTTCGATTGTCGGGTTAAAATGGATTTTCAAAAATAAAACCGACAAAGATGGAAATATTGTTCGAAACAAAGCCAGACTTGTTGTTAAAGGATATTCACAACAAGAAGGAATCGACTATGAAGAAACTTTTGCTCCTGTCGCAATACTCGAGGCGGTTCGTATATTTCTGGCTTATGCAGCTCACAAAGATTTTGATGTTTATCAAACGGACGTGAAGTGTGCATTTCTAAATGGAGAGCTTGACGAAACTGTTTACGTGGAACAACCCCCAGGTTTTATTAACGAAGAATTTCCAAATCATGTTTATATTTTAGATAAGGCAGTTTATGGTTTGAAACAAGCACCACGAGCATGGTATGCAACTCTTACCTCATTTTTGAAACAATCTAAATTTAAACAATGATCAGTTGACCCCACATTATTTCGAAATAAAGTGGGGAATCATCTAATGCTTTTTCAAATTTATGTTGATGATATTATTTTTGGCTCAACTGACCCTGCTTTGTCTAGAGAATTCGAAGATTTGATGAAAAGTAAGTTCGAAATAAGCATGATGGAAAAAATCAATAATTTTCTTGGTTTGAATATTCGTCAAAACAGAGAAGGAATTTTTATTAATCAAGAAAAATATACGAAGAATCTGTTGGAAAAGTTTGGATTGACGAATAGCACGAAGTTACGAGTTCCAATGGCAATGGGCATAAAGCGAACACCGTCGTTAGATAAACCTGCTGTTGACATAACTTTATATAGGCGCATGATTGGTTCATTACTTTATCTCACATCAAGTAGACCTGATATCATGTTTTCTGTGTGTAATCTCACATCTCACTGCTGTGAAGAATATCTTTCGTTATCTTAAAGGAACAATTTCATTAGGATTGTGGTATCCTTCGAACACTGGGTTCTTTGTACAAGCATATTCGGATGCTGACTTGGGTGGTTGTAATCTTGATCGAAAAAGCACAAGTGGTGGATGTCAATTTCTTGATGGCAAATTGGTGAGCTGGAAGTCGAAAAAGCAAACATGCGTATCAATTTCAACAGCTGAAGCAGAATATGTGGCTGATGCTGCTTGCACTTCACAAATAATATGGATCCAAAGTCAATTGTGTGATTATGCAATAAATATGAAAAAGAGTCCATTATATTGTGATTCTCAAAGTGCAATAAGAATTTGTCATAATCCTGTGCAGCATTCGAAGACTAAACATATAGCTCTTCGTTATCATTTTATCAAAGATCACGTGGAGGATGGGAATATTGAAGTACATTTCGTGAAAACAACTGATCAGTTAGCTGATATTTCACGAAACCTTTAGATGAAAAATCCCTTATGAGAATTATAGAGGGACTTGGAATGATCGATGAAAATTCTGTTCCATGCGAAAAAGAAGAACGATGCATGATAAGGAATGAATCAGAGGCGCTGAATAATAAAAAAAACAAGGCAAAGTCATTCAGCATTCAGATGTTACTGTTCATAGTCAACGCTTCGACCCCTTCGAATTCGCACATTTGTTACTTATTTTAAGGGTTGATTCAGATGTTACTGTTGATAGTGAAAGCTTCGACCCCTTCGAATTCGTACATTTGTTACGTATAAGGGGATGATAAAATTTTGCATATTTGCATCAAGTAATATTTCAATTTTCGAAAATTCAAAAATCCAAAAATATTTTCGTTTGTTTTGTCATTTAATTTTCGAAAATTCAAAAATCCAAAAAGATTTTTGTTTGTTTTGTCATTTAATTTTTGAAAATTCAAAAATCCAAAAATATTTTCGTTTGTTTTGTCATTTAATTTTCGAAAATTCAAAAATCCAAAAAGATTTTCGTTTGTTTTGTCATTTAATTTTCGAAAATTCAAAAATCCAAAAAGATTTTCGTTTGTTTTGTCATTTAATTTTCGAAAATTCAAAAATCCAAAAATATTTTCGTTTGTTTTGTCATTTAATTTTCGAAAATTCAAAAATCCAAAAAGATTTTCGTTTGTTTTGTCATTTAATTTTCGAAAATTAAAAAATTCAAAAAGATTTTCGTTTGTTCTGTCTTTATTTTCGAAAAATCAAAACAACAAAAATATTTTGATTCTTATTTCTTTTTAATATTTTGTTGCAGATTCTCATGAAGATACAGAGGAGATTATGCTTGCAGTACTCGGGTAAGGTATATTTTTCGTATGAATCGATAAATTTTTCATCATTCGAACTAGTTAGGATGTCCCTAGAAGCATGCTGCTGTATGTTGACCAAAGCCTCCATGACTCAATGTGTGTGTACGAAAGCCTTAATGAAATTATTCATACGAAGATTTCTTCCCAATCAGGCTTATATTCATATTAGTCTCTGAGCTACCTTACTCTTCTCAAAATGAGTTAAGAGTTTACTGTTTGGTCCAAATATAACATATGTACTTTTCGTGTCTTACATCAATCTTTTTCATCCATAAAGTTCTTACATGACCACACACGAAGACATATGTCCGAGAGGTCTCTGATCAAACCCATCGAGACTTAGTTATATCAAAACTCTGTGTTTATGATCTGACATCATGAGACCGTGATGAAAGTGAAACCCAATTTTTATTACCTTTTTTAAGGAATTGACGGGGAACTAAGTTCCAGATTTTCACGAAACTTTTGTTTCTGTACAAAAATTCGAAACTCCAAATCATATTCATTTCGAATGAGTGGTCTTGATCAAACATTCGAAACCCACGATGTTTGTTACCCAACAAGATCCAGCACACAAATTTTTTTTTCTTGAATATGATTTCCGTGTGAGTTTCATTCGAATGTCCTTGTCATTTCAAAATTTATCTAATTCAACTTGTCACTGACTACACTGGTCAAACAAGTAATTTCTGTTACAATTTCTCACCTTATGTTTAGGATGACATGTAACGAAAATTTTGAACTATCCACGAAGCATTAAAAAAGAAGCCCTTCGATACTTATCAACAAGTATTCGATTGTAATTCACGGGAACCCACACAAGCTATTGATCATTTCTCTTAATGATTAATGAAGTAATGTTTGCCCGGGATTTCATCTGCTTTTGTGTCAATGGTTTGACATCACAATATCCCATATTTTTCTTATCTTTGTTTCTCGTCTATATTCTTTGGAACACTGCACTCACGAAATCCTTGAGGTTCTGAGTAATACCAACTCAGGCTGATGATTTCGAACTTCTGGCGTATGACTTCGCTTTTCATCCTAAAAGTGAAAGAGCCTTGCTTCCATTCGAAGGGTTCTGACGATTACAACTTTGTTGGGGATTACAAGACAAGCTGTTTATAAATGACGTATGGTATTCTGTCCGTTTTTCAAGGCGATGTGACAGCTACTTTTTGACGCATGACTACTTTTACGCAGTAATGGTCCGATTTTCAAGGTGCCACGTCGGATATCATTAAATACATATCCCGCTTCAAATTCAAATTTAAGGGTTACAGATAAAAGGGGATTCAAGGGTCCATTGTCAGTTTACGCGATCAAAAAGCAAATTTCCCAAATTCTCTGTTCATCATCATCTTCAAACCCTAAAAATGGCGACTTCTGCTCATATCAATTCTTATACCACTGAAGATGCTTCTTCATTACCAATAATGAAGATTCATGCAACAAACTACTACTTGGAGGGTGAAGTTTCTCAGTACCCGGAAGAATTGAAGATGCTAATAGTTGCTTTGAAGAACTCGGTTTTGGCTAAGGCGATGTTTAATTGTTTCTCTGTTCCATTGTCCTGGCTTTCTCAAACAGGATCAACTGCGACTTACAACAAAGCATCTGATACGATTACTTTTCATCTCGTGAACGACAAAAAGGTCAGGCTAACCAAGAAACTCTTTTGCCAAATTCTTTCTATTCCGAATTCGCCTCCATTTGTTGATTTCACATTCCCTCAAATCGTATACATGTTTAATGAGATGGGTTATCAGCCACCATTGTCCAAGAAAAGTGATTTTAAGAAATCAGGTCTTCCACGACTATGGAATTTCTTCTTTGGTATTTTTCCAAGATGTTTGACTGGCAGAACAGTTGGTCTAGACAAAGGAAGAATGGAGGTTTATGCCATGGTTGCTGGCATATATTATGATCTTCAAGTGGACTATTCTACACAATTATGGAAGGAATTCCAAAAGGGATATTGTCGCTAAGGGATATTGTCGCTAAGGGAAGAAAATAAATCTAAACGATCAAAGAAGTCTGAACCTGCTTCTTCTGAAAAGCAAACCAAGGATTCGAAATCTTCGAAATCTCCAAAGAAGAAGCCTGAAACCGTTCAAGTATCTGTTGCTGAGACTCAAGTGATTGAGCCCATTCTTGAAGAAACACAAGAAAATGTAATCATTCCTTCGAAGACTGGAATGTTTCGAAGAATCAAAATGAAGTCCACCCACAAAAGCAAATTTCCTACACACAAAGTGGTTCGAAAACCTCAAATCACTCATCAAGGTGTTTTGATAAGAGAAGTGCCAGTACCTGTTTCTCCGGTGTCTAAGAAACGAAGGGCTGAGGATATGGCAAAACAGTTATCAAAGAAGAAGAAGAAGAAGACTCGAAAACTTGTCATTTCTACTGAGTCAACAGAAGATGATGAGGACCGAATTCCAGAAACTCCTGAGCAGACAATCATAATACCACCCGAAGATTCGATTACCAAGTCAGTTTCTGAGGCGGTTCGAACTTCAGGCATCCCTGCACACGTATCTGATACGGATGCAAATGTCGATATGGGTAAAGGAGGTTCGAAAAATGCAGCTCCAAGTCACGCTACGTCTGCTCCTTTTGAAAGTATTGTTTCTTTACCATTATTCACTACTCCTCTTACTTCATCCACAGATTCCCCAACATTCGAACATATTCTTGATTAACCTTTTACTTCTATTTTTTCTTCACAATCTACTGAGCCACCCAAACCAACTTCACCTGTTCAAGAAACCGTTTTTATGGAGATAGAGACTGATAATGAGGGGTTTGGTGGTACGTTTGAAGAATTTGAATTTCATGAAGAGGAAGAGGAGTTTCCTGATCATATGTTGATGACCATGAAGCAGTTTAAAATTCTGAATCAGTAATTGAATTCAATAATTCAATCTCAAGCAGATTTAGGGGGTGGTGCTTCTGTTTCTAGTTTGGAGGTTGATTCAATGTTGAAAATGCTTGAAGCCAGAGTGATTAGCAAAGTATCTGGAATGATTACTGACTCTGAATCAAGAATTTTGGAGAAGGTTGATTATAATGATCAAAACAATGAACTTCGGATCAATTCTCAAAATTCAAAGTTTTCCAGTGATGTGAAGGAATTGAAGAATGTAACAAAAGATCGGCACGTTCTTTTTGTTCAGGAAGTGAAGAAAGTAAGGGAGGATGTAAATTTGCAGATTCACGAACTTCGTGAAGATATGCAAAAAGAGATTGTCACTGTTCAACAGGATTATGCATCCTTAAAATAACTCAACTTCCAAAATCCGAAAGTGCAAGCTTTGAGGAAGTGCTTAAGTTGCTCAAAGAGTTAAAAGAGATTTCTGATAGGCCGGTTTCTTCTCCATTGATTACTCCTGAATTTTTATCTCAGAAGTTTATCCAATTCGAAGCCATTCTCAACAAACAACTTGCTCCTCTCTTTCGAATATCTAGCCTTCTTCCAACAACAACTGCCCCGCCTGTTTTCACAGGGGTGCAAGGGGGAGAAAGAAAAACTACTGAGTCGAAGGCTAGTGGTGAGGATGTTAAAGTTGTGGGAAAAGTTTTTCCTTCAAAAATTCCAACAACAAAACCAGTAATAATTTCTGTTGAACTGGTTTCTTCAACAGTTGTAACAACAATGCCAATTGCAAGACCAATTTCGAAAGGAATTGTGATTGGTAAATCTTCGGAGACTGGTGGGAGTGGTTTGAATCCAAAAGAGACAATTGACAATCCAGCCTTGAAAGATAAAGGTAAATCAATTGTAATGGAAAAATCGAAAGAGGAAAGGATGGCTGAAGCGGAAGCTGAACTTGAAAAACTGAGGATTATTCAGAGCATTATGACTCAGCGTGCTAGTGATCCGAAGGGAATGGATAAAGGTGATCCAGCCAAACACTATAATTACGAAACAATTGAGGCCAAGGTTGCTTTTAGTCACATGTATACATTCGAGAAGAAACCAAAGCAGAGTTATTTGGTCACGAATACTGATGCAAGCCAGCTGGATTTTCCCATAAACGAAATGATTTTTATCATGCCTCAGTTCAAAGCAGAAGGGAATTTTAAGAATAAGGATGAAGGTACACACATGAAAATTCGTTTTCATGCTGTTCTTGGAAAAGCCCCTGAGGAAGTTTGGTATTTAATAAAAATCAAGAAGGTCATAAGTATGAAAAAGGATGTGATTTTCGAAAACACAGTCCAGAATGTTAAGTATGTGGTTGCCAGGGCAAATGGAAATATTTGCGAATTCACTGTTGTAGATTTTCCATTAATGAACTTGTATGTGTTGGATTAATGTCTAAGTCCATAACTATATTTGGTATGTACTTGACCCGACCCGGCATGGTCCATTTGGGTTGCATTTCACCGGCACAATTTATATGGATAGTCTTTTGAGAATAGTATATTTATGATTTATATTAATATATTATAAGTTCTAATATATTAATATTGAATCATATTATTTAATTAGTATTGATCAAGAATTAATTTAGAATTAATTAAGTGATCAAAAAGAACTAATTAAATATGGACTCTTATATATATGGAATGGGCCAAGTTCATTTAGGTTGGGCTAAGCTTTGATGGATGGTCCATGGAGCTTTTAACCCATGGATCCTATGTAAATGAAAGGTCATGGGTATTAGGGTTTACATGGATGTAACCCTAATCCTCCATAATATATAAAGGGGTCCTCGGCTCATAAAATTGGCACAAGTGTGTGAAAATAAGAGTGGGCCGATTTTAGTGTGCATACATATTCTCTCAAATTTTTGTAAGGTGTTTTGGTGATTTGTGATTCCATTTGAGGCTTCCACACTATTGAGGCTAAGCTCTTAAAGCTTGAAGACATCAAGCTACATCAAAAGGTATGTCATCTAACTAGAACTTTGTAGTATAGGTGCTTCATAATATGCTAGTTAGGATGAAACCTTGGAATAGTTAATATTTGCATGTATAATAGAGAAAACATAGATCCAAGGTTTATAGGGTTGCATGTACACCATAGGAGTGTTAGAATGCTCAAAACCCAACAGTGGTATCAGAGCCATGGGTTGTTTTCTGTTATATTGATGCAAATGTTTTATTTTCAAAGTTGAAAAAAAATAAAAAAAAACATGACGTTTGTCAAATTTTAAGATAATTACTTGATTTTGTGAAAAACTAATTATTTGTAAAATTTGAATCATTTGCTATATGAGTTGAATTAGGTCAAATTTTGTAAAAGATAAAATGATATGATTATTTTATTAGTTTTAAAAGTTTGATCTAAATGTTTGATTCAAAGTTTTTATGGAGTTACGAAATTTGGTGTTAATATTTTAAAGAATTCAATAACTTGTTCTTAAGTTATGCAACATGGAAAGTTTCATCATAAAACACCATTAATTCCATAAGTTATGGAATCCAAAGGTTTTCAAGAATTACAAAACTTGCCCTCAAGTTTTGGAATTTGAGAAAAGTTTTTTATGAAAAAAAGAATTGAATTCTAAAACTTTTGGGTTCATAACTTAAACAATTAATTAAATGGTTTTAATTTTGAGTTTAATAATTGGAATTATGATGTTTTGTTGAATAGTTCAAATTAACTCTTATGGACTTTATTAATAGTTAATTAAAGCGTTTAATTAAAAGAGTATTATTAATCCATAAATATATGGTTTGAGTTTAATTTTGAGTTTAATAAATGGCAAGTCGTCTTACCATTAGTAGGCCTCATTCACGAAGCCGGTCTATAAGGTGGGTATAAGGTTACTGCCTATAAAATGGCAGTTTAAAGGGTGTCCACTCTCACTCACCGCTTCCTTGACCGGTGGAGGGTCGTTAGCCGAACAGGTAGGACAAGGACTATAATTCTCCCTTCATTATAAGTATAATGATAAATACTAAGTAACTAAACACTTATAAATTCCCAATCTTAGTTACTTAGGAAAATGTGAATAAGGTGCTAATCCATGAAATTACACTTTGCACTTTGTTTAAGCTGTTAGTGGAGCGTGTGGGGTTAACCGGCATACTAACCTGGACTTAACAAGGTAGGCAAAGGGTAACTTAATGTTTATCATAGTATCGTTGGAGTGTGTGTGGTTAACCGGCACATCGATTGAGGGGTAAATATTAAGGGTACCAAGTATATTTCCATGGTTACATCACACCTTGTTTTGTGATCCTCGGCATCCCAGTCACAAAACCTGAAGGGCACACTCGAGATTGAAACATGCCATTGAAAAGTTCAATGAATCTCAAAAGAATCTAGGAGTTTCAAAACCAATTAAAACCTAATAATACATTTCGTTTATCTTGGTGGAAATTGGTGAATCGTCATTCACCTACCTTCAAATATTTTATAGCTTGGATTACGGCATCCCTCTTCCAAGTTATAAAATAGTTTGTTGGGTCCTAGCCTTAATATATCATATTGGGTGTTATATTAAGGACTTAAATCAACTTTACGTGAATTTATCCCATTGTTGATGTCTGGTTTAGACAACAATGATCTTCCCAAACCAAGCTTTCCTAATGAATATGACTTCTCGAGTTTGGCACATGGAAGTCATACTTCTCTTCCTCCACCTCCTCCAATTATTCTCCCTAACCCACAAGTTCAAGGTCACTCAAGCCCTAATGGCAAGCAAGGTCTATGTGTGATCACATCTTAGAGATGAAGTCACATATTGACAAGCCGGGAGAGTTGGGTGTCAAAGTCTTGAGAAAGTTGGATGTTCAATCACTTTCTAAGTTACATAGTGAGTTCCTTTGGGACTACTATGAAACAGACTATGACATGAACCTTAATGATCATATCTATTTCCTTGGTGCTGCTGAATCACTAATGATTTGGAACAATAGTAAAGCAAATTTGATTAGAAGATCAACTTCCCAAAAACTTTATGGACAGTGACAATGGTGACACTGGAAATCCAGAAAAAGCATTCTCTTCCCAATGGAAAGGGATTGGCCATAGTCAACCTGGTTGACCAAATGGTAAAGAGAAAAGGCTAAGTCTGAGATAGTCCTATTACCAAAGGGTCCATATATTTATTTTGCCAAAGGAAGGGGCGTTGATTGCAAAGCTGCCAAATTTACCTAAGGATGTTAATGTCAATAAGTTTGACTCTACATCAGGTAGAGCCCATTATCTAACTCTGTTAAGTTCTATTCTGAGATCCTCATTACATGATGTGACTGGGTCACATGTTGATGTTTTAAGAATCAAAGAATAGAGAGAAATCTTAAAGGAAGTATATGCTGATTTTGATCGCGAAGGTGGATTTCGATCGCATCAGAATTTTGAGCAGTTGCTTAAGAAGTTATGACATATTGCTAAGGAATAGATAACAACAATTTTCCATGTGGATTGTAAGGATAAGTTTTTCCGCAAAGTTTTAAAATAAAAGAAAATTGTTTAATTTTATTTATTTGAAGTATCCTTACAATGGGATTTGTGGAAAATTGTTGCTTATATGATTCCACTGACAGCAATATTGGAAAATGGATCTGATTCTTTCATTTGTGGTAGTGTCTAAATTTACCAAATCAGGAAAGTTCCTCATCACCCAAGTTTCAATTGGACCGAAACTTGGAATCATGCAAGTTGAATAGTATGATGAATGAGAACTTTCAAGCATTGGAAAATCAAGACTAATTACTTGTTCACATGGATGTGTGAGTCAAGTGAAGGACTAAAGGGATCGAGTACACATTCTTGTGCACTGGTCATGTCCACCACAAAGCTCGTTAAGACTATTTGATTTACTAAAGTTTAGTAAATATGGTTATACTTACAAGTTTAAGTATAATTCTGAAACATTGGAAAAGTCTCAATGTATGGCAGAACGAATGGGAAGAATCAAATTAGGCAGAAAGATAAAAGTTTCTCAAATCTGAAAAGATGGGAGAGTACTTTAGTATCATGTTTGTGATCATCTTAATGATTTAGAAATCATATCACAATTAGTCCTCTAAAGGTCATCTTAGTGCATTCTTATGACTAAGAAGAGGAGTCATGAATTGTTGAAATAGTTAGATCAGGAAGATGAGTCATACTTCGTGCCAAAACAATTCTTAGAGTCATACTCCAAGATTGTAACTAGAGTGACATATCTAAAAGAAAGGTTTAAAACACTTGTCAAATGTAAGAGTAAAAGTGTCCTACTCTTGTACATTTGAAATTGGTAAGTTGTGATGTTTTGGATAAAACAAAGACCAACTAAGGCCAATTGTGTGAAGTGTTTGTCTTGATAAAGAATCCGCACTATCTCTTGAATATTTGGCAAGATAGTCTTATATGTCAAGAGGATAGTGGGCGTCTTAAAGATCCTAAAAAGAATTTCAAGAACTAATCAAGAATAAAACCTGAGGTTCTTCATTAGCACACGACTTGAGGTTTATAACCTATGGTGTTGACATATTCTGTGCCCATTCCAGTTAAAGTTGGCTTTGCATAGGAGTTCTGAAAGTTCTCAATTGGTTGCATAACAACTTGGAAGCAATGACAGGCCCTGTACTGCCAGGTGGCAAGAAGTTAAGATTGCATAAGTTCAGTCCATATGAGTTTGGATTTGTCATTATCCTTGTCTTGTGACTATGGTTTTGACGATTCACATGGATAAGAAAACATACACCATAAAATCTAAGGGTCATAAGGTTTCTCTCCGATTCATGAAAATGATGGTGAGGAAAAACTTCCACCAAGTAGATTTGAAGCAGATGGCAAAAGGTATAAACAATTGAGACTATGATTACGGCATCCCTTTTCATAGTTCTGAAATTGTTTAGACACACATGCATGCTATCTAAGGAAAGGTGTATGATTTTGATAAAGTTTTATCAAAGCATCTCGTATCAGAAATCTGAACTTTGGTAAGAAAGTCAATAAAGTATTGATTTCTAGAAGTCCAGCTGATTTCTGAGTACATGTCAAAGCTAGTGGGAGCATAAGTGTTATGCTAATAATCATCATGTTAGTGGGAGCATGATAATTATTGTTAGTGTTGCAAGTTAGCAATGTTAATTATAGAAAACAAAAGTTTCAATTCGTGAGGTTGCAGGGATTGAAAAAGTTGTTTTGCTATAATTAAGGGAGAGGATATACTTCATTTCAGTTCTAAAGGCTTAGATTGAGACCTTAATCATCTTTAGTCAAGAATATATATATGAATTTCATGTTGGATTGGTTCAACTTAAGGAAATTCTATATATTGCGTTCTCAAAATTCGATTATGATTACGACATCCCTCTTCATAGTCAAATTTTGAAAACATGGCAAATAAAAATATTGTAGCAAAAGACTGGTCTAGAATCATGTCTTTATGTGAGACATCATGAATCGTGTACGATTTGCTTTGGGTACAGGATCGATTGCATGTGCTATAATATTTGTCATTTCTAAATTTTTCCAAATGCCCAGAGGCATTAAGAAGGGAAAAGGTCTAGAATTGGATATGACTAAAATGATTAAGCAATTGTCGAGGACAATCTGAGGTTTACCAAAGATTGGTTGCTCAGGGACAGTTGGAAGTATAGTGCTAATTTTGGAAGGACCATATTGACATATTCTGAAAAGAGGCATCTCCATAGGTGGAAGTTATTTGTGTAAGATTAGAAAACTTAATGCAAGAAGCATATCCAAAGCAATGTACTTTGAATATGAGACTTAGTTTCCATGGAGTTGATCTCCATTGGAATACCTTATAATGACTGTTGACAAGTCTTTGTGACTTTGTGCATATTCATTACAGGAGGGTCGGTGCATATAAGTTTAAAATCTAAACAGATTTCGATAAATGATAGGAATTTGAAATTCTCACATTTTTCGATAAGGATTTGGGAGTGTGAAATTAGAATCATTGAAATTATGTTCAATTGGTTTATTTCACAAAGTAAGGATCATAGACAAACATAGAGTGCATACTTGGTGTATGGCAAAGCTATTGTTTAAGAAAAACATAGTGTACATGCTTGGAGCATGGGACAACTAGTGTTTTTAATTCAAGTATAAAGTTGATAAAACTGAAACAATGAATAATGAGGAATTAGTATGGTGATAAATAAAAGTGTTTATTTATATTCATAGGGTTTGATACCATATTTGATTCATTTATTCTTGTGTTTCATTTTGGATGTTTTGACTTCCAGAATAAACTAGGTCATTCTTCCTGAATGACTAAGTAATTCAAACTATCCAAAGTCGGTCATATGTTGGAAGTAGATATGAATCAAGACTGTCATGGGTTGGCTTGTAGAGGTCTAAGATGTTGGACAAAGCGGTGCTACAACACTCATGAGTGCTCATAAGTTATGAGTATTGGATTCAACCCACGCTCATTTGAATCACTTCATGGATTCTATCACGAGTGATCATGAGACGATAATATCTTATATTCTTAAAACCTAGAGATATGAGTTGTTACTATGAGTTGGTTATACATTGATTGCACGAAAACGCATTGGTAACTTGATGTTATAAAACGTGCCTTTGTGTATGATTCAACAAGTAGTAGAACAAGCCATATGAGTCGAAGTTTATCCATTCCTTTTACCTTCGGGATAAAAGCGATATCTGTGGGCCCCTCAATGATTTAGCGATGACACATGTGAGTGCTTGGCCAAGCCAGGACTGATTTGATTTGTTCAATCAGTCAGTCATCATAAATCGGAAATCGGGAAACAACAAATCGACAGAGAGAATGATTGATAATCCATGTCTCAGTCCATATGATATCTAGAATGGAGGAATATATGATCCCTTATCTAATGGACAAGTCATTGACAAAGGTCAGAGTTCATCGGCAAGGTCAGAGTTCGACAGCGGCTTTAAGAGCTACGATTGCCAGTTAGGTTTTGAAGTCATACTCAATAATAGTTTTAGACTTATCCAAGTGGGAGACTGTTGGATTAATGTCTAAGTCCATAACTATATTTGGTATGTACTTGAACCGACCCGGCATGGTCCATTTGGGTTGCACTTCACCGGCACAATTTATATGGATAGTCTTTTGAGAGTAGTATATTTATGATTTATATTAATATATTATAAGTTCTAATATATTAATATGGAATCATATTATTTAATTAGTATTGATCAAGAATTAATTTAGAATTAATTAAGTGATCAAAAAGAACTAATTAAATATGGACTCTTATATATATGGAATGGGCCAAGTTCATTTAGGTTGGGCTAAGCTTTCATGGATGGTCCATGGAGCTTTTAACCCGTGGATCCTATGTAAATGAAAGGTCATGGGTATTAGGGTTTACATGGATGTAACCCTAATCCTCCATAATATATAAAGGGGTCCTTGGCTCACAAAATTGGCACAAGTGTGTGAAAATAAGAGTGGACCGATTTTAGTGTGCATTCATATTCTCTCAAGTTCTTCCAAGGTGTTTTGGTGATTTGTGATTCCATTTGAGGCTTCCACACTAGTGGGGCTAAGCTCTTAAATCTTGAAGACATCAAGCTACATCAAAAGGTATGTCATCTAACTAGAACTTTGTAGTATAGGTGCTTCATAATATGCTAGTTAGGATGAAACCTTGGAATAGTTAATATTTGCATGTATAATAGAGAAAACATAGATCCAAGGTTTATAGGGTTGCATGTACACCATAGGAGTGTTAGAATGCTCAAAACCCAACAATATGATCTTATACAAGTTGCATTACTTTTGAAAGACAAATCATTCTCATACCTTCAAAACACAGAATCGGATGAATTCAAGCTTGGAGTAGCTCACATCAAGATTTTTATCGAAAACTATTATGAGTGCTTGGCACTAACAGATGTTGAATTAGCTACTGCCAAAGGAATGGAAATTAAAGCTCTGATGGCTCCTACGAAGACACAGGCGGAATTGAAGAAGTATGCTGATGGTGAAATTTTCCTGAAGCCTTTTGGAATGGTCTTCGCAGGAAAAGACAAGGCTGGAAATGCTAAACGATTCTTGTTCCAGGCAAGCGAAGTGGAGAGATATTCAACGTCTCAGTATACGAATTTAATTGTTCGTATGAATCATTGCAAGAAGAACAATGAAGGTGACAAGAAAGAGCTGAAGAAGATTATCTCCTGGTACACAGAGATTCTAAGAGTGTTACTGTATTCCATCACACTTCTTACAAATTG
Organism: Lactuca virosa; assembly: GCF_052849685.1. Classification (NCBI taxonomy): domain Eukaryota; kingdom Viridiplantae; phylum Streptophyta; class Magnoliopsida; order Asterales; family Asteraceae; genus Lactuca; species Lactuca virosa. The sequence continues at coordinate 178,597,002 of NC_136428.1, forward strand.
AAGACTTCGACTATGATTACAAAGGGGGAGATTGTAAGGGGCGAATTGTTATAATTAGTCGAAGTATGTTTTGGACTCTTCGAATGTTTTGTAATGTATTTTACTAGGGCGCTTTTATTCGAAGCTTTAGAGTCAATGCCTTAGTATATTTTTTGTATGCTTTCAGTTCCCTATAAATAGGGTTATTTACTAGAGTTAGATACGAACTTTTACAGACTTGTCTACTGTACTCTGTAAAGAATTCGAAAGCATAATAGAGCATAACAAGATCATATTTACATCATGTGTTCAAATCTCGTATTCTTACTTAAATTCATACTTTGATTAATTCATTACTCGATTTATTGGTTCATCAATGTTCATCAATTGGTATCAGAGCGGGTCTTCAAGATGAAGGTGATTTTTGAAGAACGATTCTCGGTTTGGCAATTTTTGTCGCAATTTGAGCAATTTTGGTGAGTCTCTCTCTATGATCTCTCTTAATCTCATTAAATCATGCGTTACGTTTTTGAATTGTGATCGTTTGACTCATTGGATCAAATTTTTCTTGAAAAACTCCATTGTTGATCCAATAATTTTTTTTAGATCAAGCCCGATCCAATCTAAAATCCGTTTGTGTGATTCAATTCTAAATTTGAACTTGTTGTTTTAAATCAAAATTGAGTTCAAAAAGCATCTTGTATTTGATTTGAATTTAAGAGTTTATTACTGTTCATCGTATTTGATTCAGCCCAAACAATCAATCTGATATTGTTCATCAATAATTTGTTTTTGAGCCCAATTAAAAATACTTGGTTACTGTTCATCCGTGAGCTTTCAAAGCCCAATCGATTTTCCATTAAATCCGATTTTACAATGGTGTGAGCCGAAATTCGATTCCGGCGTATGGTTTATCAAGCATATCCCTGAATTAGTGACACACTTAAAATGGTTGTACCATAGATATGCATCTGTTTCGCATCTGTTCAATAATCTTAAATCGATTGTTTCTGATTATTCATCTCGTTTTCTTGATAATTTCTTCCATCTTTCTTTTGGCTGATATCGATTAGTAATCAGATAATATGTCTCAATTTCCTATGATTTGGATCATGATGAAATCGAGTTCATGCTAGTTCAAATGAAGAAATCATCAAAATTGATTCTTGATTTCGATGAACTTGTACAAAGAACACATGAATGCGATGAAGAACAGTGATAAAATCACTTTTTTATCCAAAATTGGCCATTTGAATCATCAATTTCGTGTTTATGTTCTTTGACTTTAAAATGTCAAACTGTGAAAAAGTTGGAATTCAAGAGATGAATCAGTGAAATCGTATGATGAAATTGATAGTTACGAGTTGTTTTGAGGCTGTAAGAGTCGAAATCTAGCTTTATTTGGGTTTAATTTCGAATTTGGAATTAAATGGGTTTATGTTCATGACGAATGAACACTGTGTTCGTTCGTATTTACTTCTTGAACGAGATGTGTTGGGATTTGATTTCAATGTTCAAGGGATGAAGTGATTGAAGATGAAGGCAGTCAAAATTATGTTTTAGTTTGAATGATAAAAGCGAAGGCTGATTTGGTATTGTTTTGGGATCGATGGTTTGGTTATTAAGTGATTTTGAGTTCTTGAACAAAAAGCAAAGACATGTGATTTGGAACAGTTGGAGTTTGAACGAAGGGAAGTTGATTGGATTCATTCGAAGAGTAGATAATTTTGATTTGGGAAGGGAAGATTGAATGCACGAAGTAAAGAGGAACAGATAATGAAAAATCGAACAGATGGGTTGATGTATGAGATTTGAACGAAGGGTTAACGATCGATTTGGGTTAAGATTCGAAGATTTGGGAATCGATGTTGGCTAATGAAGTTTGATGCTGATGAAAAACGAAGGGTTGTCAAGAGTCGACGATATGGGTATGTTGGAGTCGATGATTTTATTGATTGGGTTTAAAACAAGAATCGTTGATTTTGAGAATTTCGAATGATTGATCGATGCTTGATAACGAATCTGTGACTTTAAGAACGAAGGATTTTGAAGATACGATGGGTCGATTCAGAGGTTGGATGAATGGCTAAGAAGTTACTGTTCATTACTGTTCATTGGATAGGCTTCGAATGCATCGAATTCGTGTGTTTGGGAAAAATTTCGTATGAAGAGCAGAGAAATTTTTTGGGGAAGATGATTTTCATACGAAGGGGAGAGAGAAGAAAAAAAAATTTCGTATGTTTGGATGCAAAATTTTCGTATGTTTGGAATGGAGAAGAAAATTTTCGAATGTAGTCCCTCAAATTTCGAATGGTTGTCAATTGGAAAAAGGATTCGTATGATCGATCAAAATTTCGTATGTTTTGATCAAAACGCAGATTTTTTGAATTCAGCCCCTGAACTTTCGAATATTTGGCAACCTCCACAATTAATTGAAGTTTCGAATGTTTAACACTTTTCACCCAAATTTGAAAATTTTCTGAATTTTCGAATGTTTGGGTCAACTCTTCGTATGTTTGGTGCACAATGGCAGAATTTTCAAAAATAGTCCCTGAGGCTTCGAATGTTTGGCGGTTCATACCCAAATTCGAAAAAGGACTGTTTTTGCTGAAAATTGAAGAAAATGCATTTCAAGCCCCTACAGTTTGTGCAAATTGACGCTTTCTACCCAGCTTTGGAAAAGGGGGAGAGTTTTGCATATTTTGCTGTTTTAGGCGCACCGGGTCACTGCAGAATTTTGAAATTGACAATTTCTACCCATTTTTGAGAAATTTTGTCAAAGGCGATCCGTGAACGAAGCTAAAAATTGAATATTTTTTGGGTTTTCCGGATTGAAGCACAAACTTTATGCCACATGTTAAGGGGGAGTTTTGACACGAAAAATTCCGAATAGAGCACGCTCTCTTTCCTTGAAGGTTTTATAATCAATTTTCGATTATAGAAAGGGGGAGAAATTTATATGGAAATTCGAACTTGAATTTTTCATATTACGCGGATTTGAAGACCGAAGTGATCTTGAAGTTTTGAAGCTTACGAAATGATGCAATTGGATGTTCGGAAATGATTTATTTTCGAAATGAGTTTGGTTTTATTGAAGATTTTTGGGATGTGTTTTTATGCTCAACTTTTGGGTGATCGATTTGGAGTTTGAGAAGCTCGTGATCATTCGTTGATGCTCGGTTTGTATGGTCTCACATCCTAGAGCTCTAATTGAAGAATCATGGAAGAATTGAAGATTGAAGTTTGTTTCGACATGTGTCACCTTTGAGGCTCGAATCGCATGGTTGCTTGATTTTGGAAGATTTGAAGTGGGTCATTCATTCCTAACTTTGAGGGGGAGAATGTTGGGGTACAAAGTTATTCATGATTGACTTTGTAAATGTTTGACTTTTGTAAAACCCACTTGCATTTGGTGCATTAGCCTTTAGACCCATGTGTTAGTGAGAGTGAGAGAGAGACATGTAAACACCTCTATATAAGGTGGGTTTAGTCCACTTGTAGAGGTGTGCTTGAGAGATGTAAAAGTGAGTGTGTAAGTGTGTGTTATTTATGTAGTCTAGATCTAGATCCTTTTTGTGTAACACCATATACAATCAATACATCTCTTGAACACCCAAATCACCATGTTCGTTGTACAAACTTTAATTCCGCATGCCAAACCATGTTCTTATGTCTCTACAGGGTAAATTGATGTGGAGGCTAATATATGATGATAATTCATGTTATTATCCATTAACATCAATCATTAGTTCAAGTCTAGCATAATTTGAACTTAATACTAGTATACTTGTTTGTTTGTCCACCTGATCAACGAATGAACTAACTTGTTTTACTAAAGGATTAGTCTTTTGATCATATATTCTAATCATCTTATGAATCGGTAAGTAACAACAACTTAATCCATTTTACTTTCTAAGAAATCAAACATAGGAGTAAACTGAATCGTATCTGTGAGAACAAGATCGATGCACATGGACAAGGTTTGAGAACTCAAACCTTGAATGAATGCTTAAGATCAATGTCTGCTTACTAAACGATGTTCAATTCGAGGCTGGAAAGACCAGTCAAGTCTTAGATAATATGTTCAACAAATGATCAAGGTAAAGCTAATAAGGGACAAGGTTTGAGAACTCAAACCTTGAATGAATGCTTAAGATTAATGTCTTCTTACTAAACGATGTTCAAGTCGAGGCTGGAAAGACCAGTCAAGTCTTAGATAATATGTTCAACAAATGATCAGACATTAAATGAAGAATAATAGTAAATGATCAAGGTAAAGCTAATAAATGAAGAGCAAGAAGAATGTTTTGAATATGCTTACAGTAAATGCTTAAAGAGTGAGTGAAAAGATCCGTTTTTGACTTGTTTTGAATGCTCCTATTTATAGGAGTGAATGTTACAGCGAATTAACCCAAGTGTTTACATAAGACCGGACAAAAGACATAAGTTTGACATTCTGATTGTTCTAATACAACTTTAGACTAAGTCCTATGAAACATTACATGAAATACAAGACAAAAGTAATAAATGCACAAAAGACAAAATGACTTCATTCCAGACAAGTATTATTCCGGACATGAAAGTTGTTTCCGGATCAGCATGCATTCCGGACATGAGGATCAGCTCCGGAATGCCTTTATTCTTCTTTCCTTCTTATTTGGTCCGGATAGGTTCTGGATAACTCTTCATTTCGGAATTCACCCACTTCGGAATAAGGAGTTAGGATTGCTAAATGTTCACTTTCAGGTTCCAACAGTATCTAAATAGAATTTTGTTTAATATCTTGCTTTAAAACTTAATTTTGATTGCTTTTTGTTAGTTAACTTGTTTTTGGTGATAATTTCTTTTAAGTAATCTGAACATCAAAAACCATATAAAAACCCCTCATTATTTTCTTTTAAGTTAGTTAACTTCTAGTAGAAAATTTAGCTATTAGTCATTCACGTTCCCCTTGTCTTCGACACATTATTTTGTTACTGTAGAGGTGTGTAATTTCGTAGTCACATCGGTAGAACTCAGCAACATAATCTTTAAGAAAGCTGAGAGTTGTGTTGGATATAGTGTCTAAGTCCATAACTATATTTGGTATGTACTTGACCCAACCCGACATGGTCCATTTGGGTTGCATGGCATTGCAATAATTAGATAGACCAAAATGAGAGAAAGGACACTTAAGGTTTATTAATATATTATAAGTAGTAATATATTAATAATATTATTTAATTAGTATTGATCAAAGAATTAATCTTGAATTAATTAAGTGATCAAAAAGAGACTAATTAAATATATAGGGTTGATTATGTAAATAATCTATTCTTGTATAGTGGGCTAATGATCCATGGTTTGTATGGATTGGGTTAAAACCCATAAGGTGCTCCATGGATAGTCCATGGGGGTTATAAACCCATGGATCATGGAATATGGAAAGCCATGACAATTAGGGTTTACATGGTGTAACCCTAATTGTGTCACAACTATATAAAGGCTCCTTGTCTAGCAAAATTGGGCTACTACAAGCAAGTAAGGGGATAGCCAATTTTTTAGTATAGTGTAATTCTCTCAAGGTTATTCCAAGAATTGTGGTGTTGTGTGAAGCATTTGAGGCATCACATTTGGGGTGCTAGGCTCATAAAGTCATCAAGGAATCCAAGCTTCTAAAAGGTATGTTATTATACTTGAATTTTGTATTACAAGTTATTATGAACCTTGGAAAAATCAGTTTGCATGTATCTTAGTCAAACATAGATCCAGGGTTTCTAGGGTTGCATGTACACCATAGGAGTGTTAGAATGCTCAAAACCCAACAGTGGTATCAGAGCCTAGGCTTGTTTGTTTCATACTTGATGCAAAATAGCAGAAAAATCAAAATTCTTGCTTTCTACATAGGAGACTCGCCGAGTTCATAGAGGAACTCGACGAGTCCAAGCAAATCTTCAACCAACTCGGCAAGTCAGTTCTTGCACTCGACGAGTTGGCCAGGCAGAGTGCAGATTTTCGACTTTTGCTGCTGGAAATGGACTAAAAACATTACCCTAAACTGTTTTGGTGTTATCAAACTTGTTTTAGATGTTTTAATACTTATGCTAATCCATTTACAATGGCTAATATCAAAATTCCATGTTCTATATGTGTTAATATGATTCTTGAAATTTTGATATGAATGTCCATGTTCTTATGAGTTTTAGAAGATCATAGGAATTATGTGTAACTTGCTTGTAAGTATGATTCTTGATCTTAATGGCTAATCATGGAGTCCATAACTTGTCCTCAAGTTATGGATTACCAAAAGTCACTTCTTTAAAAGTGTCATTAAAGAATAACAGGTTACATAAAATGATGAGTCTTCATTTTAATGAACCATTAAGCTCATAAGTTATGAAATGAAAGGTCTTGAATAGTTTCAATACTTGCCCTCAAGTTTTGGAATTTGTAAAGTCTTACACTCTAATACTTTAATTTCCAAATTGAACCTTAGAATTTTTAAAGTTTAAAATTCAACCCTTATACTATTATTATATTAAATGTTTAAATATATAGATATGTATAAGAATAAGTCAGTCTTACCGTTAGTAGGCCTCATTCACGAAGCCGGTCTATAAGGGGGGGGGGTATAAGGTTGTTGCCTATAAAATGACAGCTTAATGGGTGTCCACTCTCACCCACCGCTTCCTTGACTGGTGGAGGGTCGTTAGCCGAACGGGTAGGACAAGAACTTTTTAATCTTCATTAAAAGTATAATGAAATTATAAAGTAACTACACTTTAATAATTCCCAATCTTAGTTACTTTAGGAAAATGTGAATTAGGTGCTAACCCATGAAATTACACTTTGTACCTTACCAAGTCGTTAGTGGAGCGTGTATGGTTAACTGACACACTAACAAGGACTAGTAAGAGTGACAAAGGGTAACTTCATTTTATCATAGATTGATGGAGCGCGCGTGGTTAACCGACACATCGATTAGGTGATAAAAAGTTAAGGGTACCTAGTCAATTTGCATGGTTATTCACACCTTGTTTGTGATCCTCGACATCCCAGTCACAAACTCGAGAGGGCACATTCGAGATTCAAACATGCCATTGAAAGTTCAATGTATCTCAAAAGATCTAGGAATTTCAAATCCAATAAAACTTAATAATTTATCTCGTTTTCGTGGTGGAAATCGGAAAATCGTCATTTACCTACCTTCAAATATTTTATAGCTTGGATTACGACATCCATATTCCAACTATAAATAGTTTGTTGGGTCCTAGCCTTAATACTTCATTTGGGTGACTTATTAAGGACCCTTCATCTAATAAAACTTCTCTTTCTTTCTTTTTTTCAGATGTCTTCCAACACTGCTACTGGCTCAAACCCTACAGGCTCCTTTTCCCTAATGAACCTGTGTGGGAAAATCTCTTTTGATGGTTCAAATTTCAATGAATGGATTAGGAACATCAGAATGATTACTCGCTATGAGGGCAAAGAGTATGTCCTTGATAAGGAGCTAAAGGTTATCGATGAGTCAACAGCTACTCTTGAGGAGATTGCCGAGTACACTACCCATGAGAAAGATGCCATTATGGTGTCTTGCATCATGTTGGCCACAATCACAGCAGAACTCCAGAAATCCTATGAAGATTTCTACCCTTTTGAGATGCACCAGGATCTGATGGATAGGTACCATCAGAGTGCTCGTTAGGAGAGGTATGAAATCATTTCCTCCATGATAACAGCTAGGATGAAAGAGGGAGAATCCCTCATCGGTCACTTGCAGAAAATGCAAAGGTTCGTGGACCGGTTATTGAAGCTTAATGTGGAGTTTCCTGAGGACATGGCAATTGATATCATTCTCCATTCCTTACCTCCAAGTTATGATTAGTTTCATATGACTTATAATATGAACAAGGAGGAAGTCACACTAAGTAAACTTCAAGGACTTTTAAGGACCGCTGAAAGTGGCCTTAAATCAGTTGTTACTCCTACTCCTACTATCGCCCCTGTATTGGCATTTGGGCAGGGAAAGGGGAAGAAGAGAAAGACCCCTTCAAAGGGTACCAAGGGAAAGTATCTTGATGTCTCCTCTTCAAATGGAACCAGGAAAGGTTCCATTCCTCCTTCTTCAAACCCAAAGGAAGCACAATGCTTCTACTACCAGGAAAAGGGGTACTGGAAACAAAGCTGCCACAAATGCTTGTAGGATGTAAAGGATGGGAATGTTAAACCCACTCATGAAGGTATTTACACTATATTGTCTAATAACTCATTGAAAACTAACTCTTGGGTGCTTGATACAGGTTGTGGTATTCACATTTGTATTGATTTGCAGGGCCTAAGAAGAAGCAAGAAAGTGGAGCACGGGAAGATAAACTTAATCATGGGGAATAGGAAAGCATCACCTGTTACCAAGATAGGAGTTTATTCTTTATTACTTAATAATGGGTTAATGTTAGATTTGAATAAATGTTGTTACTCGTCTGAAATGGCGAGAAATGTTATTTCCTTTCATGGCATGTACAAACAAGGGTTTTCCTTTTCATTTGATAATGATAATGGTGCTATTAATGTTTATTACAAAGATGTATTTTACTTTAAAGCATTACCTTGTGATGGTGTATATGAAGCTGTGAATGTTGTAGATAATCTAGGAAATAATGTGTTGTGTATTAATTCTTTAAATAGCTTAGACAAAGCATCCTTGTGGCATTGTCGTCTTGGACATGTCAACAAGAAGCGCATAGGCCAACTCCAAAAGGATGGAGTTTTGGAATCATTTGACCTAAAGTCGGAGGATAGTTGCGAGTCTTGTTTACTTGGAAAAATGACAAAATCACCCTTCATTGGTACTTGTCAGAGGGGTGAGGGTTTGTTAGACCTCATAAACACTGATGTATGTGGACCCTTCAAAACCGCCACAAGGGATGCTAATCGGTATTATGTGACTTTTACTGATGATTATAGTAGATATGGATATATCTATTTAATCAAGCATAAGTCAGAGACATTTGAGAAATTCAAAGAGTTTAACCAGGAAGTGGAAAATCAACTGGGCGGGAACATCAAGATGCTCCGATCCGATCGGGGAGGAGAGTATCTTAGTATCGAGTTCCTTGACTATCTTAAGGATTGGGATTGTCTCATAATTGACACCTACTAGGACACCACAACTGAATGGTGTAGCTGAGAGGCGCAATCGAACCTTATTGGACATGGTTCGTTCCATGATGAGTCGAGCTTCATTACCAATCTCATTCTCGGGGTATGCCTAAGAGACTGCCGCCCACATCCTTAATCTAGTCCCTACAAAGAAGGTTGCCAAAACACCTCATGAGATGTGGACTGGGAAAGTTCCCAAATTGGACCACATCAACATTTGGGGTTGCGAGGCTTTCGTGAGGCGCGAGTCTCACGACAAGCTCGAACCTCGAAGCGAGAGATGTATTTTCATCGGCTACCTACAGAAATCCTTTGGTTACCTCTTCTACAGACCCAGTGAGAATGTGGTATTTGTGGCAAGAAGAGGAGTCTTTCGTGAGAGAGAATTTATAAGCCAAGGAGACAGTGGGAGGCAAATTGACCTTGAAGAGCTTCAAGAGTCAAGCGGTGAAGGAACCTCAAACACTAGCGCCCAACCTAAGGAGGAAACTGCTGGTGATCCGGTAGATGAGCCCATACCTCTGAGGCGTTCCACGAGAGTTAGGAATGCACCTGAGCATTACTATGGTTTCCATATTACTGCAGAAGGTGATACACTTATCAGTGATAGTACACTGGTAGGACTAGATAAACCTAACCGCTACACGGAAGCCATGGCAGGCCCTGAGGATGCTAAATGGAAAGAGGCTATGGACAGCGAGATACAGTCCATGTAAGACAATCAAGTTTGGAACTTGGTTGACAATGTACCAAGTCGTAAGACAGTCGGGTGCAAATGGATCTTCAAGAAGAAGACAGACATGGATGGTAATGTACACACTTATAAGGCGCGATTGGTTGTAAAGGGCTATTATCAAACTCCAGGAGTTGATTATGATGAGACCTTTTCACCAGTAGCAAAGATTAAGTCTATTAGGGTTATGTTATCCATAGCTGCATTTCATGACTATGAAATATGGCAAATGGATGTCAAAACCGCCTTCCTTAATGGAAAGTTGGCTGAGGATGTTTACATGAGTCAGCCAGAGGGTTTTGTCAGTACGGAGAACCCTAATAAGGTGTGTAAGCTTGAGAAATCCATCTATGGATTGAAACAAGCACCTCGCAGATGGAATCTTTGCTTCGATGAGAAAGTCAAGGAGTTTGGTTTTTCAAGGAGTGAGGATGAGTGTTGTGTATATGTCAGGGCTAGTGGGAGTATAGTAAGCTTCTTGGTGTTGCATGTGGATGACATACTACTCATAGGAAATGACAGCCCAACCTTGCAGGAGATTAAGTACTGGCTTGGGAAGTGTTTCGCTATGAAGGACCTTGGGGAAGCTTCCTATATCCTAGGGATAAGGATATTCAGAGACAGGAGTAAGAGACTAATTGGACTTAGTCAAAGTACTTACTTGGATAAGGTACTGAAGAGGTTCAGTATGTAGGATTCCAAGAAAGGGGAATTACCATTCCAGAGTAACGCCAAACTGAGTAAGACTCAGAGTCCGAGTACAGAGGCAGAGATAGCTGAGATGAGTCATGTACCATATGCTTCCGCTGTGGGATCAATCATGTATGCTATGACTTGTACTCGCCCTGATGTGGCCTTTGCCTTGATCATGGTCAGTAGATATCAAGGGCACCCTGCTAAGGCTCACTAGACTGCGGTAAAGAACATTCTCAAGTATCTGCAAAGGACTAAGGGCTGGGTCCTTACCCTTGGTGGCAGTGATAACTTGACAGTGGTAGGATACAGCGATGCTAGATTTCAGACTGATAGGGATAATTTTCGCTCTCAGTCAGGCTGGGTCTTTATCCTAAATGGAGGAGAAATTACTTGGAACAGTTCCAAGCAGGAGATGGTAGCTGATTCAACTTGCGAATCAGAGTATATAGCAGCAAGCGAGGCAGCAAAGGAGGCGATATGGCTAAAGAACTTCATTGGAGACCTTGGAGTTGTACCAGCTATAAAAGAGCCAATGGAAATTTTATGTGACAACGAAAGTGCAGTTGCCTTAGCTAAGGAAGCAAGGGATCACGGGAGATCCCGACACATTGACAGAAAATACCATTTCATTAGACATCGTATAGAAGAAGGACTCCTCGTGGCTAAGTGGGTATCATCAGATGAGAACCCAACAGATTCCCTCACGAAAGGGACTGACTAGGGTTAAGCATTTACAGCATGCGAGGCGCATCGGGCTGAAGGATGATATTTGTTTTAATGATTAGATAGCTTGAAACTTGTAAAATGTAATTGACATTTGATGATTAAATAAAAGTGGTTATTTATTTATGAGTAAAGTGTTACTATCTTATGTTAATCGTTTACTATTGTTTCAATTTTGCATGTTTTGACTTCCACGATAATTATATTATTCAAACTCTCCACAGTCAGTCATACTTTGGAAGTAGGTAATGAATTAAGACTGTCGTGAATTGGGTTTGTAGACTGTCTAAGGTGTATTAGACATAACAATGGTTGCTGCAACATTCATGAGTGCTCATAAGTTCTGAGTATTGGACCTAACCCACGGTCACCTGTATCACTTCATGGAATTTATCTCGAGTGATCTTGAGATGGTAATATCATATAAATCTTCAATCCTAGAGATATGAGTTGTTGACTATAAATTGGTTATACATTGATTGTACGAACACACATTGGTAACTCGATGTTATAAAACGTGCTTTTGTGCATAATTCAATAAGTAGTTAGTACAAGCACATGAGTCGAAGTTTATCTGTTCCTTCGAGGATTAGAAGCGATATCATGGACCCTCGATGATTTTGTTTTGACCTATGTACCGGGCCCGGTCAGAACCTAATCGATGTGTTCGATTTAGTTCTATGTCAAACAAATCAGAGATCGAGAAACAATTGTTGGACAATAAGTATGACGTTGTTCCATGTATTTGTCCGGCTGATATCATGAGAGCAGAGGATTATATGATCACTTATCTTAAATGGCGTATCATCATCATCATCTTAGTTCCAAGAGACTTTGAAAGAGCTACGATTGCTAGTCGGATTTTGAAGTCATATTAGCAACTATAGTTATTAGACTTATCCAAGTGGGAGACTGTTGGATATAGTGTCTAAGTCCATAACTATATTTGGTATGTACTTGACCCGACCCAGCATGGTCCATTTGGGTTGCATGGCATTGCAATAATTGGATTGACCAAAATGAGAGAAAGGACACTTAAGGTTTATTAATATAATATAAGTACTAATATATTAATAATATTATTTAATTAGTATTGATCAAAGAATTAATCTTGAATTAATTAAGTGATCAAAAAGAGACTAATTAAATATATGGGGTTGATTATGTAAATAATCTATTGTTGTATAGTGGGCTAATGATCCATGGTTTGTATGGATTGGGTTAAAACCCATAAGGTGCTCCATGGATAGTCCATGGGGGTTACAAACCCATGGATCATGGAATATGGAAAGCCATGACAATTAGGGTTTACATGGTGTAACCCTAATTGTGTCACAACTATATAAAGGCTCCTTGTCTAGCAAAATTGGACTACTACAAGCAAGTAAGGGGATAGCCAGATTTTTAGTATAGTGTAATTCTCTCAAGGTTATTCCAAGAATTGTGGTGTTGTGTGAAGCATTTGAGGCACCACATTTGGGGTGCTAGGCTCATAAAGTCATCAAGGAATCCAAGCTTCTAAAAGGTATGTTATTCTACTTGAATTTTGTATTACAAGTTATTATGAACCTTGGAAAAATCATTTTGCATGTATCTTAGTCAAACATAGATCCAAGGTTTCTAGGGTTGCATGTACACCATAGGAGTGTTAGAATGCTTAAAACCCAACCAGTTGCGTGGTAAGCACCCATACTGATGTCATCCTTTTGATTTTCTCTGAAGTAAGCAGCTAGGGTGAGGATGTCGTTCGGATTCATTGAAGGAAAATCCGCATCAGTAACGGTCCGGAAGATGTCTTGTTCCGGAGGAGGTGGAAACGGAATAGAGGACAGTTCAGCTCAAATTTTACTAAATTTTTTCTTCCAAAGCCTTGAACTTTGGTGATCCTCTTCCTTGTCCACACTTCCTTGAAGGGTTGAGCATTCTTTTCGTAGAAGGTTTTTGATCCTTTCTCTCTCTGTCCGGATGATCACTTCCGGATTATCGGTTAGGTGAAGCGGAGCAAACTTAGTGTAGAATTTGCTGTACGGAGAGAGAGGAAGATCCAGCTGATCAGTGTCATTGGTAGGAAGGTCATAGTAAAGGGTTGGGATGATTTCTTGTGCTTGAAGAATGCCTTCACGGGAAAGAGGAGAGATGCCACGCATCGGATCAGGATTGTCTTTTAAAGCTTGAATTCGGATGTTGTCCTCTAATGCCTTACAAATTTCCTCTTGAGACCATCCATATTTTTGCTTGAAGGGAGGTCCGGAGTGGAAGGCTTGTTGTTCGGAAGTCATTGGTTTCTTCTCTTTCTCTCTTTGAAGTGCATCAATGACCAGCTTCATGTTTTCATGAATCGAGAATTCCAGAATGGGAGTTGGAAGTGGATCTTCCGGAAATTCATCAGGGGTCCGGAGGGGAGAGCCCTGGTCGATTGGAGCTATTTTATGTTCCGGAATGGGAGGCTGAACTGAAGGAGTGGTTCGGAAGGCTTGAGCGGTCAATGCTGATTTTGCCTTTGCCATTTTAACAGCCATTTGAAAGGCATCCGGAAGAGAGGATGGCCATGAGATTGCAGACCAAATCCTCTTTTGTTCTTCAGACATTTCCTTTGGAGTGGTCAATGTTGGAGCTTGAAGATGAAGAACTCCTTTGGGAGCTTCATCCGGAACATATACATTTTCATCTTCAGTTTCTTCTCCTTCCGTGATCCCTAGAATTCAGGAGACGATTTGAACGTCTTCTTCGGAATCCAGATCTTCATCCCGGAGTACAAATTCAGAGGCGGGTTTCCATTGTCTACTTGGGCCTTCTCCCCCTCTTTCATCGGTGAATCTTGGAACCAGTGCAAGCTGCAAAACCTCTTTCAAATCATCAAATTTTGAGAAGACTTTCTGAAGGCCGGAGGTGAATTGAAGAGTGAGAGCATCGTAAGTGTCAGCAGTGGGGGCCTGATCAGCAACATGTTTGAACGTGCTGCTGAGGATGGCAATCATCTCATCAAGCTTCCTGTTCGGAACATCAACAATGTTCCAAGTTGAGCGAAGAAGTTTGATGAGGACTTGTTGAATAATGAGGTTCATCTCACCCTTCTTTCGGATCTCCTTCTCCAACCATTGAAATTGTTTTTCATGACGAACATGGGTCTGCTTGATTAGGTCGTTGGTGGCAGACACCAGATCATCATGGAACTTGAGCATTGAGGAGATGGTGTTGAGATAATTACCCAGCAAAGCGTCATACTTGGAGTCAATTTGCTTAATTATGTGCTTAAGCCGGATGGAGATCAGCTGATCAAGGTGAGCTTCTCTTTCGGCAACTGATGGTCCGGACTATTGGGAGAGAGACTGGAGAATGGCATCAAGTTTGGAATCAAGTCCGGAGACTTTTTGATCCAGTTTAGAGTTCATCTCTGTTTCGGATGTCTCCACAGATGACATTTTCTGCATGGGGTCAGAGACATTGGTTCGGATCTCGTGAAGAGCGAAGGGGTCAACATAGTTACTAGCTGAGGATTCTGAATCAAAATCAGAGTGTTGCGGAGGAGGTTGATGTACGTTCGGATTTGATGAGGGAATCGGTTTGGTTGCATCATCATCTTCTTGATGCTTGGAGTTGGAATGACCATACGGTGTGGTAGAAAAGGAGGATCTGATGTCATAGGCAAACTTGGATACAGTTTCCTTGGATTGGTAGTGAACTGAAGTCATGAGATGTGCATCCGGAATGGTTTTTGCCTCTTCTTCCAGCATGACTTCTTCATAGATATCTTCTTCCAGATCGGTATGGAAGATGCTTTGATGAGTGGTGAGGGGAGGCAGATCCGAAGTGAGTTCACTTTGAGCATCGGTGTTAGTGGGAGGAACATAGGGCAAGTTTCTTTGGATGGATCTGTTCCTCATAGAGATCAGAGTGGACTCTACTGGAGTTCTGGTGAGATCCGGACGCTTAGATGCAGCCCTGTTGACAAAATCTTCCCATTGGGGATCGTTAACACCTGGTCGTCCTGTACGCCTTCCGGGTATCAGACCAGTTGAGGCTTCCGGCGGAGGAGGGACTACTCCAGCTCCGGACAGCTTGGGGTCCGGAACAGTGGTTCAAGAGTGTGTGTGTGTAGAAGAGATAACGGGATCATCAAAAGTGACACGTGGGTGTGTTCCAGGGGGCTGCAAGGAACTATGTTCAACACCGGCATCACCCTTTTGGGAGGGTGAGGGTGGAATATGTGCTTACTCCCCGTGAGTGTGTGCTTGTGATTTTGAAACATCGAGGGGTGCCTCGAATGAGTGGGTAGGAGGGGTGTGCGGATGGCCAGAATCAGCTGGAATGTCATGGGTTCCCTCCTGTTGAGAGGGAGCACTGACTTTGGCTTTCTTTTTGGTCTTAGGCTTGGTGGGAGAAGCCTTTCGTTTGGATGGTTTCTTGATTTTGGGTCCGAACATAGTTTGATTGGCCTTTTTCGAGATGGGCTCAACAGAGACAGGGGCAGGTTGTGTTGGCTCGAACACAGCCGAAGTCTCTAAGTGATGTTTTAATTAAGGGGAGTCGGAAGGAATTAGGGCCAACATGTGGTCCGGAAATCGTCTGACCGGACCAAAAGAGGATTGGTCCGGAATCATATAAGATTTCACAAGTTTAAACGTGACACATACCTCTGGAGGAATGGTGGCAACCAGAAGTGGTTCCGAAAGCTCCTTGAAGACTTGTTCGATCGTCCGAGCCCAGAACCTAGGGCTTGAAATTTCATTCGGCTTCCTTTTGGTAGCAAACTTGCAGAAGTGTTGCCACAAGACTTCCGGAAGATCAACAACATTCTCGCGTCCGGAGTAAATGCTGAATACGACGTTGAGCCAGTCTTTGCTTAAAGTGTCTGTTCCTCCATGCTTTCCGGACAACCCTCTGATGATGAGGTGCATCAATACAGTCCATAGTCCGGACACATCAGTCTTCTTGAAATCTTTGCTTTGTTGTCTTGATAATATCCAATGTAGTTCAGAAATGTCTGAAACTCTTCAGATGTTGGTTCAACAACTTTGAAACCCTTTGGATTAGCCTTAACACCAATAGCCTTGAGAAAGGTCGATTTGTAGATTGGAACGGTTCTGTCACCGGTGATTGGGATCATTAGAGCACCATGATCAAGTTGAATGTTGTTGAAGGCACGATGAAGGTGATGAAGGGAAAGGGGCGGTTCAGGGATTTTAGTGAGAGGGATGGAGATGGGGTGGTTTGCAATGAGCTCGATCATCACTCTTATCGATTCATCATAATCCAATGGGTTGAAAGAAAAGAGTTGTATAGTGTCTCTCAAGAATGGTTCTGGATCGGCGGAGGAAGAGGAACCTTTAGAGCCCTTGGATGATTTCTTTCTGGCAATGGATTTCTTTGAAGTAGGGACAGTTTGAGTGTTTTCGGGAGAGGACGCCATTGTTACAGGTTATGAGTTCTTCAAGAACACGAAGAACAGTGACAGAATTTTGGAGATTAGAATCTTTTCAGAGTGTAAAGAGGTAAAGGGGGTTTTGAAAGGGTTTTTATAGGTATAGAAAATGGGTCGGGTTAAAAAATAATGATTAGGATCCGAGAACAAATGGGTCGCATTTAATGTTTGTGAACGAGATTTGACAGGTGAGGTGAAAGGGCAAGGTAATTTGTGGCTAAAAATGGAGAATTCAACCGTCAATTCGATATCTAGTTTATGGGGCGTGCAATCATGTCACGCAAATCGAGGAGGATCGGATAAGGATCTTCCTGAAAAGTAACCGGTGAGAAAACCGTTTCGCCTTATTACCTTTTGGTATTCCGGATGAGTTGTTCCGGACAGTGTATGATCCGGAGGGTAAGAGTTGTGTTCCGGAGCATACTTGTTTAAAAAGGGGTCCGGAGCAAATTTTGAAATTCCGGAGCACTTTTGAAACTTCTGGAGCAATTTGAAAATTCCTGAGCACTTTTGAAAATTACGGAGCAATTTGAAAATTCCTGGGCACTTTTGAAAATCCCGGAGCAATTTGAAAATTCCGGAGCACTTTTGAAAATATCGGAGAGGAATTCTGCAGTTCGATTCCGATCATCAAGATAAGGTGGATTATAAATAGCAAACAAACAAGGTGAACTGTACAGATTAACAAACTCAAGTGAAGGTCATAGATAAAGACAAGTAAAATGATCCTATGTATTCAGAGAGAAAGTAGTTCCGAAAAAGAAGATCGGAACTAATTTTCTTTCAAAATACGTCTATCAAAGAGAACAAGTCTCTTGAAAGAACTGAGGATCTGGTATCATCATACCCATCTTGTTCAGAAAACCGTTAAATTTGGTTTCGTCTAATGCCTTGGTAAAGACATCAGCAATCTCATCGTCAGATGGAACAAAAATGAGTTCAATGTTACCATTTAAAACGTGATCTTTTATGAAATGGTACCATATGTCAATGTGCTTAGTCATGGAGTGCTGGATTGGATTATGAGAAATCGCAATAGCACTTTGAGAATCACAATAGATAGGAATGCGTTGAAAATGGTAACCATAATCCAAGAGTTGAGATTTCATCCACAGAACTTGAGATGTACAGCTGGCAGCAGCAATGTATTCAGCTTCGGCTGTAGAGAGTGCAATGCAGTTCTGTTTCTTTGACGACCAACTGACCAATCGACCACCTAAGTCTTGACAACCACCTGAAGTGCTTTTTCTATCGAGTTGAAGACCACCATAGTTTGAATCTGAGTAGGCTTGAAGAAGGAAGCTCTCATTTGCTGGGTACCAAAGTCCGAGACATTTTGTGCCTTTAAGATATCGAAAGATTTGTTTCACATCCAAAAGATGAGACATCTTTGGATTGACTTGAAATCTGGCACATAGATATGTTGAGAACATGATATCCGGACGACTTGCTGTGAGATATAGTAGAGATCCAATCATTCCGCGATATCTCTTTTCATCAACAGGAACACCAGAAGGGTCGGCAAAAATATTGTGTCCGAAACCCATTGGTACCTTGGCAGAGGCACAGGTGTCGATAGAGTATTTCTTGAGGAGTTCCGAGATGTACTTCTCTTGGTGAATGAATATTCCTCGGCTGGTCTGTTTGACTTGGAGACCAAGAAAGAAAATTAACTCCCGATTCATACTCATTTGAAATCGATTGATCATCAGTTTAGCAAAGTCAGCAACCATAGATGAATCCGTAGATCCAAAAATGATGTAATCTACATAAATTTGTACCAACATGAGATGCTTTCCGTTTGATCTTCGGAATAAAGTGGGATCTAGGATTCCTCTTTGAAAACCGGAGCGTTTGAGAAAATCAGTGAGGGTCTCGTACCATGCCTGAGGAGCTTGCTTGAGTCCATAAACAACCTTCTGGAGTTTATAACAGTAATTCAGAAAGGAGAGATTAATGAATACGGGGGGCTGTTGAAGTTACACTTCAGTGTCAAGTTCACCGTTAAGAAACGCACTCTTAACATCCATTTGGTAAACTTTGAAGCATTTATGATCTGCATAAGCAAGAAAGATTCTGATGGCTTCAAGACGTGCAACAGGATCAAGAGTTTCGTCGTAGTCGAGCCCTTCTATTTGAGTAAAACCTTTAGCGACCAGTCTTCCCTTATTTCGGATGATAACTCCTGCATCATCAAGCTTGTTTCGGAATATCCATCTTGTACCAATAATGGGATGATTCTGGGGAGGAGGCACGAGAGTCCTAACTTCATTTCGGTCAAATTCTGCCAGTTCGTCTTGCATGGCTGTAATCCAGTCAGCATGCTCCAAGGCTTCCTTGATGGATTTCGGTTCAACCATGGATATGAATGCTGAGAAATGACATTCGTTTTGAATATTTGTAGCAGACCGAGTCTGTACACCAATATTGGGGTTACCGCTTACTTGGTTTGGAGGATGATCCTTCGTCCAAACATGTAATCGTGGGAGTTCTTGTGCAGCCGTCGAACCGATATCAACAGTAGAATTGATTTGCTCCCCCTGAATGGTTTGAATGTTGGAATGATGCTCCCCCTGAACTTCTGAACCAGAGAGGTTGACATCATCATCGGAAGGGAACTCAAAGAAGCGTTCATTTTCATCATTGTTGAGCGGATTGGAGTCATCGAACTCAGCAGCTGCATCTTGGAAGCCATCCACATTTGTTTCAAGAGAGGGATTGGCATTATTCTCTCCCTCAACCTGAGATGGTTGAAACGGATAAGAATCAAATGGAGAGAGGCTTGGGATCCGACCGGAGACATGACGAGAGACTGGAACTTCCGAAGAGGGGATTGGAATGAGAGGAGGTCTTGATCGAGATTCCGAATCAAGAGCGGTTTTGGAAGGATCAAAGAGAGTTTCAAAGTCAACTTCAAGAATTGTCCGAGGGTTCGGACATCCTGGCGAAAGAGCATCGGACTCCATAATGTGAGTCGTGATGTAAGTAGGGCCAGAATTCCGAACGAAGTTGTCATCGAAGGTAATATCGAAGCTTTCTTCAAGAACACGAGTTCTTCGGTTAAGGACTCTATAGGCTTTCAATTTTGAAGAATACCCAAGCAAAATGGCTTCATCAGCTTTAGGTTGGAACTTGTTAAGCTGATCACGGTTGTTCTTAATGAAGCATCTGCATCCGAAGACATGCAAAAAACGAGATAGTTGGCTTCCAACCATTTATTTCTTCGTACGGTGTCATGTTGAGACTTTGATTGATGATACTCCGATTTTGAGTGAAGCAGGCAGTAGATACAGCTTCAGCCCAAAGATAGAGTGGTAGATTTGCGAAATTCAGCGTGGATCGAGCAGCTTCAACGAGAGTTCTATTTCGTCTTTCGACTACACCGTTCTGTTGTGGGGTATGAGGAGCTGAGAAGTTGTGGTCGATTCCTTTGTCAGTGAGAAATTTCTCAATGGTGGAATTAGTGAATTCCGATCCTTTATCACTCCAGATTCTTCTAACTGGGAGTTTTGTCAAAACTTCTATACCTTTGATGAAATTTATGAGCTCTAAGGCTGTTTCGGATTTCAGCCTTAGGAAGAAGACCCAAGTGAACCTTGTAAAATAATCTATAATCACAAGAATGCATTTCTTATGATGAAGACTTTCTACAGTGGATGGTCCACAGAGATCAATGTGTAGAAGTTCCAATGGTTCTGAAATAGACTTTTCGATGATAACAGGATGACGCTTCTTCGATTGCTTACCACACTCACAAGCAGCACACAAATGATCATTTTCGAATTTGAGAAGAGGTAAACCTCTTACTATTTCGCCGGATACAAGATCATTCATATACCGAAAATTTAGATGAGCGAGCCTCCTGTGCCATAACCAACTGACATCAGGAACAACTTTGGAGAGAAGGCAGAGTTGCGGTTTGCCAATAATCATGTTGATGTCGAGTGGGTACATGTTCTTGTTGCGAAGCGACTTGATTAAACACTCTTTCCGGTCTTCGGTCATTACATAGCTGTACTTTTTGCAAAATTCCACACGTCGATTTGAGTCAGTGAGTTGAGCAACACTTATCAAATTATGTTTTAGATCAGCCACATAAGCCACATGTGAAATATAGAATTTTCCATTGGTGAGAGTTCCATAACCACAAATTTGAGAGTTGGAGTTGTTGCCATTGGTGAGAGTTCCCGACGATCTTCCAGGAGTGCCTCCCAAACGACAAGTCGAATTCAGAATCGACTTAATCCCTGGGGCAACCCCTGTAGCTAAATCCCCGTATCGTCTTGCACCTTCTGAAATGCAGGAATTATCCAGCCAGCTGAACGAACTCCTTAGCAAGGATTTCATAAGACCAAGTTTCTCACCATATGGAGCACCGGTCTTGTTCGTGAAAAAGAAGAAGGGATCATTCCATATGTGAATAGACTACCGCGAGCTGAATAAACTTACTATAAAGAAACAATATCCTCTACCTCGCATTGACGATCTGTTCGACCAACTTCAAGGTGCGAGCTACTTCTCGAAAATAGACTTAAGATCCGGGTATCACCAATTACGGATTATGGATGAGGATATCCCAAAACACCGTTCAGAACTTGTTTTGGTCATTACGAGTTTGTAGTGATGCCTTTCGGATTGACGAATGCACCTGCTGTGTTCATGGTTTTAATGAACAGAGTGTGTCGTCCGTACCTGGACAAATTCTTCATAGTCTTTATTGACGACATCCTTATCTACTCAAGAAGTGAAGAAGAGCATGGCCAACATCTTCGTCAAGTATTTCAAACTATGAGAATAGAGAAGCTTTATGTGAAGCTCTCAAAATGTGAATTTTGGATCAGGAAGGTAGATTTCCTGGGTCATGTGATTAGTTCAGAAGGAATACACGTAAACCCGTCCAAAATCAAGGCAATCGAGAACTGGCCAGCACCTAAAACACCTATAGAAATCCGACAATTCTTAGGTCTTGTTGGATACTATCGCAGATTCATTCATAATTTCTCCCGAGTTGCTAAACCACTTACCACCCTGACACAAAAGGGTGTAAGTTTTAGCTAGGGGGAGAAACAAGAAACAATGTTCCAAACGCTGAAGCGAGCTCTATGTAGCGCACCGATCATGTCTCTTCCTGAAGGGACAGAGGATTTCGTAGTGTACTTTGATGCTTCTAATCAAGGGCTTGGATGTGTTCTTATGCAACGAGGAAAGGTTGTATCATATGCCTCGAGACAGCTTAAGAACCACGAAGTCAACTATACAACACATGACCTTGAACTAGGAGCAGTGGTATTTGATCTGAAGATCTGGAGACATTATTTATATGGCACGAAATGCATAATATTCACGGACCATAAAAGTCTTCAGCATATCTTCGACCAGAAAGAACTGAACATGAGGCAACGGCGATGGGTGGAGCTACTGAACGAGTACGAATGTGAGATTCTTTATCACCCTGTCAAAGCCAATGTAATAGTTGACGACCTTAGCAGAAAAGAATACTCGGTACGCCGAGTAAAGTCGTTGACCATGACAATCCATTCACATCTGTCCACACAGATCAAAGAGGCTCAAATCGAGGCCTTAAAACCCAAAAATGTGGCAGGTGAAACCCTGAGAGGAATGGATAAGGACTTCGAAGTCAGGGATAATGGAGTCTGTTGTTTCATCAACCAGATCTAGACACCAAAGTTCGGTGGTTACAGAGATGTGGTTATGAATGAAGCTCACCAAACCCGATACTCCATTCATCCAGGTTCAGACAAGATGTATCTGGACCTCAAGAAACTGTACTGGTGGCCTAACATGAAGGCAGAAATCGCTACCTTTGTGGGCAAGTGCCTTACTTGTGCAAAAGTCAAGGTAGAGTACCAGAAACCTTTAGGTTTATTGCAACAACCTGAAATCCCTGAATGGAAGTGGGAGCGGATTACAATGGATTTCATAACTAAGTTACCCAAGACATCGGGGGGTTATGATACTATTTGGGAAATCGTCGATAGATTAACCAAATCCACACACTTCTTACCAATAAATGAAACCGACAAGATGGAGAAGCTAACATGAACTTGCCTCAAAGTGATTGTTAGACTGCATGGTGTGCCAATATCTATTATTTCTAATCGAGATAGCAGATTCACCTCTCGTTTCTGGCAGTCTTTACAAAACTCTCTGGGAACTAGGATGGACATGAGTATAGCCTACCATCCACAAATAGACGGACAAAGTGAGGGGACGATTCAAACTCTAGAAGATATGTTGCGAGCCTGCGTGATAGACTTTGGAAAGACATGGGATACTCATTTACCCCTTGTCGAGTTCTCTTACAACAACAGTTATCACACTAGTATAAAGGCTGCTCCATTCGAAGCCCTCTACGGCCGCAAGTGCAGATCACCTCTGTGCTGGGCTGAAGTGGGTCACACGCAGCTAGCTAGAGGTCAAGTTCCTGACAGTACTCTCACTGGTCCGGAAATCATTCGTGAAACTATAGAGAAAATCGTACAAATTCGGGAGCGACTTAAAGCTTCCAGAGATAGAAAGAAAAGCTACGCTGACAAAAGTACAAAACCTTTGGAATTCCAAGTTGGTGACCATGTCTTATTGAAGGTCTCACCCTAGAAGGGCATGACACGCTTTGGAAAGCCTGGCAAGCTGAACCCAACGTACATAGGACCGTTCGAGATTCTTGCTAGAATCAGTCCAGTAGCTTACAAACTCCGACTACCTCAAGAACTAAGTAACATACATCCTACCTTCCACGTCTCTAACTTGAAAAAGTGCTTATCCGACGAGACTCTTATTATTCCACTCGACGAGATCGAGGTAGACGAGAGCCTCAAATTTTTGGAAGAACCCGTAGAGATCGTACACAGGGAAGTCAAGAGAACAAAACAAAGTCGTATCCCGATAGTGAAGGTTCGCTGGAATGCAACACGGGGACCTGAATTTACTTGGGAGCGGGAGGATCAAATGCAACAAAAGTATCCACATCTTTTTCCCTAGTCTTTCTGTGTCTCTTTAATCCCAATTTCGGGACGAAATTCTCTCTAACAGGGGGATAATGTAACATCCCGTTACTTTCTTCTTGTAAAGTCAACCCTAGTCAACAAAAGTCAAACTTAGGTCAACTAAAGTCAACTTAAATCTTATTCTATCTTAAAACGAATTAGATTCATGTTTTATAAGTGTTATATGTTAATGAGGTGAAAGATAGAAGTCCGAAATCCATTTTTTCTTTTCTTTCTTGTTCCTTCGGACATCAGCCTCGCAACCGTGAACAGGACCGAGAAGCTCGGACCGTGAATAGCTTCGGGCCGTGAATGGCTTCGGACCGCAATCTCGCAAACCGCCATAAGGCCGCAAACGAGGTTCACGGCCGTGAACCCCTCGGACCGTGAACCCTCACATACATATACTTTTCAGCTGATTTTTTTTTCATTTCTTCACTTTCACTAGAGATTTCACCCCATTTCTCTCGAGTATCATCAAGTTAGAACATCCTCTCTCCTCAAGAACATGCTAGGATCATCCTTACTTATCGTTCCATGTGATAATGACTAGTTCTTCATAAGATCTAACTGGTATGTTTTCATGATCTTGTTATCATTTCAAGAACATCATTCAATCTTCTTATAAACTCGGTAATTTCAATAGTTTACATGAAGAACACACGAAGAACACGAAGAACACCCATCAGAAAACCTTTGAATCTTCTTAGATACATGCTTAGGATCATCAAGTGTTCATCATTCATCAAGAACTCAGGGCCACGAACACCTTCAGGGCCGTGAACCCTTCATGACTCTTGGGCCGTGAACACCCTCTCCTGGCCGTGAACACCTATCAGCTTCCATATTACATTCTAACACTCCTATTTGTAAGTTATATTTACAAATTAGTCCAGTTTTTAGTCATTCCTATGATTATATTAGCTAATTGGTTGCATATATGCTATACAAATTACTATATAGGACTTGTTTTGCTACGAGATTACACTTGTGGAACAAAACATCGTATAACAAATCATCATTTGAATCACCCTCCAAAAGGTAAGTTCATACCCCTGTATTTTCATAGTTTTTACTGTTTTAAGAGGGGGGGGGGGGGGAATACAAGTCTAACACAAAGATTTTGTGTTACAAGCAAATGGTTTCAAAATATCTTACCAAAATGGATTTCAATTGTTATTAAATCAAATGATTTTAAATTGTGTTTAAAGTGACATCAAGTCACCAAAAGTATTTCAAAATGTTAAATTCTTTAAATGATTTTATAAACTTATATTTTTCCGCAGAAATCATATATATATATATATATATATATATATATATATATATATATATATATATATATATATATATATATATATATATATATAAACAAGATTTAAAATGCATAGGACTGATAACCCACTTTGGTTCCTTTTCCTTGTTTGGATGTGGGCTTATTGTATCGGTTATTTGTCCGAATGTCGTTTAAAATTTTCTTATATATATATATATATATATATATATATATATATATATATATATATATATATATAAAATTCATTTCATTCAGTTGAAATACCCTTTGTAACATGTTGAGCAAGGGGTTGCATTCATGAACTGTTAGTATAAATTCAGATTTTACATATAAATTATAATAGGTATAATTTATGATTCATAGAACCTTAATTCATGATTCAAGTATACTAGAGTACAATACTTTACAAGAATAAAGGTTTGGTTCAAAACTAATCAAGGGTATACATCTTTCATGTAGATGTTAAGTTTACTAATTCAGGGGCATACTATTGTAAGGGTCGAAGACCTGTTATAATATGTCGAAGACTTAACTTTATTTTACAAGGCATTTTTAACGAAGCTTAGATGTTTACTCCTTGTAATTTTTTGTGTGCTTTCATGTTTCCTATAAATATGGATATTACTTAGAGATACAAGTAAGAGAGCGTATGTACTTGTAAGCACTCTCTCTATAAGAATTGAAAGCATAATAGAGCTAAAACCTGATTATATTTACATCTCGTGTTCATACTTCATTTGTTTTACTCTGATTTGATTCATATTCGATTCATCACTTCATCAACTATCAATCATTTATTTCAGAATGATTGTGTTTTCATAACTATTATACATGTAACGTCTATATGTTTTTTATGAGTCAATAGATTTAGGTTGTTTATTCATTTAAACAATATAGTTAAAGTCTTGATCTTATAACCAGAATCTACAGACGGGGATCAAAACAAGTGTGTATAGATCTATATTGGAATTGACAACCCGCACTCAGACTGCTAGCTACAGTCGGGCATAAACGCCTACGAGTGACAGTTGTTATCAACAGTTTTAACGCCTTTAAAGCGTTGTTTCAGGCCATCTAGTATCAGTATAGTTATAATAACTCATTAAAAAGATATTAACAATACGTTAGTGTATAATTAACTAAACATAATTACATCTTCAAAGTACTAGTTTATAAGATACAATCTACAGTATTACATTACATTTTACAATAACAGCTGGTGGAACCAGGCACACTCACAGTTACAAGTTTTACAATAGGAATACAAATACAAAACATTGGTTTACAAACAAAACGGTTTTATGTGATTAAAACTACTTTTCATATACAATAGAAAATATAGCATTTTCTGGAACATTTACATATTCATAGAACAGAAAACATACTTTCAAACATAAATACTTGTGCACTCACTATTCTCAGGGAATCGGTAGACAGGTACTTCCCGAGCTTATGAGAAGATGGTGCCATTTTAGTGACAATATACAGTGATTGAACACATGTAAAAACTTATACATATTAATGCAGTGGTTGTTTGTACTTTGATTACTATATTACATGTGTTGTGATACTGAAAATGAAGTCATCCACCCCGAACGTTTCTGCCGTCTGGTTTGGGGGGTGACATATATCCCTTGAATAAAGGTATTGTATCTAATCTATACTAAGAAATGATCCTTATAACAAAGATATAGGATTTGCTATCTATTCTATACATATCTGTATCATTACCTACTATACAAAAGATTACATAGAATAAATAACTACATGTGAATACTGATGTTGATGTAGATGCTGACGCTGACAGATAGAGTGTAGAGTGTTTAACTCATCAGATCATAAGTTGTGACCTTCCATAAATTATGTATCAAGTTTTTGGCGCTGTTTCTGACGAACGGTTTCATTATTAGTTTTTTTATTCTGCTATTTGTTATCGATCCTTTGTGTTCAATTTATTGCATACAAAGTTAGTTTACTATTTTGTTTTTCAATTTTTTTTTTGTTTTCTAGTTCGCCACACCATAGTCACGATCGGCCACGCTATGGTTACTATGTGAACAGTTTTCTGATTATTTATTTTTATTCGTTTTATGCATTTATTTTCTATTTTGTTTCAATAATTTATGACCCGAAGAACAAGATTTCCAATAGTGCAACCACTTGAAGACCCCGAATCTGTGTTCCAAAAAAAAGACAAAAAGGTTGGTGAATCGAGTAGCACGTTTCAAACCAACAAATTTGAAAGCTTTGAAAAGACTCTCGACAAGAAAGGAATTGGGTACGAGCCAAAAACAAAAACCAAAGAAGGTTAAGAAGACGACATGAAGAGTGAGGTAGAAGAGATGGATGTCATAGCATATATGACCATGGAGGAGTACTAGAAACAGATGTGTGATAGCGGATTCGGTCTTGTGCAACCCGAAATTCCAAACATCACAAACTTGCAGCTGAAGGGGCACATTATGGCTAGGGTTAAATATATACCATTCTACGGTATGGATCACGAAGATACCTACAAGTATATCGACGAGGTAAAGAACATTGCAAACTACTTAAATGTTCCTAATGTTCCTCGTGAAATGGTGCTTTTATGAACGCTTCCGATAACTTTTAGAGGGCGGAATAATATGGGCTTAAAGCACTTCTTCCTGGAACCAATGTACAAGGTGTTGCTTAGAAATTGCCCACAAAATGAACTCAATATGCAACAAGAATTCTCAATATTCTGTGACGAGGTAAACGTGACCACTCGACAACTCCTTGAATCTCAATGACCTCTAACAAAGAAGGCTCCAACAACAATCAATGAGATAATTGAGGAGTTTTCCAAACACTCAAGGGAATATCAAAACCCGGAAGAAGACAAGACAACAAGATACAAAGATGGAAATGGAGCTTCTGAACACCTGGTTGTGGTTATGGCAAAGCTAGAGTCCATGAACCGAAGAATGACAAAGATGTATCAATCCACCATGCAATTCATGTTGGGTGTGATAATTGTAGCTGGCCACACTTAACCATGGATTGTGACCTTGACGAAAATGGACACCGGAAGGCTTAAGCTTTTTATTTTAAGTGGAGATAAGTACCATTAAGATTGGAGAAAACCCAAGAAGTAGTGGTTGCCATATGATGAGTATAACATGGAAAAGGAAGAGAAATATATGCAACAAGGTCATTGCTTTTATCAAAAGGAGCAACCGGCTCATGAAAAGAAGAACGAATTTGAAGAAATGCTTGCTTTTATTAAGCTGATTTCATTCTTCGAAATTAGCAAGCCTCAATCTGCAACATCGAGCAACAAATTGGTCAACTTTCGAGACAATTCAACGAGCGTTTACTAGGCATACTACCAAGCAATACGAAAACCAATCTAAAAGCTCGCATCAAGGTTGTAACAACAAGGCGTGGTAAAATTATCAACCTTTTAATTCCTCTAATGAACAATGATTCATCTAATGTGCAACAGTCGAAAGAAGAAAACGACCAAAAAAAAGCAACTGTCCAGCAGCCACGGTGTGGTGAGACCACGGGCCCACGACATGGCCATTTGTTGAGGAGAAAAAGGAGCCTCCAGTCAAGGTATATCATCTAACTCTACCGTATCCGAGCAAGGTTGAGCAAGACAAACAAGCTGAGGACTACAAGAAGCTTTTGGAACACATCAAAGCTCTGTAATTTAATATCCCATTTGTTGAAGTCGGTGCACAAATGCCAAAATATATGAAGTTCTTGGAAGACCTTCTCACAAACATGAAAAAGATGGAGGAGGCTTCAAATGTGATATTGAATGAGAACTGCTCAACAGATATGCTTATCAAGTTGCCAAAGAAAATAAAAGATCCGGGAAGCTTGGCACTTCCTTGTCAATTCCGGAATCTAGAAACGAGGCACGCTCTTTCCGTTTCGGGAGCTAGTGTGAATTTAATGCCCTATTCATTCAGAAGTTGAATCTACCGCAACCAAGACCAATACGCATGGCCATTAATCTTGCCAAGAAGACACTAACATTCCCGAGAGATATATATGAAGATATATTAGTTAAAATTGACAAGTTTGTGTTTCCCACATATTTCTTTGTACTTGACATGGAAGAGGAAAATCAAGTCCCTATTATTCTTGGAATACCATTTATTAGCACCGCTCAGAATCTAGTGTACATTAGAGAATCAAAGCTAAAACTTCGAGTTGGGGAAAATGCAGTAACATTTGGTGTTGATCGAGCAATGAAGCATTCGAAGATTAGCGATGGCATGGTCTTTTCGGTGGATACGTTTGATTCATTTATGGAGAAAGAAATGCATGAATGGAAAGAGAATGAGTTAGTGGGTTACATAAATCTAAAGGAGGTTGATTTTGATGCCAAACATGACCTCAATGAACTAGAGAAGCTACTAGAAGAAAGAGATTATGAAGAGAAGAAAAGTTATGTTGAAGAAGCCCCACAGCAAGGCCAAATAGTAGCCACAGTGTGGGAGTAATAAAATCACGATATGACGGGGAAAGTGAAGCCCCACAGTGTGGCAATCAGAAGCCCATGCTGTGGTTTCTGAAGAGAGTTAAAAATAAAATTTGAAGCCCTTACCCAATCATTTGGAGTATGTTATCCTAGAAGATAATGAACAGAAGCCTATGATCATAGCATCAGATTTGAATCCTAATGAACAGAAGCCTATGATCATCCCTTCTTATTGTTCACACAAGATCATCTTGGAAGAAGGCTCGAAGCCTATTGTTCAGCCACAGTGTAGAGACAACCCAAACATGTGGGATGTGGTTAAAAAGGAGGTGATGAAGTTATTGGATGAAGGAAAAATTTACTCAATTTCGGATAGCCCATGGGTAAGCCCAGTTCATGTGGTTCCAAATAAAGGAGGGAGGAATGTAATAACAAAGGAGAAGAATATGCTCATTCCTACTAGAACGGTAACTGGTTGGCCAGTGTGCATAGATTATCGCAAGTTAAAAGATGCCACTTGCAAAGACGATTTCCTTTACTGGTTTTAGATCAAATGCTCGAACGTTTATCCGGTCACCTTTTCTATTGCTTTTTAGTTGGATTTTCAGGTTACTTTCATTTTCCGATTAATCCAAGAGACCAAGAGAATATCACATTTATGTGTCCAAGGGACTTTCCCTTATCGTCGGATGACTTTCGGCTTATGCAACGCACCTGCCACTTTTCAATATGCATGACCCTATCTTTCACAACATGGTGGAGAAGTTCATGGATGATTTTTTTGTGTTTGGTCATTCATTCGATAATTGTGTATATAACCTTGCTTTGATGCTTCCTAGGTATGAAGAGACCAATTTGGTCTTAAATTGCGAAAAATTTCATTTCATGGTTAGAGAGGGAATTATGGTTGGACATAAGGTTTCCAAAGCAGGGATCGAGGTGGATTGAGCAAAGGTTGACACAATTTCGACCTTGCCACCTCCAACGAACGTAAAAAGGGTGTGAGATTTTTTAGGTAATGCAGGATTTTACCACTGGTTTATAAAAGATTTTTCAAAAGTAACAAGACCCTTCACTGAACTACTTTTGAAAGATGCTACTTTTGATTTTTATAATGATTGTTTGAAATCTTTTGAACTTCTTAAGAAAAAATTGACAACCGCCCCCATTATGATCGCCTCTAATTGGAACCTTCCTTTTGAGTTGATGTGTGATGCTAATGACTTTGCATTAGGAGTAGTTTTAGGACAAAGGGTTGAAAACCATTTTCAACCAACTTACTAAGCAATAAAAACACTCAACCCAGATCAAAAAAACTACACCACCACGGAAAAGGAATAATTAGTCATTTTTATGATTTTGATAAATTTCGTCCTTACTTAATCTTGTCTAAAATAGTTGTGTTTACTGACCATTCTGCCTTGAAATTATTGTTTAGAAAACAAGATGCAAAACCAAGGTTGATACGATGGATGTAACTACTTTAGGAGTTTGACATTGAAATAAAAGACAAAAGGGATTGGAGAACGTGGGGGCCGATAATATCTCAAGATTAGAGAACCCAAAACTGAAGGAGTTAAAAGAAGAGTCTTGATTCACAAACATCGTGAACTATCTTGCAAGCAATTACCTTCCAAAAGGTCTTTCCTATAAACAAAAGAAGAAGCTATTTTCTGACCTCGAGTACTATTTTTGGGACAAGCCATATCTATTACTAAGTTGTGCCAATGGGATCATTTGCGAGAGACATATTACATCATTTCCATAGTGGACCTACCAGAGGACATCCTGGATAACATTCCATAGGAAAGAAAGTTTTTGATGCGGGATTCTTTTGGCCTACCATATTCAAGGATGAAACTACTTTCGTTAAAGAATGTGATTTGTGTCAAAGATTGGGCAACATCTCTCCGTATAATGAAATGCCTCAAAATATCATTCAAGTTTGTGAGGTGTTTGATATTTAGGGGATCGACTTTATGGGACCATTTCTAGCCTCACGCGGTAACAAGGACATACTGGTAGCGGTTGACTACATGTCGAACTTGGCGAAAGCGCAAGCTTTACCCACTAACGACGCACATGTTATCGTTCAACTTATTAAAAAGTTATTTTGTCGTTTTGGCATGCCTAGAGCACTAATTAGTGATTAGGGAACCCACTTTTGCAATAAACAACTAGCAAAGGTGTTACAAAAATTTGGTGTACACCATAGGTTTGTGACACCTTCTCATCCTCAAACAAGTGGGCAAACCGAAATAACAAATCGGGCATTAAAAATAATAATGGCAAGGTCGGTGGGAAGTAATAAAAAGGTATGGTCAGACAACCTTGATGATGCATTGTGGTTGTTTGTTGTGACTAAAGAACATGGTTTGGCATGCGGAATTAAATATTGCACAATGAACATGGTGATTTGGGTGTTCAAGAGATGTATTGATTATGTATTGTGTAATAAAAAGGGACATAGATCTAGTCAACATAAATAATACACACTTACACACTCAACTTTTACACCTCTCAAGCACACCTCTACAAGTGGAATAAACCCACCTTATATAGAGGTGTTTACATGTCTCTCTCTCACTCTCTATCTCATGCCACAAGGCTAATGCACCACATGCAAGTGGGTTTTAAAAAAGTCAAACATTACAAAGTCATTCATGGAAAACTTTGTACCCCAACATTCTCCCCCTCAAAGTTAGGAATGAATGACCCACTTCAAATCTTCCAAAATCGAGCAACTACTCGATCCGAGCCTCAAGCGTGACACATGTCGAAACGAACTTCAATCTTCAATTCTTCCATGATTCTTCAATTTGGGCTCTAGGATGTGAGACCATACAAACCGAGCATCAACGAATGATCACGAGCTTCTCAAACTCCAAATTGATCACCAAAAGTTGAGCATAAAAACACACCCCAAAAATCTTCAATATAACCAAACCCATTTCGAAAATAAATCATTTTCGAACTTCCAATTGCATCATTTCGTAAGCTTCAAAAATTCAAGGTCACTTCGGTCGTCAAATCCACGTAATATGAAAAATTCAAGTTCGAATTTCCATATAAATTTCTCCCCCTTTTTATAATCGAAATTTGATTATAAAACCTTCAAGGAAAGAGAATGTGCTCTATTCGGATTTTTTCGTGTCAAAACTCCCCTTAACATGTGGCATAAACTTTGTGCTTTAATCCGGAAAATTCCAAAAAATCTTCAATTTTTAGCTTCGTTCACGGACCGCCTTTGACAAACTTTCTCAAAAATGGGTAGAAATTGTCAATTACAAAATTCTACAGTGACCCGGTGCGCCCAAAACAGCAAAATATGCAAAACTCTCCCCCTTTTCCAAAGCTGGGTAGAAAGCGTCAATTTGCACAAACTGCAAGGGCTTGAAATGTATTTTCTTCAATTTTCAGCAAAAATAGTCCTTTTTCGAATTTGGGTATGAACCGCCAAACATTCGAAGCCTCAGGGACTATTTTCAAAAATTCTGCTCTTTTTGTTCCAAACATACGAAGAGTTGTCCCAATCATACGAAGCCTCAAACAATTTTCGAAGTTGGGTGAAAAGTGTCAAACATTCGAAACTTCAATTAATTTTTGAAGTGCCAAATATTCGAAGATACAGGGGCTGAATTTGAAAATTTTATTTTTCTTCTGCAATTCATACGAAGCCTAGCCAATCATACGAAATTGGACCATTTATACCACTTCGTTAAAAGTGCATGGACCAAACCTATAACTGTTTGTTTTCTTCTTCCATTCATACGAAATTTAACTCTTCGTATGAAATCCTCTCTACCCCTTCGTATGAAATTCAACTGCACCCTTCGTACGAAAATCATCTGCCCATTTTCTCTCTCCTCTTCGTTCAATCATATCACCAATTCCATAACCACGTTCACGAATACGAAGGCATTCGAAGCCTCTGAATATAGTCTGAATCATTCAATTCCTCACTGAATCAAATATTCGTTCTTATAGTCTTCATTTTTCGTTCGTTGACCACATACCCTTCGTTCATTCACTCTTCCCTTTTATTCATCAGTCCAAAACACCAACAGTTAACTGTTCGTTCCCAAATCATCGACCATAAACCTTTGTACATCAACGATTTCTAGTCGACAATTCGTTCTTTTGCAAACATCGACAACCCAAAGACTTCGATTGATCGACTCTAAGAATCACAAACAACTATACCCTTCATATGATTCTTTGTTAACCCTTCGAAAAAAATCCATTTGCTAGACCCATCAAACAACAATCTTTCGAAATTTCCAGTCTAACGATTCGATCATTCGTTCACAATCCAAGGTTCGTTCGTCAACACAAACCTTCAATTCCAAACCCAGTTTATCCTTCCAACCCATCAACTGTTCTCAGTTCGTACCTTCTTACAAGTATCGTTCGTCAACAAGATCATAAATCCAACCGATTTCGAAATTAATCTCCAAATTGGACTTGATTTCGACATCCATATCTTGTTCTCAACTCAAAACCAACGATTTCAGCCTTCAATTCAGCGACTCATCAATTGAAAATCACGTTTTGACTTTTCTTTTCTGAGTTTGACTTTTTGAAATCGGAAGTCAACAAACACGATATTGACAAATCTAACCCATATTTTCAGATCAAAACACGTTCAAACAACATTTTTCATCTCCTTCAAGTGTTCTTGATCGATTTGATTAAAATCAAAGATACAATTTGATGTTTTTCAAATTTGACTTGATCATAATCGATTTGTAATACAATAAATCGATTCACAAGTATATCATCACAAACAAAGTAAAATCGATTAACACGATCGATTATTAAGAGTAATGATAATCGAACAAGACTCAAGAACAAGAAGGCAACAGACGAGTTGCTTGGATGATCTAAACGTACAACTCATCTAAGCATAGGACGACGAAGTATTAAGCATCGAATCGGACATCTGAATACAAAATGTTAAGGACAATCGGGCTTAAACAATGCTTATTGGATCATAAAAGAATCGTGTGGGCTCAATTTGGATTGAATAAACTGTAAAGGTAATAGATCGAAACCTATTGGGCCATTGAAGAATAGTACCTGGTTAGATTTTGTCATACAATTTGGGCTAACAAGAATTTGATTAAGAACATCTTAAACAATATGAATTTTGAGCCGACCGTGACAAATTCAATTCACATTTGGATAGTATTTGATTAAAATGAATAATTGTGAATCGAATTAAACAATTGTAAATCGAGAATCGAATCAAACAAACAGATTTTAGAATGGATCGGGCTTGATCAACGAAAATTTTTATTGGATCATAACAAACGGTTTTTTCAAGAAAAATTTGATCCAATGAGTCAAATGATCACAAATCAAAAACGCAACGTACGATTCAAAGAGATTAAGAGAGATCATAGAGAGAGACTCACCAAAAATTGCTCCAATTGTGTCAAATGTTGCCAAATCGAGAATCGTTCTTCAAAAATCACGTTGCTCTTCGAAGACCTGCTCTGATACCAATTGTTGTGACTAAAGAACATGGTTTGGCATGCGGAATTAAAGATTGCACAATGAACATGGTGATTTGGGTGTTCAAGAGATGTATTGATTATGTATTGTGTTACAAAAAGGGACATAGATCTAGTCTACAAAAATAACACACACTTACACACTCAACTTTTACACCTCTCAAGCACACCTCTACAAGTGGAATAAACCCACCTTATATAGAGGTGTTTACATGTCTCTCTCTCACTCTCTATCTCATGCCACAAGGCTAATACACCACATGCAAGTGGGTTTTACAAAAGTCAAACATTACAAAGTCATTCATGGAAAACTTTGTACCCCAACAGTGTTTCTAACCGCTTTTAAAACTCTAATTGGTACTACGCGTTATAGCATAGTTTTTGGTAAAAGTAGCCACTTACTAGTTCAAATCGAACACAAGGCATTTTGGGCTTTGAGAGTTGTAACTTTGAATTATCCGAATTGCACACTAATCATTTAATGAAGATGAATGCCTTAGAAGAGTTAAGAAATTAAGCATACACTAAATCTTTGATCTATAAGGATAAAACAAAGAAATGGCATGATGCTAGGTTAAGAGGAAATAACGATTTTGAACCTGGTCAAAAGGTCCTACTTTTAAACTCAAGGATGAAGCTCTTTACGGACAAATTAAAGACATGATGGTATAGAACACTCGTGGTCAAGGAAACTTTTCCACATAGAACACTTGAGCTATACAAAGTAGATGGGACGAATTTTAAAGTGAATATGCATCGAGGAAAGCATTACGAAGAAGGGATGCCAAAGGAAGATAAGGAAGGAGAGGACGTGGTCCTGGAAGCAACCACTACAACGTAGAACAGGAAGGAATCCATCTCAAGACTCCTCAAAAAGAAGCGCTTATGGGAGGCAACCCATAGTTTGCATTTTCTTTTTGTTTTACTTTTATGTTTTTTTTTATTTCTTTGTTTTCAAAAGGATTTTCACTCTTTAGTCATTGTCATTAATTGTTTCTATGAGGGCAAGTACCAAACAAGTGTGGGGTGTGGTGAAATTGTGGTTAACATTTTAACATTTTAAATATGGTTTTATGAAACACAGTAGTCACAGTGTGAATGAGCTGTTCCCACGTTGTGGTCTACTAACAATTTACGTAAATACGTAGTTTCTTCAAAACGCCATGGTGTGGCTTCCATCGTCACGACGTGGGGCCGATTTTAAGGAATTGTATTACCTTTAAGCCCTAACTAGTCCATTTCTTTCACTTTTTACCTCACACGACCACCCCCATGCCGTAAGCTCCTCTAACAAGTAGTTCTTCGATTTTTATTAAAATTTCTTCAATTTTTGTGTGATTCATCCAAAAAGGTATGTGATGTCTTACTCTAAACAAATTATTATTGCATATAATCTATTGTGGATGCTTAGATTTGAGTATTTATGCTGATTTGTAGGACTAGAAAAATTTAGGGCTTGAGTGTTCGGTCAAAATTTGCCCGATTTCAACGTTTTTAGTGGTATAATTTATTTTTAATAGTATTGATATATGGCCTGAATAAAACACTAGTGATTGGAATTGATTTACATCAGCCCGAAATGAACGATTTTGACCAAATTGTTTTTGTTGTTCTTGCACCACGGCATGGGCACTGGACAAGGAGAAAATATTTTTGTGATTTTTCTGATTTGAGGTATATTTTTTGCTGTGTTTTTGTTGTCTGATTTTATAAGTATGGGACCTCGTAAGAAACCTGCTCCACGAAGAGCTCACCAAGCAAATGTGGATTTCCCATGGTATGACTTTCCCGAAATCATGGGGCCTAGTGTGTTATTGGAATGGAAAAACAAATGGTGATGGTTACGTATAAAATACATTGATATTCCACCCATTTTGGACTGGAATTCAATTCAATACGTGGGCCTCTTGGAATAGACTTCAAGATACGGTGTATGTGGAGCTATGTGTTCAGTTTTTCGCTACCTTCCATTTCTAGAAACGAGACGAAGTCAATGATCCTTAGAATTTTACTTTTTGTTATGCGGGATGAATGTTAGGTCATAAATTATGGTTTATACTCTGCTTTTCATAAGATATTAGAGTTCTCGGTCTAGGGCCGAAAACACCATGTTTTGGTGTTGTTTGGACCAAAATCACATGTGATTTTGGTTAGGCTTAATATTGTTTTCTTTAGGTTTTGGGCTTGGGCTTG
This sequence comes from Lactuca virosa, assembly GCF_052849685.1. NCBI lineage: Eukaryota > Viridiplantae > Streptophyta > Magnoliopsida > Asterales > Asteraceae > Lactuca > Lactuca virosa. The sequence continues at coordinate 178,634,165 of NC_136428.1, forward strand.
GTTATTAGGCCTAGGTATATATAGTGTTATTTAGGCTTGAAAATCAGTTAGAAGTGAGTAAGGAACGTTCTAGGGGCTGCCATATGCCAAGGACGTGTGTTTAGAGAGAACCAAGAGAGAACAATGTGTAATCAACATCTTATGTACCCGACTATTGAATGATAATAGTGTGCATTGAAGATTAATTATCTTGTTCTTATTCATCATTCTCTTGCATTATACACTTTGATTGGGATTCCGCACCATCAAAGTGAATCTGATTGAATTGTAGGAGAATTCGAGACTTACAAGTGGTATCAGAGCAAGGATCAGTAGCAATCGGGTCATTGCAAGATATTTTTTAAGAGTTTTTCTTGGACATTCTTGGTGTTTTTAATTCATATTTGACGAATTTTTGGCCATTTTGCTTCGTGCTCTTCATATTTTTGGAATTTAGATCGATTTTCGCTTTCAAGATTTGAAAATACAGTGTTTTTGGCATGTTTTGGGCATTTTAGGTCAATATTTGCGAAATATAGGCGGCCACCTTCGGATCCGGTCAAACAACATTGCATTTCAGACGTTCTCAGTCAGCCTTGCACGTTCTCGAACGCGGCCTCGCTAGTTCACGGTGCGAAGTGAGGTTCACAGAGAGAAGGTTTATGGCTCGCACGTTTCCGGTCTCGCATGTTTTCGGTCGGACACCAGCAGCCTCGCGTTTACGGTCCATCTGTTCTCGGCTTCGGATCTCGCTTCTATTCTCGGATTTGGATATCCAAGTTCGCAATTTCGGCTATAATTTCTGAATTTCAATATTTTGGCTTATTTCTGGTCAAATTGCCATATTTTTGATCTAATAATTTCATTTTTGGTCCTTAGGCCTCATATTTGATCAAAAAGACCCGTATTTGGTCAAATACTCTCGGGTTTAGTCTAGAAAATTTCGTTTTTAGTTTAGAAATTTTTGTTTTCGGTCAAGGTTATTCTTTTTGGACAAAGATCTTTGATTTTCAGCTTTCACTTTCGGAGTTAACTTTTGACTTTCAAGTTTGACCTTTGACCTTTAATTTTGATTTTCTCGTTTAACTTTCAAGTTTTCACGTTTGACCTTCAGATTTGACTTTTAAGTTTGACTTTTTTGATTTCAGTTTCAAGTTTGAATTTTCAATTTTTACTTTTAAGTTTGACTTTTTAAGTTTGACTTTCGAGGTTTCAAGTCAAAGGGGATTTTTCTTGGTTCATAATCAGTCCTATTTTTGGTAAATTATTCTTTTTGGTGAATAATGAGTTCTTCAATCGCCGAGGTTACTGAAACTTCATGTTCTCAGTCCTATGAAGCTACTGTTAAACTTTATCATGATCAACTTGATTTATTAATTAGGGAGATTAAGGACCTTAAGTATGAAGGATAAACTTTCAGAGAGGCCCAAAAACCCTTAAAACAACAATTAGTTGCCCAAACCAAAGACTTCAAAAGGATTAAGGAAGAATATAGTACTAAATGTGAACAATATAATTATGATCAAGTAGAGATTGCCAGCTTAACTGCCAAAGTTGATGCACTAAAAGCGAAATATAAAGATGTTGAATTTAACTTTAAGAAATTTGACGTGACAAGTGAGGTAGTTGTGTCCATGATAGAAAAACAATTAAAATTTAAGGATAATCACAATAAGGGTTTAGGGTATCACAGTGTTCCACCTCCCTTCAATGACAACTATACCCCACCCCCTGAAACCAATGAGGTAGAGACACTTGCTCAGTATGGTCCGCCCCCTGTACCAATTTCAATTAAGATTGAAGAATCTGGACCAACTGAGAATATTAAGGTGAATAGTACTAATGCTTCTACTTCATGTGCAGGTAAAGTAGTGGAAGATGAGAACAAGAAGAACAGAAATAATTGTAGTTCTGTTAATTCTACTGATTTTTAGTCAAATGTCTCCTTGAACTCTGAATCTGTTGCTTCTAATTATGTTACGTCTAATAAGCCTGTTGTTGGTAAATACATGCCTTCAAAACAAGCGCAACAGACTGCTTGCTACAAGTGTGCATGTGGGAACAATCAGAAACAAGGCATGGGCATGCTACCAGGGGCAGGCAGAAACAACTTCTACGTGAAGAAACAAACCTATTTTCACTGTGGAATACCTGGACATATTGCCAGAAATTGTCTAAATCGTGCATATGTTCCCTACTCTGCACGAGGTTGGCAAAACGCACCAAGAGGGAGATCCTCCAAAAGAAACCTTTCGAGGTCACAATCGAACAATGATGATTGGAATGCTAAGAAGGAAAATAATCAAACTCCCAAGGTCAAGAAGGGAATGTCGGACAAGATGTCGAATTCAAGAGATTATTCTGTTCGACAAAGATTAGTTAGGTCAAAGTCATCTAGGCAGTCGGTTTCAAGTTCTAAAACGAGTGATAAGGCATCCATCCGATCAAACAGGAAATGGGTTAAACCCGACTACAGATGGGTACCGAAGGTTCATACTCCCAAATATTCTAATGATTCTAACATTTTTTCATCTTCTGTGTCTGATAAGCAGGATATGTCATGGGAGAGAGTACCTTGTGTAGATGAAAAGGGTCAACCTAGCTTCAACATGGACTAGGTTCCAAAGACCAACTAATCCTGCACTTTGTTTCGGAGAAGCTATGGAGGAATATCATCAGACTTCAGTTTGTTGATAGTGGCTGTTCCAGGCACATGATAGGAGACATCTCTCAACTACATTGCATTTACAACTTTAATTGAGAGTATGTATCCTTTGCGGGAAGTAAGAAAGAAAGGATCACAAATGGGGATTGTGTTTATAGGCGTAATGAATAACTTAACTTCGTTCTGGAGTTGAAACACAGCTGAGGCTGAAGATGAAAAAAATATGTTTTCTTTTCGTAAGTATTCTTGGGAAGTGATATGAGATTTAGTGATAAAGGGCAAGTTAAATTGGCTGAGAACTTTGATCCCAAAAGTTCTTGTTTTTTATATTTTGCATTTTATTTCTTATTTTCTTAAATCTGTTCATATTGTCTTATATTCACAAATTTAGGGGGAGAATTTAAAAAAAAAATAAAAATAAAAATTAAAAAAAAAATCCTAAAATTTAAAAATCTAAAAATATGTTTATTACCGTTTTTATTTTTTTTTTAGAAAAATTAAAAAAAAACCAAAAATATTTTATTTTTATTTTGAGTGTATTTTTAATTTTAATTTTTACTTCTTAGTTATTTCTATATGTGCTAAGTTTATTTTTACTTTTATTTTTATCTCAAAGTTTTGTCTGTCTTATAAGCGAGTTCAAACAGAAGAAGACTCTCAAGGAGAATGTATCGGAATTTTCTGAGCAAGAAACTTGGAAAGGAATTGATGGTGAAACAATAAATTGATGGAGGACTCAAATGCGAGTGAAAGACTCTTTCGTATTCAGACTAATGTGAAACACCCAACCTTCACCCATATCTAAACTTTCTCCATTAAATCATTTCCACATACCGATACCGCTTGAGGTTCGAGTATAAAACAACTCAGTTGACGGTTACCAAAAAGTCTGTGTTTATGGTTTTAGAAGTCATTATCACCATGATTCTAAGTGAAACCCAAAATCCGAAATCCATCCATTTCTGAATTGACGGTGAACATTTTAATGTTGTAGATATTTTCACCCATGAAATTGACGGATAATGGTTTATACCTGGTGTGACACTATACAAAATGTCAGTTAGGCATTTTTACCCATGAATTGACGGATAATGGTTCATACCTGGGTCTTTGAAAAACTGTGGTGAGAATGGTCTTTATGATTCTGTGATCCACAGGGACTTTTTACTCATGATTACTTTTCAAGGATCAACGGTGATCGTTAAAGAATATTCATTCGAAGGAACTAGAAGTGAAGATTATCTTTCAACATTCAATTTTTCAAACCCAGAAGCAAGGTGAAGCTGTAGTTGAAGTTATGTGACAAATTTCATTGAAGCCTCCTCAATTAATTTGCTGCTATCTATGAACTTGCTGAAGTGATCCACAAGAATCGGTCTCTCTGTTATTATCTCTGAAGTATTTCGAAGTTGAAAGTGCTTATTTTCAAAGAACCTTTACAAGAAGCCCCTACACCCAATCTGCGTTCAAAGTCAAATTCTTTGAAGGAAGTCCAACTATTCAAGATAAAGTCATTCATGCAAAAATTCATATGTTCATCTTGAAATTGTGAAGAAATCAAAGACAAAAGTTGAAGCAAATAACAAAGCGAAGATTGACAAGTAAAGAAAGCAATAAACTAAGCGGGTGATTATTAGGACTAAATTATGGTTTATTGTAAGTGAAAAGAAAGCTATAAAGCAAGCGGGAGATTGTTAGGTCATAAATTATGGTTTATACTTTTCTATTCATAAGATATTAGAGAGATTGTTAGGCCATATGCCAAGGACGTGAGTTTAGAGAGAACCAAGTGAGAACAGTATGTAAGCAACATCTTGTGTACCCGACTATTGAATGATCATAGTATGCATTGAAGATTAATTATCTTGTTCTTATTCATATTTGTCTTGCGTTATACACTTTTATTGGGATTCCGCACCATCAAATTAAATCCGATTGATTTGTAGGAGAATTCGGGACTTGCAGGACGAAGGAGGGAAATGAGTCTTACTGAGCTTTCATGGCGGTTATATCTATACAACCGATCAGAGGCAAATTCTCTTGAGTTTGCCATCTTTTTGGATCATTGCTACAAACGATTTTCGGATAAAGTTACCGAGACTGGGTGGTGGACCATGATTGACAATGGGTCTTACACCGCAGGAACTACAAACGAAGGAAATATCAGAGAAGTTATGCATCTTTTTATTCACAGAGTGATCAAATTTTCTATCAACCAAAATAAGGAAGGGGATTGGGTTCTCAACTTGATGTATTATTTATGTGGTGGATCATTACACCAAATATAATGTCACCTCACTTACTCTGTTGTAGACTTTTTGACAAAGTGGGTAGGAAAGAGCAGGACTGGGGCCCCTATTTATGGTGGAAGTATGGTCACAAAACTAGCTAAATCTTTTGGGATATTTGAAGAGCCCGGGGCTATGTTTCTTACAAGGACAGAGAGCCGCCCGTTGCATCCACGTTTACTCAAGACAGCTTGTATAGTGACGGACATGGTAAACGAAACCTATTTGGTGCCGGTGGATGGCGCGGTTAAGGTTCCAGTAGGTGTTCCGATTGTAAGGTCGAGAGTGGAGGATTGGGATTCTAGAGATGCATATATACGTGATGGATTGCCAATGGATCCATATCATGTGATCTCCTGGTAGTATGATGATGACATTGGCCGAAGCATGAAAAATTTAGGGTTGTCTGTTGAAGCAATGATGCACTACCTTTCAATAGCACCCCCGGCTGGAGAACCAGCCCGCTACACATACATACCTTCTTGGGAGGAGCGATGGGTCCAGAATGCAGGTGGTGCGGGAACTAGTGGAACGAGCGATGGAGATGACGAGGATGAGGAGTGATTATCCTTGTTTTATATTTATTCTTGTTTGGTGTGTTTTAGACAATTTATTTTTGTTTGATTGTTAGGATTTAAGTAATTTAGGATTGTCATCATTTTTAACATGTGTGATATTTTTCTCGGGAAACGTGACGAGAGCTTAAGTGAGGGGTACGATCTGCGAACCGATAAGATTTTTTGCGCATTGCCTTTCCTCACGTGAAATCACAGTGGAAAGAATGAAGAATTATTCTGAATTTCCAGCAGCCACCGCGTGGCGTTACGAGACCACGGCGTGGCCACGAAAGTTTTTGCGATCCAGTTTATGACACTATTCGAAGACCACGAGATGGCTACGCTCTACCACGGCGTGGGGAGTCTCAAATTCACTTTATGATTGTTCGTTTTAACACTATTCGGAGTCTATTTTCTTCGTGCATCTAAATATTATTCATGTTGTGGTCCAGAAGTACTATTTTCAAGCAATTATACGAGAAGTCGACCACACAACTTTTAATCTCGACCTCTCCACTTCTATCCCATGCGAGTCTATTCTTTTTTCTCCCCTTTTACTTTTATGTCTTTAATTGTGTTAAGCATGCAATAAGGACATTGTATGAATTAAGTGTGGGGTAGGAGGTCGAATATAGAAATGCAAGCATATTGATCTTGAAAAAAATAAAATATGACTAGGATTAAAAAAATTTAGAGACTTTAAATAATGGTCTAATTTTGAAATCTAGTTAAAAAAATTATTATATTGCTATGTTGGGACCTACGTTGCTAGTGTTGTGTGGGACGATCCGATGCGAATTTTGATGCCTAATTGAGCCTATATATGTTCTACTGTATTTGCGGCTTCCCTATCCTAGTGAACTCATGAGACAAAAACATAACCTTGTGTAAATTGAGGGACATAATAAGTTTTTCTTTGTGAATACCTACACCTAATAAAAAGTCTATTAGTGACAGATTTATCTCCTGGGTCCACTATGTCAAAATAAAGAGAGTCATATTTCCATGTTTATCTGTTGAATTATATGCATTGTTGAGTCTAGTTATTATATGAAAAATAAGTAACAAATAAGGAGTGGAGTCAATCTGTGACCTTTGGAACATGGCCAGTAAACCCCACGAGATATTTTATGTATGTCCACCTATAGTGTGAGAACAAGATCGATGCGCAGGGACAAGGTTTGAGAACTCAAACCTTGAGTGAATGCTTAAGATCAATGTCTGCTTACTAAATGATGTTCAAATCAAGGCTGGAAAGACAGTCAAGTCTTAGATAATATGTTCAACAAATGATCAAGACATTAAATGAAGAATAATAATAAATGATCAAGGTAAAGCTAATAAATGAAGAACAAGAAGAATGTTTTGAATATGCTTATAGTGAATGCTAAAAAGTGAGTAAAAGATCCATTGTTGACTTATATTGAAAGCTCCTATAAATAGGAGAGAATGTTACAACGAATTAACCCAAGTGTTTACATAGGACCGGACAATAGACATAAGTCTGACATTCTGATTGTACAAATACAACATTACACTAAGTCCTATAAAACATTACATCAAATACAAGACAAAAGTAATAAATGCACAAAAGACAAAATGACTTCACTCCGGACAAGTATTATTCCGGACATGAAAGTTGTTTCCGGATCAGCATGCATTCCGGACATGAGGATTAGCTCCGGAATGCCTTCACTCTTCTTTCCTTCTTAATTGGTCCGGACAGGTTCCAGAAAACTGTTCATTTCGGAATTCACCCACTTCGGAATAGGGAGTTTGGATTGCTAAAGATTCACTTTCAGGTTCCAACAATCTCCCCCTAAGTGAACCTAGCAATCCAGCAGGCTTAGTTCATTTCTTCCTTGATGGAGGTGTAGGCTCTGAACAACCATTCTCGCACTGGAATGTACCACACCAATTGACTCACAAACTTTTCCTTGACCTTTTCTGGAGCATCAATATTAGATGCATGGGATATGAACTTCTGCAGAGCTTTGGTTGGAACTAAGTGTTTGTCAAGGACTCGAAAGAGTCCTTCTTGTTAGTTCTTTTGGTGGTGTAGACAAACCCTAGAACCGGTTTTTCAATCGGACAATCTGCAAGAATTTCAGCTTCCGGAAGAACAAAGTCGATCTTGGCAACAAACTGTTCTGTTCCGTAGAGATGAGCAAGTTCGTAGTCACATCGGCAGAACTCAGCAACATAATCTTTAAGAAAGCTAAGAGTTGTGTGGTAGGCACCACTACTGATGTCATCCTTTTGATTTTCTCTGAAGTAAGCAGCTAGGGTGAGGATGTCGTTTGGATTCATTGAAGGAAAATCCGCATCAGTAACAGTCCGGGCAGTTGGCCTGTTCCGGAGGAGGTGGAAACGGAATACAGGACAGTTCAGCTCAAATTTTACTAAAATTTTTGTTCCAAAGCCTTGAACTTTGGTGATCCTCTTCCTTATCCACACTTCCTTGAAGGGTTGGGCATTCTTTTCATAGAAGATTTTGAGCCTTTCTCGCTCTGTCCGGATGATCACTTCCAGATTATTGTTTGGGTGAAGCGGAGCAAACTTGGTGAAAAATTTGCTGTAAGGAGAGAGAGGAAGATCCAGTTGGTCGGTGTCATTTGTGGGAAGATCATAGTAAAGGGTTGGGATGATCTCTTGTGCTTGAAGAATGCCTTCACGGAAAAGAGGAGAAATTCCACGCATCAGATCGGGATTGTCTTTTTAGGCTTGAATCTAGATGCTGTCCTCTAATGCCTTATGAATTTCCTCCTGAGACCATCCAGATTTTTGCTTGAGGGAGGTCCGGAGTGGAAGGCTTGCTGTTTGGAAGTCATTGGTTTATTCCCTTTCTCTCTTCGAAGCGCATCAATGACCAGCTTCACGTTTTCATCGATCGAGAATTCTGGAATTGGAGTTGGAAGTGGTTCTTCCGGAATCTCATCAGGGGTCCGGAGGGGAGATCCCTGGTCAATTGGAGCTATTTTTGGTTCCGGAATGAGAGGCTGAACTGAAGGAGTGGCTCGGAAGGCTTGAGCGGTTAAAAATGATTTTGCTTTTGCCATTTTAACAGCCATTTGAAAAGCATCCGGAAGAGAGGATGGCTATGAGACTGCAAACCAAATCCTCTTTTGTTCTTCAAACATTTCCTTCGGAATGGTCAATTTTGGAGCTTGAAGACCAAGAACTCCTTTGGGAGCTTCATCCAGAACATAAACGTTTTCATCTTCACTTTCTTCTCCTTCCGTGATCCCTAGAATTCCGGACACGATTTGAACGCCTTCTTCGGAATCCAAATCTTCATCCCGGAGTACGAATTCAGAGGCGGGTTTCCATTGTCTACTTGGGCCTTCTCCCCCTCTTGCATCGGTGAATCTTGGAACCGGTGCAAGCTGCATAACCTCTTTCAGATCGTCAAATTTTGAGAAGACGTTCTGAAGGCCGGAGGTGAGTTGAAGAGTGAGAGAATCGTAAGCGTCAGTAGTGGGGGCCTGACCAGAAAGATGTTTGAAGGTGCTGCTGAGGATGGAAATCATCTCATCAAACTTCATGTTCGGAACAACAACAATGTTCCAAGTAGAGCGGAGATGTTTGATGAGGACTTGCTGAATAATGAGGTTCATCTCATCCTTCTTCCGGATCTCTTTCTCCAACCGTTGAATTTGTTTTTCATGACGAACATGGGTCGGCTTGATTAGGTCGTTGGTAGTAGACACCAGATCTGATGGGTTTTTGAGCATTCTAACACTTCCTAAGTGTACGTGCAACCCTAATAACCTTGAATCTATGTTTTCTCCATATACATGCAAATTTCTTTTTCAAGGTTATTTCCTAACTAGCATGGCATGGGGATTACATAAAACATAAAACTAGTAGAAATACATACCTTGTTGTTGCTTGGATTCCTTCAAGACTTTGTGAGCCTAGCACCCCAAATGTTGTGCCTCAAATGCTTCACACAACACCACAAGACTTGGAATAACTTGAGAGAATACTTTTAGCACTCAAAATCGGTTATGCCCTCTCTAGTAACACTATGTCCACTAGATCACCATTTTGCTAGCCATAGGGTTCATTTTATAGTGTTGTCACAATTAGGGTTTACTCATGAAGACCCTTAATTGCCATGACTCTTGATTTCCCATGACCCATGGGTTTGTAACTCCCATAGACTATCCATGGAGCTCCATATGGTTATAACCAAACCCATAAACCATGGATCATTAATCCACCATAAAAGAATTGATGATTGTCATAATCAACCCTATATATTTAATTAGTCTCACTTTGATCACTAGATTAATACTAGATTAATACTTGATCAATACTAATTAAATAATATTATTATTAATATATTAGAACTTATAATATATTAATAATCATAAGTGCCTTATTCTCTCATTTAGTCTATCCAAGTATTGCAATGCCATGCAACCCAAATGGACCATGCCGGGTCGGGTCAAGTACATACCAAATAAAGTTATGGACTTAGACACTATATCCAACAGTCTCCCACTTGGATAAGTCTAATAACTATATTTGCAAATATGACTTCAAAATCCAACTAGCAATCGTAGCTCTTTCAAAGTCTCTCGGAACTGAGATGATGATGACACGCCATTTAAGATAAGTGATCATATAATCCTCTGTTCTCATGATATAAGCCGGACAAACACATGGAACATGGTCTTACTTATTGTCCAGCATTTGTTTCTCGATCTCTGATTTGTTTCGACATAGAACTAAATTGAACACATCAATTAGGTTCTGACCGGGCCCGGTACATAGGTCAAAACCAAATCATCGAGGGGCCCAGATATCGCTTCTATTTCTAGAAGGAACAGATAAACTTCGACTGATATGCTTGTACTAACTACTTGTTGAATTATTCATAAAGGCACGTTTTATGACAACGAGTTACCAATGCGTTTTCGTACAATCAATGAATAACCAACTCATAGTCAACAACTCATATCTCTAGGTTTGAAGATTTATATGATATTACCGTCTCACGATCACTCGAGATAAATTCCATGAAGTGATGCAAGTGATCGTGGGTTGGATCCAATACTCAGCCCTTATGAGTACTCATGAATGTTGTAGCAACCATTGCATTGTCCAAAGCACTTTTAGACAAATCATACAAGCCAAATTCATGACAGCCTTAAATCAATACTTACTTCCAAAGTTTGACTGACTGTGGATGGTTTGAATAATAACATAATTATTCTGGAAGTAAAAACATGCAAAATTGAAACATAGTAAACAATCAACACAAGATAGTAACACCTTACTCATAAATAAATAACAACTTTTATTTATCATCAAATGTCAATTACATTTTACAAGTTTCAGGAATCTAATTATTGAAACTAATATCATCCTTCAGCCCAATGCGCCTCGCATGCTGTAAATGCTTAACCCTGCTCAGTCCCTTCGTGAGGGGATCTGTCGGGTTCTCATCTGATGATACCCTCTTAGCAACGAGGAGTCCTTCTTCTATTCGATGTCTGATGAAATGGTATTTTCTGTCAATGTGTCTAGATCTCCCGTGATCTCTCGGTTCCTTAGCCAAAGCAACCGCACTTTCATTGTCACAGAAAATTTCCATTGGCTCCTTTATAGCTGGTACAAATCCAAGGTCTCCGATGAAGTTCTTTAGCCATATCGCCTCCTTAGCTGCTTCACTTGCTGCTATGTACTCTGATTCACAAGTAGAATCAGCTACTGTCTCCTGCTTGGAACTTTTCCAAGTAATTGCCCCTCCAATTAGGATAAAGACCCAGCCTGACTGAGAGCGGAAATTATCCCTATCAGTCTGGAAGCTAGCATCGCTATATCCTTCCACTCTCAAGTCATCACTGCCTCCGAGGGTAAGGACCCAATCCTTAGTCCTCCGCAGATACTTGAGAATGTTCTTTACCGCTGTCCAGTGTGCCCTGCCAGGGTTCCCTTGATATCTACTGACCATGCTCAAAGCAAAGGCCACATCAGGGCGAGTACAAGTCATAGCATACATGATCGAGCCCACAGTGGAAGCATATGGTATATGACTCATTACAGCTATCTCAGCCTTTGTACTCGGACTCTGAGTTTTACTCAACTTGACATTACTCTGGATTGGTAATTCTCTTTTCTTGGAATCTTGCATACTGAACCTCTTCAGTACCTTATCCACATAAGTACTTTGACTAAGTCCAATTAGTCTCTTACTCCTATCTCTCAATATCCTTATCCCTAGGATATAGGCAGCTTCCCCAAGGTCCTTCATAGCGAAACACTTCCCAAGCCAGGACTTAACCTCCTGCAAGGTTGGGACGTCGTTTCCTATGAGAAGTATGTCATCCACATACAACACCAAGAAGCTAACTATGCTCCCACTAGCCCTGACATATACACAAGACTCATCCTCACTCCTAGAAAAGCCAAACTCTTTGACTTTCTCATCAAAGCAAAGATTCCATCTGCGAGATGCTTGTTTCAATCCATAAATGGATTTATCAAGCTTACACACTCTATTAGGGTATCTTGTATCGACAAAACCCTCTGGTTGAGCCATGTAAACATCCTCAGCCAACTTTCCATTAAGGAAATCGGTTTTGACATCCATTTGCCATATTTCATAATCATGAAATACAGCTATGGCTAACAATACTCTAATAGACTTAATCTTAGCTACTGGTGAGAAGGTCTCATCATAGTCAACTCCCGGAGTTTGAGTAAAGCCCTTCGCAACCAGTCGCGCTTTATAAGTATGTACCTTCCCATCCATGTCGGTCTTCTTCTTGAAGATCCATTTGCACCCAACTGTCTTACGACCTGGTACATTGTGAACCAAGTTCCAAACTTGATTGTCATACATGGACTGAATCTCGCTGTCCATAGCCTCCTTCCATTTAGCAGAATTAGGGCCTGCCATGGCTTCCCTGTAATTATTAGGTTCATCCAAATCTATTAGTGTACTATCACTAATAAATGTATCACCTTCAGTGGTGATGTGATAACCATAATAAAAATCAGGTGTGTTCCTCATCCTAGTGGAACGTCTTGGAGGTACAGACTCATCTATCGGATCAACAGGAGTTTCCTCCTCAGTTTGGTCGATAGCATTTGAGGTTCCTTCACCACTTGACTCTTGAAGCTCTTCAAGGTCAATTTGCCTCCCACTGTCCCCTTGGCTTATGAAATCTCTCTCACGAAAGACTCCTCTTCTCGCTACAAAGACCATATTATCATTGGGTCTGTAGAAGAGGTAACCAAAGGATCTTTGTGGGTAGCCGATGAAAATACACCTCTCACTTCGAGGTTCAAGCTTATCATGAGTCTCACGCCTTACGAAAGCTTCACAACCCCAAATCTTGATGTGGTCCAAATTGGGAACTTTCCCAGTCCACATCTCGTGAGGTGTTTTGGCAACCTTTTTAGTAGGGACTAGATTAAGGATATGGGTGGCAGTCTCTAAGGCATACCCCCAGAAAGAGATTGGTAACGAAGCTCGACTCATCATGGAACGAACCATATCCAACAAGGTTAGATTGCGCCTTTCAGCTACACCATTCAACTGTGGTGTTCTGGGAGGTGTCAATTGTGAGACAATCCCACATTCCTTAAGATAGTCATGGAACTCAATGCTAAGATACTCTCCTCCCCGATCGGAACGGAGCATCTTGATGTTCCTGCCCAATTGATTCTCCACTTCCTGCTTAAACTCTTTGAACTTTTCAAAGGTTTCTGACTTATGCTTGATTAAGTAAATATATCCATATCTACTGTAATCATCAGTAAAAGTCACATAATAGCGATTAGCATCCCTTGTAGCAACTCTGAAGGGCCCACACACATCCGTGTGTACAAGGTCCAACAAACCTTCACCCCTATCACAAGTACCTGTGAAGGGTGACTTTGTCGTTTTTCCAAGTAAACAAGACTCGCAACTATCATCTGACTTGAGGTCAAATGATTCCAAGACTCCATCCTTTTGGAGTTGGCCTATGCGTTTCTTGTTAACATGTCCAAGACGACAATGCCACAAGGATGCTTTATCCAAGCTATCTGAAGAATCAATATACAACACATTATTTCCTAGATTGTCTACAACATTCACAGCTTCATATACACCATCACAAGGTAATGCTTTAAAGTAAAATACATCATTGTAATAAACATTAATAGCACCATTTTTATTATCAAATGAAAATGAAAAACCTTGTTTGTACAAGCCATGAAAAGAAATAATATTTCTTGCCATTTCGGGCGAGTAACAACACTTATTCAAATCTAACATTAACCCATTATTAAGCAACAAAGAATAAACTCCTATCTTGGTAACAGGTGATGCTTTCCTGTTGCCCATGACTAAGTTTATATTCCCGTGCTCCACTTGCTCACTTCTTCTTAGTGCCTGCAAATCAGTACAAATGTGAATACCACACCCTGTATCAAGCACCCAAGAATTAGCATTAGATGAGTTGTTAGACAATATTGTGTAAATACCTGCATGGGTGGGTTTAACCTTCCCATCCTTTAGATCTTGCAGATATTTGGGGCAGCTTCGCTTGAAGTGTCCCTTATCTTGGCAATAGAAGCACTGTGCTTCCTTTGGGTTTGAAGAAGGAGTAATGGGACCTTTCTTTGTCCCACTTGAAGAGGAATCATCAAGAGTCTTACCCTTGGTACCCTTCGAAGGGCTTTTCCTCTTCTTACCCTTTCCCTGCCCAATAGCCAGAACAGGGGCTGTTGAAGGAGTAGAAGTAGCAACCGCTTTACCCTTAAGGCCATTTTCAGCTGTCCTTAAGAGTCCTTGAAGTTTGCTAAGTGTGACTTCCTCCTTGTTCATATGATAAGTCATGCGAAACTGATCATAACTTGGAGGTAAGGAATGGAGAATGATGTCAATCGCCATTTCCTCAGGAAAGTCAACATTTAGCTTCAGCAACCGGTCAACGAACCTTTGCATCTTCTGCAAGTGACCGGTGATGGGTTCACCATCCTTCATCCTTGCAGTTATCATGGAGGAGATGATTTCATACCTCTCCTGACGCGCGCTCTGATGGTACCTTTCCATCAGATCCAGGTGCATCTCATAGGGGTAGAAATCTTCATAGGATTTTTGAAGTTCAGGAGTCATGGTGGCCATCATGATGCATGCTACTTTAGTAGCATCCTTTTCATGTGCAACAAACTCCGCAAACTCTTCAGGAGTAGCAGTGGCTTCATTCACAACCTTAAGCTCCTTATCGAGGACATATTCTTTGTCCTCATAGCGAGTAATCATTCTGATGTTTCTGATCCACTCATTGAAATTGGATCCATCAAAGATGACCTTACCACACAAGTTCATAAGGGAAAAGGAGCCTGTTGGGTTTGAGCCAGAAGCATTGTTGGAAGACATCTGAAAGGAAAGAAAGACAAGTTTCATTAGATTAGGAATCCTTAATAATTCACCCAAATGAAATATTAAGGCTAGGACCCAACAAACTATTTATAGTTGGAAGAGGGATGCCGTAATCCATACTATAAAATATTTGAAGGTAGGTAAATGACGATTTACCAATTTCCACCATAAGAACGAAATATTTTATTATTAGGTTTTATTGGTTTTGAAACTCCTAGATCTTTTGAGATACATTGAACTTTTCAATGACATGTTTGATTCTCGATTGTGCCCTCTCAAGTTTGTGACTGGGATGCCGAGGATCACAAACAAGGTGTGAATAACCATACAAATTGACTTGGTACCCTCAATAATATTACCTAATCGATGTGCCGGTTAACCACACACGCTCCACCGATCTATAATAAAGTCAAGTTACCCTTTGCCACTCTTACTAGTCCATGTTAGTGTGCCGGTTAACCACACACGCTCCACTAACGACTTGGTAAGGTACAAAGTGTAATTTTATGGGTTAGCACCAATTTCACATTTTCCTAAAGTAACTAAGATTGGGAATTTATAATGTATAGTTACTTTATAATTCATTATACTTTTAACGAGTATTTAAAGTCGTATCCAACCCGTTCGGCTAACGACCCTCCACCGATCAAGGAAGCGGTGGGTGAGAGTGGACACCCATTAAGTCACCATTTTATAGGCAACAACCTTATACCCCCCTTATAGACCGGCTTCGTGAATGAGGCCTACTAACAGTAAGAATGACATATTCTTATACATATCTATATAATAAAATTATAATAATAGTATAAGTGTTGATTTTTAAACTTTTTTTAAAACTCTAAGGTTTAATTTGGAATTAAAGTATTAGAGTGTAAGACTTTTCAAATTCCAAAACTTGAGGGCAAGAATTGAAACTATTCCAAGTCTCTTCAATTTGTAACTTATGAGTTTTAATGGTTCATAAAATGAAGACTCTTCATTTTATGAAACCTCTTTAGTTCTTTAATCACAATTAAAAGAAGTGACTTTTGGTTATCCATAACTTGAGGACAAGTTATGGACACCATCATAGCCATTAAGATCATGAATTAAACACACATGGTGGTTACACATAATTCCTATGATCTTCTAAAAACTCATAAGAACACAAATTCATGTCAAGCAATTTCAAGAAATCATATAAACATATACAATACTTGAAAATTGATAAAAGTCATGTAAAATGGGTTAACATAATCATTATCATTTTGAAAAACAGATTTTACAAGTCCAAAACAGATTGGGATAATGATCTTAATCCATTTCCAGCAACAAAACTCGAAAAAACTGCCCAGCACGCTCCTACTCGCCGAGTGCATTATTCTACTCGCCGAGTAGGATGAATTTGTTCATGGACTCGGCGAGTCCTCCCCATGGACTCGGCGAGTCCAGTCGTCAGAGTGCAGAATTTTCGATTTTTAAGCAGTTTTGCAACAAGTATACAGAAAACAAACCTGGCTCTGATACCACTGATGGGTTTTTGAGCATTCTAACACTTCCTAAGTGTACATGCAACCCTAATAACCTTGAATCTATGTTTTCTCTATATACATGCAAATTTCTTTTTCAAGGTTATTTCCTAACTAGCATGGCATGGGGATTACATAAAACATAAAACTAGTAGAAATACATACCTTGTTGTTGCTTGGATTCCTTCAAGACTTTGTGAGCCTAGCACCCCAAATGTTGTGCCTCAAATGCTTCACACAACACCACAAGACTTGGAATAACTTGAGAGAATACTTCTAGCACGCAAAATCGGTTATGCCCTCTCTAGTAACACTATGTCCACTAGATCACCATTTTGCTAGCCATAGGGTTCCTTTTATAGTGTTGTCACAATTAGGGTTTACTCATGAAGACCCTTAATTGCCATGACTCTTGATTTCCCATGACCCATGGGTTTGTAACTCCCATAGACTATCCATGGAGCTCCATATGGTTATAACCAAACCCATAAACCATGGATCATTAATCCACCATAAAAGAATTGATGATTGTCATAATCAACCCTATATATTTAATTAGTCTCACTTTGATCACTAGATTAATACTAGATTAATACTTGATCAATACTAATTAAATAATATTATTATTAATATATTAGAACTTATAATATATTAATAATCATAAGTGCCTTATTCTCTCATTTAGTCTATCCAGGTATTGCAATGCCATGCAACCCAAATGGACCATGTCGGGTCGGGTCAAGTACATACCAAATAAAGTTATGGACTTAGACACTATATCCAACAAGATCATCATGGACATTGAGCATTGAGGAGATGATGTTGAGATAATTATCCACCAAGGCGTCATACTTGGAGTCAATTTGCTCAATTGTGTGCTTGAGCCGGATGGAGATCAGCTGATTAAGGTGGGCTTCTCTATCAGCAACAGATGGCCCGGACTGTTGGGAGAGAGACCGGAGAATGACATCAAGTTTGGAATCAAGTCCGGAGACTTTTTGATCCAGTTTAGAGTTCAGCTCTGCTACGGATGTCTCCATAGATGACACTTTCTGCATGGTGTCACAGACATTGGTTCGGATCTCGTGAAGAGCGAAGGGGTCAACGTAATCACCAGCTGAGGATTCTGTATCAGAATCAGAGTGTTGAAGAGGAGGTTGATGTATGTTCGGATTTGAGGAGGGACCCGGTTTGGTTGCATCATCAACTTCTTGATGTTTGGAGTTGGAATGGCCATCCGCAGTGGTGGAGGAGGAGGATCTGAAGTCATAGGTAGACTTGGATACGGATGCCTTGGATTGGTAGTGAACTGAGGTCGCGAGATGTGCATCCCGAATGGTTCTTGCCTCTTCTTCGAGCAGGACTTCTTCAGAAATTTCTTCTTCCGGATCGGTATGGAAGATGCTTTGATGAGTGGTGATGGGGGGCAGTTCCGAGGTGAGCTCTTGAATAGCATCAGTGTCAGTGGGAGGAGCATAAGGCAAATTGCTTTGGATGGTCCTGTTCCTCATGGAACTACGTGTGGACTCCACCTGAGCTCTGGTGAGATCTGGACGTTTGGATGCAGCCCTGTTCACAAAATCTTCCCATAGGGGATCATTAACACCTGGTCGTCCTGTACGCCTTCCGGGTATTAGACCAGTTAAGGCTTCCGGGGGAGGAGGCACTACTCCAGCTCCGGAAAGCTTGGGGTCCGGAACAGTGGTTCCGGACTGTGTGCGTGTTGAAGAGATAATGGGATCATCAAAAGTGACACGTGGGTGTGTTCCAGGGGGCTGCAAGGAACTATGTTCAACACCGGTATCACCCTTTTGGGAGGGTGGGGGTGGATTATGTGGTGATTCCCCGAGAGCGTGTGCGTGTGCTTTTCAAACATCGAGGGGTGTCTCATATGAGTGGGTAGGAGGGGTGTGCGGATGGCCAAAATCAGCCGAAATGTCATGGGTGCCCTCCTGTTGAGAGGGTGCACTGACTTTGGTTTTCTTTTTAGCCTTAGGCTTGATAGGAGAAGCATTTCGTTTGGTTGGTTTCTTGGTTTTGGGTCCGGACGTAGTTGGAATGGCCACTTCCGAGATGGTCTCAACAGAGATAGGGTCAGGTTGTGTTGGGTCGAACACAACTGAAGTCTCTAAGTGATGTTTTAAATAAGGGGACTTGGAAGGAATTACGGCCAACATGTGGTCCGGAAGTCATCTGACCGGACCAAAAGAAGATTGGTCCAGAATCCTATAAGATTTTAGAAGTTTGAACGTGACACATACCTTCGGAGGAATGGTGGCAACCGGAAGTGGTTCCGAAAGCTCCTTGAAGACTTGTTCGATTGTCAAAGCCCAGAACCTATGGCTTGAAATTTCATTCGGGTTCCTTTTGGTAGTAAACTTTCAGATGTCTTTCCATAAGACTTCCGGAAGATCAACAACATTCTCGCGTCCGGAGGAAATGCTGAATACGACGTTGAGCCAGTATTTGCTTAAAGTGTTCATACCTCCAAGCTTTCCGGACAGCCCTCTGATGATGAGGTGCCTAAATACAGTCCATATTTGGGACACAACAGTCTTCTTGAAACCATTTGCTTTGAAGTCTTGAGAATATCCAATGTAGTGCAGAAACGTCTGAAACTCTTCAGAAGTTGGTTCAACAACTTTGAAACCCTTTGGATTTTCCTTAACACCAATCTCCTTGAGAAAGGTCGATTTAAAGACTAGAACTGTTCTGTCACCGAGGATTGGGATCATTAGAGCACCATCGACGAGTGGAATGCTGGTGAAGGCGCGATGAAGGTGATGAATGAGAAGTGGCGGTTTAAGGATTTTAGTGAGAGGAATGTAGATGGGGTGGATAGCGATAAACTCGATCATAATTCTTATCGATTCATCGTAATCTAGTGGGTTAAGGGAGAAAAGTTGGGTAGTGTCTCTCAAGAAAGGTTCTGGATCGGCAGAGGAAGAAGAACCTTTAGAGCCCTTGGAGGATTTCTTTCTAGCAATCGATGTCCTTGGAGTAGGGGCAGTTTGAGTATTTTCTGGAGAGGATGCCATTGTTGAAGGTATGAGTTCTTGAAGAATACGAAGAACAGAGAGAGTTTTAGAGATTTGAAGGTTTAGAGAGCGTAAAGAGGTAAAAGAGGGTTTGAGAGGGTATTTATAAGTAAGGAGAATGGGTCGGGTTAGAAAAATGATGATTAGGATCCGAGAACAAATAGGTCGCATTTAATGTTTGTGAACGAGATTTGACAGGTGAGGTGAAAGGGCAAGGTAATTTGGGGCCAAAAATAGATAATTCAACCGTCAATTCGATATCTGGTTTAAGGGGCGTGCCATCGTTTCACGCAAATCGAGGAGGATCGGATGAGGATCTCCTAAAAAGTAACCGTTGAGAAAAAACCGTTTCACCTTATTGTCTTTTGGTATTCCGGATGAGCTGTTCCGGACATTGTATGATGCGGAGGGTAAGAGTCGTGTTCCGGAGCATACTTGTTTGAAAAAAAGTTCCGAAGCATGTTTTGAGATTCCGGAGCAATTTGAAATTCCGGAGCACAATTTGAAAATTTCCGGAGCAATTTGAAATTCCGGAGAACTTTTGAAAATTCCAGACCAGTTTTGAAAATTCCAGAGCGGTTTGAAAATTCCGGAGTAAGAGTTGAAAATTTTTCGGAGCACATAATGTGACACATTTTCCGAGGAGGAGTTTCCGAATTCGATTATGAAGTATATTCCGATCATCATGGCACGGTGGGATAAGAATAACAAACAAAAAAGGTGAACTGTACAGATTAACAAACTCAAGTGAAGGTCAGAGATAAAGACATGTAAAATGATCCTATGTATTCAGAGAGAAGGTAGTTCCGAAAAAGAAGATCGGAACTAATTTTCTTTCAAAATACGTCTATCAAAGAGAACAAGTCTCTTAAAAGAACTGAGCATCTGGTATCATCATACCCATCTTGTTCAGAAAACCATTAAATTTGGTTTCGTCTAATGCCTTGGTAAAGACATCAGCAATCTCATCGTCAGATGGAACAAAAATGAGTTCAATGTTACCATTTAAAACATGATCTTTTATGAAATGGTACCGTATATCAATGTGCTTAGTCATGGAGTGCTGGATTGGATTATGAGAAATCGCAATAGCATTTTGAGAGTCACAATAGATAGGAATGCGTTGAAAACGGTAACCATAATCCAAGAGTTGAGATTTCATCCACAGAACTTGAGGTGTATAGTTGGCAGCAACAATGTATTCAGCTTTGGCTGTAGAGAGTGTTTTGCAGTTCTGTTTCTTGGAGGACCAACTGACCAATCGACCACCTAAGAATTGACAACCACCTGAAGTGCTTTTTCTATCGATTTGAAGACCACCATAGTTACAATTTGAGTAGGATTGAAGAAGGAAGCTCTCATTGGATAGGTACCAGAGTCCGAGACATTTTGTGCCTTTAAGATATCAAAAGATTTGTTTCACAGCCAGAAGATGAGACATCTTTGGATTGACTTGAAATCTGACACATAAACATTTTGAGAACATGATATCCGGACGACTTGCTGTGAGATAGAGTAGAGATCCAATCATTCCGCGATATTTCTTTTCATCAACAGGAACACCAGAAGGGTCGGCAAAAATATTGTGTCCGAAGCCCATCGGTACCTTAGCAGAGGCACAGGTATCCATAAAGTATTTCTTGAGGAGTTCCGAGATGTACTTTTCTTGGTGAATGAATATTCCTCGGTTGGTCTGTTGACTTGAAGACCAAGAAAGAAACTTAACTCTCGATTCATACTCATTTGGAATCGATTGATCATCAGTTTAGCAAAGTCAGCAACCATAGATGAATCCGTAGATCTAAAAATGATGCCATCTACATAAATTTGTACCAACATGAGATTCTTTCTATTTGATCTTTGGAATAGAGTGGGATCTAGAATTCCTCTTTGAAAACCGGAGCGTTTGATAAAATCAGTGAGGGTCTCGTACATGCCTGAGGAGCTTCCTTGAGTCCGTAGACAGCCTTCCGGAGTTTATAGCAGTAGTTCGGAAAGGAAAGATTAATGAATCCGGGGGGATGTTGAAGGTACACTTCAGTATCAAGTTCACCGTTAAGAAATGCACTCTTAACATCTATTTGGTAAACTTTGAAGTCTTTATGAGCTGCATAAGCAAGAAAGATTCTGATGGCTTCAAGACGTGCAACAGAAGCAGAAGTTTCGCCGTAGTCGAGCCCTTCTATTTGAGTAAAACCTTTAGCCACCAGTCTTGCCTTATTTCGGATGATGACACCTCCATCATCAAGCTTGTTTCGGAATACCCATCTTGTACCGACAATGAGATGATTCTGGGGAGGAGGCACGAGAGTCCAAACTTCATTTCGGTCAAATTCTGCCAGTTCGTCTTGCATGGCTGTAATCCATTCAGCATGCTCCAATGCTTCCTTGATGAATTTGGGTTCAACCATGGATATGAATGCTGAGAAATGACATTCGTTTTGAATATTTGTAGCAGATCGAGTCTATACACCAGCATTGGGGTTACCGATTACTTGGTTCGGAGGATGATCCTTCGTCCAAACATGTAATCGTGGGAGTTCTTGTGCAGCCGTCGAACCGATATCAACAGTGGAATTGATTTGCTCCCCCTGAATGGTTTGAATGTTGGGATGATGCTCCCCCTGAACTTCTGAACTAGAGAGGTTGACATCATCATCAGAAGGGAACTCAAAAAATTACATAGCTGAGCAACACTTATCAAATTATGTTTTAGATCAGCCACATAAGCCACGTGTGAAATAGAGAAGTTTCCATTGGTCAGAGTTCCATAACCACGAATTTGAGAGTTGGAGTTGTTGCCATACGTCACGTAACCAGCATTTGGAGAAAGCTTTAAATCTCGCAGAAAATCTTTCTGCCCCGTCATGTGCATGGAGCAAGCACTATCAATATACCATATTGTTTCTTGCTCTGAAGCACAAAGTGCCTGCAAAATTAGTGAGTGATGGAGTTGTTAGGTTTCGAATTAGACTTTGGGACATAGGCATGAGCTTTGGACTTTGATTGTGACATAGGAACAACTTTGTATTTTTGGGTGATATTCTTGGAATTCTTTGGAAACAGACACAATGCTAATGTCTTTTCATCTATCCAGTAGTCATATTCAATGACTTGAAGATTCCGAACTGACTTCTTCGGATTTTGGACTTCCAGAGGGTTGGTATAATTGGTTTCCTCCGGAGTAGTTGTTTCAACAATGGGAGTTTTGACTTTCCACACACAATTTTTCTTGGAAGATTTTAAAGGTGTTTTCTTTTCATTTGAGGATTTTCTTGATGACACATTGGTTTTAGAAAGATTTGGTTTAAAAATTGTGCCATCAAATTTTGCAATAAGGACAGATGAAGCATTATGAGACTCTATTGGAGTTTTTCGGATGGATTTGGTAGCTACATGAGCTTGAGACTGAGTTGAGCTGATGACTTTCTTAGGTTCGATATGACCAAGAGTTTTGAAAGGTCTTTTGAGAATCTTAGAGGGAACAAAAGAGTTTTGGCTATGAGTGGATTCATGAGAATTCTAGGATGAACTTGGTTTGGAGTTAGGAAGGAACTTGGAATTTTGTCTAGTCTTAATTTCCTTTTTATGAGCATTTTGAGCTTCTACTTTGGGATCTAAAATATCCTTCCTATTCAACATTGGTTTTCTCTTAGGATGAGACGAGGATTTTGAGGTTTGTCCTACGGATGGATTCTTAAACTCAGGAGTGATGGGAACCACTAGTTTTTGGGATGACTAAGGAATCCGATTAAAAAGAATCAGAGGACACACAACTTGAGACTTCAACTTTATCATCTAAGGATGTCCATACAACCTCAGATGCTATGGTTTCAGTTGTCACCGGATCAATCTATTCAATCACATAATTGTTCACGTGATTACTTTTTGGGAAATAGTCTACACAATTTGTAAGATTGTGATGAAAATCTGTGGTCTGATTCAGGTCCAGGTTTGTCAGACGCGGAAGAGGCGTGCAATCAGGACATGTGACAACTATTGGTTTGAACTCAGGAATTAACGACTCAAATTGGTCTGTGGTCTCAGGAAGTGGTGACAAGGGAGAAACAGGGGTGTCCGAGTGTTTGATACTCGGAACCTCTCCCATTAATGTCAAATTTTGCAATTCCTTCAAGGGACTGAAAACTGGTTTCGGAAACTCGCTTTCGAGACCAGGTGCTTTTGACCATGGATGACGAAAATTGTGAGTCATCCGAATGTCCGCTTCAAGCATGTCAACAGAATTATGCAAAGCATCTATTTTTGCATTGACATGTTTGTTATCAGCAATTAAAACATTTCGTTCAGAATAAGTGATTTCACATTTATCTTTCAAAATGATACATTCATCATTTGACATTACAAGCTCATCCTCTAAAGACTCGATTTTCAATTTTTTATCCTCAAAACGTAACCTAAGACGATTTAGTTCACAATCCTTCTTCTCACTGGCTTCTATGGCAGACTCATAGGCTTTATAAATGGTGTTCATATGTTTTTGGATTTGGGTCAGATACGATTCACAAAGAGATAAGTCGAAATTATTATCAGAGATCATAGATTTTACCTGCTAAACGATGCTGCGGCTAGGTGCATCGTTTGTGGCCATGTAGCGGCGGTGAGGTTCTGTAACACCCATAAAATGTGAGCCAAATTAAAACATTTTAATCATTCAAAAACCATTACGTTCTTACAACTCGTTTTCAAAATAGTTTAAACATCAGAGTATCCCCCAGAACCATACCATATAAATCATAAAACATGAGGAGAGATACGATCACGCCTTCGCCTTGCCACGATCTCCTGAAGTACCTGAGACAATACACTGAAACTATAAGCCCGAAAGCTTAGTGAGTTACCCCCAAAATACCAACCACACATATCACACTCATAACATATCATAAATAGAACAACCATGCACATCGGGTCTACTGTGTGACTGGTCCGCCCGCACCGGGCCTTCAGTCTACCTGGTCCACCCTCCGAGTCTAGCCATGTACGTCGAGTCTACAGTGTGATTGGTCCGCCCGCACCGGGCCTTCAATCCACCTGGTCCACTCTCTGAGTGTACAGTATGACGGGTCCGCCCGCACCGGGCCTTCAGTCGGTCTGCTCCACTCCCCGAGCCTCGGCACGTCTGGTCCGCCCTCTTGGGGCCTTCAGCCTATCCGGACCGCTCGCTGGGCCTTCGGAATATCCGGTCCGCCCTGGGTATGTTGGCCTTCAGCACAAAGCAGGACCCGCCTCAACCCAACCCCCGTCAAACAACCATGTGCACATAAAACAATCAATCACATAACAATCCTCAACTAGACAAACAGTCTAACAGATCACATAGCATATCAACATCCTAACCAGGATTCCGACCTAACCGGTCACTAGCATAACATTACCCTATATCCCGGGTATAGACCTTAACCAGGTCACTAACATAACACCATCCTAAATACCAGGATACAGATCTAGCAAAACAATAACATAACAAACAATACCCGAATTTCCATCCGATAAAGGGTCGATATAGAGAGGATAACTCACCTCGCAATTGCCGATTGAAAGGATAAGATCAGCTGCTCTGATCACCGACACGAACTCCACGACCGAACACTACCAAAGAACCAATTCCATAAATACCAAAATCACCAAAATACCCTTAGAAGTCAAACTGGTCAACTCTTGGTCAAAGTCAAAGTCCTCATTCAAAGTCAACCTCCCTGACTGACTCTACTCGCCGAGTCGACCCGTCGACTCGTCGAGTCCCTATACTCAGAAATTCCCATAACCCGAGTCTACTCGCCGAGTCACCCCAAGACTCCCCGAGTCCACGACAATCTTCAATAGACTCGCCGAGTTGTTCTTCCAACTCGTCGAGTCCAAGCTCATCATCATAAGACTCGCCGAGTCATCCATGCAACTCGCCGAGTTACTATGTGACTCAAAGTCTGATCTCTAGCCCGACTCGCCGAGTCATCTCCCAGACTCGTCGAGTCCATACGTGCATTCCCAAAATCTCGAGCGACAAAGCTGCTCCTTTGCTCCAAACAATAGATCGGGGTCTCTAGAGTCCATTAGCAACATAAAGTTGCTACCTTTACGTGCTTCTTGCCCCATAATACCAAAAACCAAGCTAGAAAGGGACTTAACTCTTGGGGAAAGGCTTTTGCATAGCAACCAAAAGGGCTTTCTGCATCTTTGATCCAAATAGAGCTCAGATCTTGAGTTTCAACTCCAGATCTAACTTATACACCAAGATCTCATCATATCATCTCCAAACAAGCCCTAAAAAACTTCCATGAAAATGGATCTAGAAAGGGGAAAGCCAAGCATAACGATTCATTACCTCCAAAACGACCTCCTGCTGAAGAGTAAACTGAATCTCCACAAATCTCCTTGATTCAAGCTTCTTGATCTTCAAGATCTCTTCACAAAACACTTAACAATGCTCCAATTTGCTTCCAATGGCTCTCACTCACGATTCTAGGGTTTGTGGGTCTCAAAGGGGGCTAAGGGAGCTGAGGGGAGGACATTAAGTCCTTTAAATAGGGTGTAACCCCGAACATTAGGGTTTTTCCTCGACCAGCACTGACTCGTCGAGTCCAGCCGCCGACTCGCCGAGTCAAGCCACTTAACCCCGTGCCACGCACCCGCATTGACTCGGCGAGTCAAGAGACCTACTCGCCGAGTCCCTTCCTTTATTTTCATTTAGCACCCTTCAACTTCTTGCTTCTGAACTTGGGATATTACAATTCTCCCCTACTTAAATTAGGCTTCGTCCTCGAAGCCTGTGGCAACACGAACTTCCGGATGATACTCCCACAATGCATCCACTGATCTCAAACCGGCCCAGATTCCTTCAATCACTGCTATCGAATCCCTAAAATCCATCTCTTCCCTTGCAGGGTCCTGATCAACTGCTTCAAGCTGGCCATCGGCTTCTTTTCTCTGATGACAACACTCATCAACTAAGTGCCACCTGAAGACACTACCTTACTTCTATCTTACGCATTCATGCGCAACCTGCGAAAACTGGATACCACAACACCTACTGAGCTCCGCCAAGACACTAATTCATCTTCCTTCGCCCAAGATTGGCGATAACCCTGACGACTAGCAACCTGGAACGAATCCTCATGATGGAATTGTTGGAGATAGTGTCTAAGTCCATAATTATATTTGGTATGTACTTGACCCGACCCGGCATGGTCCATTTGGGTTGCACTTCACCCGAACAATTTACGGATAATCTTTTGAGAATAGTATAAGTTATGATTTATTAATATATTATAAGTTCTAATATATTAATATAAAATCATGTTATTTAATTAGTGTTGATCTATAATTAATTTAGAATTAATTTAGAGTTCAAAAGTATGACTAATTAAATATGGGCTCTTGTATTTATATAGTGTGGGCTAATGCTTATTTGGAATGGGCTAGGCTTGCATGGAAAGTTCATGGATACTCTATGGAGCTTTAACCCATGGATCTCATGGAAATGAAAAGACATGGGTATTAGGGTTTACATGGATGTAACCCTAATCCACCACACTATATAAAGGAGGCTTTGGTTCTTGAAATAACACGAGTTGATGTGTGTAAACCAAGAGGGCCGATTTCAAGAAGTTCGTGACTATTCTCTCAAGTTTCCAAGTTTGTGGTGATTTGTGACTTCCATTTGAGGCATCCACATTATTGGTGCTAGGCTCTCAAACTCCAAGCAATCAACTACTAGTACAAGGTAAGTAATTCTACTAGTTTTATTTGATTCAAGTATCCCATGCCATGCTAGTTAGGATAAGAACCTTGGAAAAATAATTATTTGCATGTATCTTAGTCAAACATAGATCCAAGGTTTCTAGGGTTGCATGTACACCATAGGAGTGTTAGAATGCTCAAAACCCATCAGGAATACCCCAGGTTGGAATACCTCCACATACATAACCCAAGCCTACAACCATACTCGGAACTAAGGACCTTGTCCTTGCGTCACCCTCGAACCCTTCGGTTCGATACAACGGAGTGCAATCCACCCACACTTCCCTATCGCGATCTCTAGGTCCTTGATCTCCAACTGTAATATCTTTATGCAGTCCTCAGCACCGGTCCAGACTGCTCCCGAGTTTGTTATCCTGCTGAATCACCTTCCTCTGTCCTATTCCCCGATCTGGAACCACTATCCTCCTCCTCTTGCAAGGAGACCGAAAACATGCCTGCGCATCATCCAACATTGCCACAACCTCAACGGGCATCCAACCCGTATGTGCTTCCATATATATGGTACACTCCTAGTGCTTACTACCAATAACTGAAGCACTTTCGATCATCCATTTACTCCACTGCCTCCCTTTCAGAGGACCCACACTCCTTCCGGAGTTACATATCTTTCCTTTCCAGGAAGTCTACTCCACAACCATAACCGCACTTATAAGTGCCACTGAGCTAACTCCACTCTACCGATCCACTAACACATACAGAGCTTCAGCATGACTGGACCGCCCTTCCAGGCCTTCAGCCTATCTGGACCACTCTCAGAGCCTTCAGCATGTCTGGACCGCCCTCCTGGGCCTTCAGCCTGTCTGGACCGTTCCCTGAACCTCCGGCCGACTCCATCATCATGATCAATACTTGGGGCCAGACCATATCGATTACTATTGCATGGTGACTTATTCCGTCATTCTCCTCCTATCGATCCATGAACACATACAGAGTCTTCAGCATGGCTGGACCGCCTTCCCAGGCCTTCAGCCTATCTGGACCACTCTCAGAACCTTCAGCATGTCTGGACCGCCCTCCTGGGCCTTCAGCCTGTCTGGACCGTTCCCCAAGCCTTTGGCCTGACTGGTACGCCTCCCGGCCTTCAGTCTATCCGGACCGCTCAAATGCCGTCGCACATCACCCTGAACCATTCCTTCCGGAAATCGCTCCCATGCAGTCTGTTCTAGCCCTCTAGGGGTTCCGAACTCCACATCCGTTCTATGAATCTTTTACCCCGGCCTGATCCCAGGCCTCTCAACAATCAATCACTTTCTCTAAAAACCATGGTCGGTTCCCTGCCCCACGTGTCTATCTCGACATTCTTGGCTAGCACAACGCTGAAATCCAACAGCTAACCATCCCTGGATGCATGTTGTTCCACTGGAGAATTTTCCAATTCTCCCCACTTAGTGCATCGACTACTAACCACCGTTCCCAAAACCGGCATGGCTCAAATGCCCTTACTCTATATATTCCCTCTTATCCATGAACTGACTCCTTCGGGAGTGAGTTACCTTCACCTTATAACCCTTCCGCCATCGCACACCTGAACTCCAAGGAAGTTTGGATCTCAACTGAACACTCCTCGCAACGCAGTCGCTATTCCAAGAAACGAGATCATATACCATATCTTTCGACCAAGAATCCTCCTGAACACTAACTACCACTCCTAACTACTAAGATCCTCAATCATACTATGAAACATGCGGAACAATGCAGACATATTTACAATACTACACAATCAACCAGATAACAAGATATCAAAAGGAAACATACCCGCAGCTGCATCCGGCTCTGCCCTGACCTGCTCTGCTGTAAGCTGAAAAGCGCGTCCCTGACCCCTCGGAGGCTCCGCTCCACCCTGACCCCTGCCAGTAATCCTCAAAGTGGCCGGTGCTGGAGCTTGCACCGTTCCCGCAGCAAACTGTGGGCAGTTGGCCCTTAAGTGTCCAACCTGATGGCAATGATAACAAATCCTCATATTGTGCACCGGGGCTGACTGACGGCAATCCCTCGCATAATGCCCCTCTCTTCCGCACTTGCGGCACGCACCATCGGACCTACAAACTCCGGTATGACCCTTCCCACACTTTTCGCAAGTGTGGCTCCTCTGACTCCCAATCCTGGAGTCAACGGTTTTGAACCGTTTCGGCGCCGGCTGCGACTGCACTGGGGCCTGCCTCTGCTCTCGCAACTGCAACTCAATCTCTAACTCCCGCCGCCTGGCGGCCTCCTGCAGCTCTAACAAGGTATCACACCTTTTCATGGACACAAACTGCCTGATGTCCCTCTTGAGCATACTCAGATACCGAGACATCTGAGCCTGCTTTGAAGCAAACTCTGGGCAAAACATCTCCCTCTCAGTAAACATCCTGGTGATCTCCGTCATCGACTCTGAATCCTGCTTCAGCTCCAGGAACTCCTAATCCAACCTCTCTCTCTCAACCCGTGGAACATAACGGGTACTGAACATTTCCCGGAACTGATCCCATGTAACCGCAGCCCGCTGCGCATCAGAATAAGATCCCGTAGTCAACCTCCACCAATCCTTCGCTCCGAGCCTCAAACGGTTCAGAGCACACCTCACCCTTTGATCAGCAGGGCATGAACACATGAAGAAACATCCCTCCATGTCTGACAACCACCTCATTGCAACGATCGGATCCTGAACTCCATCGAAAGTAGGGGGCTTCGTATTATCAAAGTCCCGATACTGAAAACCTCGACCGGTTCCTCCTCCTGCCACTGCTACAGCCGCTGTAGCTGCCGCGGCAGCCGCCTCTACAAGAGCTGCATAACGCTCATCAAAGTACTCAACCATGGCAGTCTTGATCGACCCATACATTTCCGGCAACTCGGCCCGGAACATAGTAGCAACCTCATCATGCAGGATCTCACGAATCCTAGCATCCAACTCGTCCGTACTCATCTGACCAATGACCTCGGGTGGTACTGACCCATCCTGACCACCCTCTCCCGATCCTGATCCCAAACCGGATCCTGCCCCGAAACGCCTCGTAATCGCCATACTGCAATACACCAACGAGACCCTTAGACACATCTCATAATAGCCCGGGGACTATCTCATAACCGATACCCTAGAGAGTTGTGACTTCCTTGATACGCGTATGGGTCCTGTGCTTTCAGTAGTACGGGCCCATACTACCTTCCACAGCTACCCATATTTGTCTCAAGTATCACCACAACACTCTAACCATATACACACACCCGCTCAATCCTCACTCCTAGAGGAAAAGCTGCATATCTCAAATAAGGAAAACCCTAGGCTAATAGGCATCACATAATCAGGAAATTCTATCATGAAACTCCTGAAGATCCCTAGCCTAGTACTAGCATGTTGTTCTAACATATAACATAATCAAATAACTTGTATGGTATTTTGGGGTCTACTTACTGGCTCTGGCCGATCGTACCCTCTGCATCGTCCTTTACTTATTTTGAAAACATTTTGAAAACCATTTTGAAAATCCCTCCTTGATTTGAGACTGGATTCACGCGAATGTTCCTCCAATTCACTCAAACCAAGGCTCTGATACCAACTTGTAACACCCATAAAATTTGAGCCAAATTAAAACATTTTAATCATTCAAAAACCATTACGTTCATACAACTCGTTCTCAAAATAGTTTAAACATCAGAGTATCCCCCAGAACCATATCATATAAATCATAAAACATGAGGAGCGGTACGATCACGCCTTCGCCTTGCCACGATCTCCTGAAGTACCTGAAACAATACACTGAAACTGTAAGCCCGAAAGCTTAGTGAGTTACCCCCAAAATACCAACCACACATATGACACTCATAACATATCATAAATAGAACAACCATGCACATCAGGTCTACTGTGTGACTGGTCCGCCCGCACCGGGCCTTCAGTCCACCTGGTCCACCCTCCGAGTGTAGCCATGTACGTCGAGTCTACAGTGTGATTGGTCCGCCCGCACCGGGCCTTCAATCCACCTGGTCCACTCTCTGAGTCTACAGTATGACTGGTCCACCTGCACCGGGCCTTCAGTCGGCCTGGTCCACTCCCCGAGCCTCGGCACGTCTGGTCCGCCCTCTTGGGGCCTTCAGCCTATCCGAACCGCTCGCTGGGCCTTCGGAATATCCGGTCCGCCCTGGGTATGTTGGCCTTCAGCACAAAGAAGGACCTGCCTCAACCCAACCCCCGTCAAACAACCATGTGCACATAAAACAATCAATCACATAACAATCCTCAACCAGACAAAGAGTCTAACAGATCACATAGCATATCAACATCCTAACCAGGATTCCGACCTAACCGGTCACTAGCATAACATTACCCTATATCCCGGGTACCGACCTTAACCAGGTCACTAACATAACACAATCCTAAATACCAGGATGCAGATCTAGCAAAACAATAACATAACAAACAATACCCGAATTTCCATCCGATAAAGGGTCGGCCTTGGTGCCGTAGACCCTGTCGATATAGAGAGGATAACTCACCTCACAATTGCCGACTGAAAGGATAAGATCAGTTGCTCCGATCACCGACACGAACTCCACCATCGAACACTACCAAAGAACTAATTCCATAAATACCAAAATCACCAAAATACCCTTGGAAGTCAAACTGGTCAACTCTGGGTCAAAGTCAAAGTCCTCAGTCAAAGTCAACCTCCCTGACTGACTCTACTCGCCGAGTCGACCCGTCGACTCGTCGAGTCCCTATACTCAGAAATTCCCATAACCCGAGTCTACTCGCCGAGTCACCCCAAGACTCGCCGAGTCCACGACAATCTTCAATAGACTCGCCGAGTTGTTCTTCCAACTCGTCGAGTCCAAGCTCATCATCATAAGACTCGCCGAGTCACCCATGCGACTCGCCGAGTTACTACGTGACTCAAAGTCTGATCTCTAGCCCGACTCGCTGAGTCATCTCCCAGACTCGTCGAGTCCATACGTGCATTCCCAAAATATCGAGACACAGAGCTGCTCCTTTGCTCCAAAAAATAGATCGGGGTATCTAGAGTCCATTAGCAACATAAAGTTGCTACCTTTACGTGCTTCTTGCCCCATAATACCAAAAACCAAGCTAGAAAGGGACTTAACTCTTGGGGAAAGGCTTTTGCATAGCAACCAAAAGGGCTTTCTGCATCTTTGATCCAAATAGAGGTCAGATCTGGAGTTTCAACTCCAGATCTAACTTATACACCAAGATCTCATCATATCATCTCCAAACAAGCCCTAAAACTTCCATGAAAATGGATCTAGAAAGGGGAAAGCCAACAATAACGATTCATTACCTCCAAAACGACCTTCTGCTGAAGAGTAATCTGAATCTCCACAAATCTCCTTGATCCAAGCTTCTTGATCTTCAAGATCTCTTCACAAAACACTTAACAATGCTCCAATTTGATTCGAATGGCTCTCACTCACGATTCTAGGGTTTCTGGGTCTCAAAGGGGGCTAAGGGAGCTGAGGGGAGGACATTAAGTACTTTAAATAGGGTGTAACCCCGAAGATTAGGGTTTTTCCTCGACCAGCACTGACTCGTCGAGTCCAGCCGCCACGAACCCGCTTCGACTCGGCGAGTCCAGCCGTCAAGAGACCTACTCGCCGAGTCCCTTCCTTTATTTTCACTTAGCACCCTTCAACTTCTTGCTTCCGAACTTGGGATGTTACAGGTTCAGTAACATCATCATCATCTTCGGACCCAGAAGAACAGTATCCTTCATCATGTTGAACCGTTTGTCTTGCAACAGTTGTCACAAACACTTGAAACGGTTACCATGTCATCATCATCTTTCCAGTTACCATGTCATCATCATCTCCGGATGACCAATATCCTTCAACAACTCTTGAAACAGTTGTCACAAACACTTTCTCACTTTCAGCCATTTCTTGTGCTTTTCGGACATAGTAGGCGGAGTCCTTTACATTTGGTTTTGGAGGAGCATTAGTCAGCCTATCTTTTGCAAAATGATTTGCATGTCCACACTTATGACACACAATCTTTGGTTTGTCCGATTTGAAATTCTAAGAGGATTCTGGAGCAATTTTTGGTTTAGTGATGTGTGGTTTATATGCTGGAGGATTTTCGAAAGTTGGTTTAGGTTTAGGAGGAGAGTGAGAGTGAGGATTGTTATGGTGAGGAGCATTGAATCTGTTTTTGTACGGTTTGTAAGAGGAGTTTAACGGATGTTTGTACTTCATTGAGAGTAGGTCGAACTCCTGTTGAAAACGGAGTTCAGCGTTCATGGCTGCAAATTCATCAACCGTTAAGGTTTGTGAGGGTAAGGTAGGTGTGGATGTTTGAACCAATGGAACAATGGGTGTGAAGGGATCCGAGGTAGATGAGTTCGGAATGATTGGTTCAAAGGAACTGACAAGGGCAAGAGGACCTCCAGAGAGTTCCGTTATGTTCTGAGCAACATTTGACTCATGTCCTTGAAGTTCATCAAAAAGTTGATAGAGCTTCAACTTTTTCAAGGAACCATTGCTTTGGAGACAAGATTTCATATTTCCCCATCCTTTTCCGAGACTGTTGATAAACTTGAGATTGTACTCCAAAGGAGTTCGAACAATCCCATGAGCAGTCATGTTGTTCACAATGATTTGGTAACGACTAGAAGCAGATGCCACAGATTCACCTGGAGTGGTAGTGAAGGTGTTGAAGTCGTTGACAACTGAGGTGAGGCGCTTGTCCTTCATGTTTTTCGAAGCTTCAATTAGGTCCTGAATAGTGCCCCATATCTCTTTGGCAGATTTGCACAGCTTGATATGCTCGAAGAGTGAGGGAGGAACACCAAACACCATTTCAGAGAAAGCAACTTGATCAGCATGCAGCTTCTCGATATCATCAGTAGTTAGACGAGCTGGGCGAGTTTCATCTTCACGCATGAGCTGAGCAACTGCATCTCTTACAATTGTTCTTGCAGGAACATATGGACCTTCAGTGACGGATCTCGATATTTCTTCACCTTTTTCTTTTCCAACTAGAAATCTTTCCATTCTAACTTTCCAGTGATCATATTCTTCCACAACTAGCAATGAGGCACGGGTAGGGCCACCCACACTATTTGCGATTTGCATTGAAATCATTTGTTGTGCATTAGAAGCAGCCATTGAAGTTAAGATATCTTCAAGCTAAAGTGGTATCTAGAATAATTTTTATCCTTGACACAGAAATGGTTGAAATACCAAGGTAATTTCACACCAACTATAATCTGATCTTTATGGATTCAAAGGACAACCACTTAATCTCTTATACCAATTGTGAGAACAAGATTGATGCGTAGGGACAAGGATTGAGAACTCAAACCTTGAGTGAATGCTTAAGATCAATGTCGTCTTACTAAACAATGTTCAAGTCAAGGCTAGAAAGACCAGTCAAGTCTTAGATAATATGTTCAACAAATGATCAAGACATTAAATGAAGAATAATAATAAGTGATCAAGGTAAAGCTAATAAATGAAGAACAAGAAGAATGTTTTGAATATGCTTATAGTGAATGCTAAAAAGTGAGTAAAAGATCCGTTGTTGACTTGTATTGAAAGCTCCTATAAACAAGGGAGAATGTTACAACGAATTAACCCAAGCATTTACATAGGACTGAACAATAGACATAAGTCTGACATTCTGATTGTCCAAATACAACTTTAGACTAAGTCCTATGAAACGTTACATCAAATACAAGACAAAAGTAGTAAATGCACAAAAGACAAAATGACTTCATTCCGGACAAGTATTATTCTGGACATGAAAGTTGTTTCCGGATCAGCATGCATTCCTGACATGAGGATCAGCTCCGGAATGCCTTCTTAATTGGTCCTGACAGGTTCCGGACAACTCTTCATTTCAGAATTCACCCACTTCGGAATAGGGAGTTAGGATTGCTAAAGATTCACTTTCTTGTTCCAACATATAGTACATTAATGTGGATTGGAACGGGAAGAATGTCGCTACATGGGTTTCGTCGAAATTCATGTGCTCCATTAATGGCCTAAGGGATTCCGAGTACTCTAATGAATCTTTTAGAAAGTCACGAGCTATAGTAAAATAGCAACAAAGTTGAAGTTTAAGTTAATTGTTTGCTTATGTGTGAAGGTTGAAGTATTTGAGAAAAGATAAAAAAGTGAAAAATAAAAAAAAATTAAAAAAAAGTGAAAAAAGAAGAAAAAGAGCTCCACAAAAAGATAATGTTGCAATAAATAGTGTAATTATATTTTTAGGACAATTATATTATATAGTATTTTTTTCTTTTTAAAGTTGAGTCACTTGAAATTTGGAAATAAATTTTAAGACGAAAGGGGGTAAATAAAAGGGTAAAGGTGGTAGGAATGTCGAAAATGAATGTTGTTCAAAATGAGTGGGAAGTGTTTATGAGAATTATAAGTATTTAGGATTAGGGAAGTATTTAGGAATCACTAGACACAAATAAATGTATTGTAGTCTCGATGTAATGGATGATCTCAAAATGGATTGTCTTGTTGACATTGGTAGCTAGGATTTCGATGTGATGGTATGATGATAATAAAAATCAGTTTTGCTTAGGGGAAAGCAAAAGTCAAGTGTGGGGTATTTTCATATTTGCATATTTGTTCATATATTTTGTGCATTATATTAATGTTTTTAGCTACGATTATGTTTATTTTAGGACAAAAGGTACTTAATATGTTTAAAATACATTTTGTACCAGCGAAGACATGTTGGGGACTAAAACGAAGAAAAATGTGGAGCTGAAGTAGGAAAACTTGGACCAAGTCAACCAAAGTCAAAAAGCTCAAGAATTTTGAAGCCCACGACGTGGAGATTTGTAGCAACGTTGTGGTGAAATGAAGATTCGCGATCAGATAAGCTGCCACACTCCCGGCCAGTGGCGAAAACACCGGGTGGTGTAACTTCATTCTTGTATCATAGTTATCAAACATATATTCAATAGTACAAAAGAATTATTATAAACTACGTACTTTTATTGATGATAGAAAGTTACATTATTCTGATTTCCTAGTGATTGTTATATAGTACCTGAGTTATCGCACATGTCTTAAAATATATATGTCCCTTATGAACAGAAAGGATAACGGTAAAATTTCCCTTGTTCGAGAAACATTCCAGCTTATCAAATTCCTGAAAACACATGCATTTTGAAAATGCATCAACAAAAAGTTGGTAAGTCCACAAGTTTTGACTCTGAGTAAACATAGTACTTTTTCCAAGTTTGAAAAGTATGAAACATAGTTTGAAAATATCCTTCTAACTCATACTTATCTCTAACATATTGTACATGTCCTAGGTATACTTATTTACCTACTAAATGAGTGATAACTACAATTTCCATATACTATAAGTATAGGTTTTGTTAATCCTAAACCAAGGAATGTTGCTACGTACAATTTCCATATACTATAAGTATTGGTGCTATAAGTGTCGCACCTTGGTATTAGATTCCGCACACTTCATCGGCATCAGAATAGAATAAACTGGGCAAGTTTGTCACCCGAAAACCGTTGGGTTCTTGCTAGCAACCACGGGTGGGGATGTCAACCCATATAGATCTACACACAACTTCCTCGTTGGAAAAATGGGCAAGTTCGTCACCTGAAAACCATTGGGTTGTAGCTAGCAACCACGGGTGGGGTGTCAACCCGTATAGATCTATACACAACTTTCTCGCTCTCACGGGATTAGCGGTTACAATTCAGAGGATTTCCCCTAAGATTTCCAATCTTTGTTGATGAATAAAATAGCTCATGTAGACTTTGTCGAGTTCCTATAGTTCTAATTGTGAAAGCATATTCGTGTGTAAAACCCTAATTTACTAGACTATGCTTTAAACATTACTCCTAATATTTATAATACTTAGGCAGTACAACAGCTATAACTTGAAGTAAAAACCAGGTTTTATCTAACATAAAACCAATAATAGCAACATACTTAACAAGTGTATATAGAACTCCCGAGTATAACTCTGAATTTGTAACACAGATAGTATATATATAATTCCCGAGTATAATTTCGGGGCTATAACACAAATAGTATATGTAGAACTCCCGAGTATAACTCCGGGGCTATAACACAAATAGTATATATAGAACTCCTAAGTATAAATTTGGGGGTATATTAGTATAATCTATGATAAGAATATGTTAACAAGTTTAATACAGTTGCATGATTTACATATATCAGATATATTCTAAGTATATACGATACAAAACAACTATATCTCGATTAATAGAACTATCTATGTTGATACGAATATACTATCATATAAACCTAATATTAACTTGTATACAATATTTAACATGCGTTTCCCCCAAAAACATTGAAAAGTATGGCCGTGAAACTCACTTTAGTAGCGTGATTTAATAGAATCTAACTAGAAATGTTCAGCGGTGCGTGATCGTCGGGCTCGAGACAAGGAATGCCTCCAGGAAACGAGAGAGAGGTAAGAGATTTAGGTGTAAGGAGGGTTAGGGTCGAAATTTCTATTTATAGGTTGTCCAAGACAAGTTCACGTCGTACACTTGCCATTTGGGTCCTAACTTCGGAAGGTGTCAGGATACTGATTTCACGTAGTGAACCTTCATGTGCACGTCCTCAAGTCTTAACACATCACTCCCATAAACTTTCCATCTGCATTCTAGCCTTGAGAAGTGTCCTAGATTATCTTCACGTCGTAAACCTTCATGTTCTCGTCGTGACTATGACATATTAGGGTTTCTACCATGTGTCATCCTCTTAGGCTGCTAGATCATCGGAAAATCATATATTTTGCATACGAACTCTGTTTTTGATGTTCTTTATATCCACGTGTAGGTATTTCCGAGTAGTACAAATTTTGTTTAGATTCCAATAGTTAATTCTAAATATTTTATAATTTCTTATTATTATAGAGATTTATAGTGTTAGCGTTTATCATAACTTCTTCATGCGAAGTTAGATTGAGATTTTTTAAACTATTTTGGAATTGTATTGTGACAACCCGAAATTTCTATTCTGTACAACCTCTCACTTCAATAAGAGTTAGAACAGTTTCTGCTAACTTTCAGGCTTTTTGGATTAAGTTCTAGTGTCTTAAAGTTAGTAATTCAAGAGATGACAGGAGAGAGGATGCCCTAGGGTTTATTGTGCAATAATAATGTCCCAAAACTCCAAGAGTTTGGAGCTTACGGCCTAAACAAATGTGTTTACGGCCGTAAACCCTAAAAAGGGGGTATAAATATGACACTTAGTCATATTTTACCACTTTTCACATTTTCAAGATCCAAAACCAAATTCTCTCTCAAGTATCATCCAACATTTCTTCAAGATCTTCAACTTGTAAGTGTTTCTAGCCCTAATAAGTTGATATCTACCCTAATCTAGTTATCTAACATGATTCCATCCGTGAAATCATTCCAAAAGTGTAGATCTTCAAGTTTCACCAAGAACACCAAGAACACACACTAGTGTTCTTGGACTTTTAGCACCTTTTCAAGCTTCTACCTAGTAAGTACTCCTCCCCTAGTGTGTTATGAGGCTTGTTACACTTCTAAACATCAAGAAAACACCCAAGAAACAAAGGATCAAAGGTGTTTATGGTACAAGAACACCTTGGACCGTAAACCCTATTAAGGGTGCCAAAGTGTGCCCTAGTTGCTTCTAAGCCTTGGAAACTAGTCTAGACCCCTTCCTTAATGTGTTTAGTACTTGAAAACATAAAACGACCATAAATCATTTGGGTTTATGGCCGTAAACCCAAAGACAAATGGTCCAA
This sequence comes from Lactuca virosa, assembly GCF_052849685.1. NCBI lineage: Eukaryota > Viridiplantae > Streptophyta > Magnoliopsida > Asterales > Asteraceae > Lactuca > Lactuca virosa. Next base: position 178,673,096 of record NC_136428.1, read on the forward strand.
GGACCGTAAACTCCCTAAAGGAGTGAAATGGTGCCCTAATCTCTTCCTAAGGCTTAAACATGAAGTAGGAATGCTTCTTATGATCTTTAAGGCTTCAAAACACAAAATGATCAAAGAAACATGAGTTTACGGCTGTAAACTAATGGGTTTACGATCGTTTGGCACCGGAGGAGATGCAGGAACTTTCCAGTCAGCTTAACGAACTTCTCCAGAAGGGATTCATTAGGCCAAGCTTCTCACCATGGGGAGCACCGGTCTTGTTCGTCAAGAAGAAAGAGGGATAGTTTCGTATGTGCATCGACTACAGGGAACTCAACAAGCTTACCATTAAAAATCGTTATCCCTTACCCCGCATTGACGATTTATTTGATCAACTTCAAGGAGCCAACTACTTCTCGAAGATAGATACACGATCCGGATACCACCAACTACGAGTGTTAGAGGCGGATGTTCCCAAGACAGCCTTCCGAACTCGTTATGGACACTACGAGTTTGTAGTGATGCCGTTCGGATTAACAAACGTGTCCGCTGTATTCATGGATTTAATGAATAGGGTGTGTCATCCTTACTTGGATCTGTTCGTCATTTTCTTCATCGATGACATACTCATCTACTCTCGAAGTAAGGAGGAACATAGTCAACACCTACGAAGAGTCTTAGAAACATTACGATCGGAGAAGCTCTATGTGAAGTTCTCCAAGTGCGAATTTTGGATTCGAAGAGTCGAATTCTTGGGCCACGTAGTTAGTGAAGAGGGAATTCACATGGACCCTTCCAAAATCAAGGCCATTGAGAACTGGTCAGCACCGAAGACACCTACAGAAATTCGTCAATTTCTAGGTCTCGCTGGCTACTATCGCAGGTTCATTCAGAACTTCTCCCGCATTGTGAAACCTCTTACAACACTGACCCAGAAGGGCATGGCCTTTGACTGGGAAGAGAAGCAAGAAAGATCGTTCCAAACACTCAAGCGAGCCTTGTGCACCGCACCAATACTATCCCTCCCCAAAAGGATAGAAGACTTTGTTGTCTATTGCGATGCTTCAAATCAAGGGCTCGGCTGTGTTCTGATGCAACGAGGTAAGGTCATCGCCTATGCCTCGAGACAGCTGAAGACACACGAGGTCAACTACACCACCCACGACCTTGAACTAGGAGCAGTTGTGTTTGCTCTGAAGATCTGGAGACACTACCTGTATGGTACAAAAAGTACTATCTTTACAGATCACAAAATCCTACAACATATATTCGACCAGAAGGAGCTCAACATGAGACAACGACGGTGGTTCGAGCTACTCAGTGATTACGAATGTGAAATTCATTATCATCCAGGTAAAGCCAACGTAGTAGCCGACGCCCTAAGTCGGAAAGAATACTATGGTCGTAGAGTCAAATCTTTGACTCTAACTATCCATTCACACTTGTCCACGCCCTAAGTTGGAAGTCAAGGGTGGCGGAGCCTTATACCTCATGGATCGGATCTGGACACTGAAACACAGTGGCTTCAAAGACTTGGTCATGACCGAGGCACACAACACTCGTTATTCCGTCCACCCAGGTTCAGATAAGATGTATCTGGATCTTAAAAAGCTATACTGGTGGCCTAACATGAAAGCAGAGATTGCTACCTTCGTAAGTAATTGCCTTACTTGCGCCAAGGTCAAGGTCGAATACCAGAAACCCTCCGGTCTTCTACAACAACCAGAGATACCGGAATGGAAATGGGAGCGAATCACTATGGACTTCATAACCAAGTTGCCCAAGACAACGGGTGGACTTGATACCATATGGGTCATCGTCGACAGATTGACCAAGTCCGCACACTTCCTGCCTATCAAAGAAACATACAAGATGGAGAAGCTTACAAGAATCTACATTCGGGAGATTGTACGACTACACGGTGTTCCCATATCCATTATCTAAGACAGAGATAGTAGATTCACTTCGAGGTTCTGGCAGTCGCTACAAAGTTCCCTAGGAACTAGGCTGGACATGAGTACAGCCTACCATCCACAGACCGACGGACAAAGTGAGAGAACTATCCAAACCTTGGAAGATATGTTGCGAGTCTGTGTGATCGACTTTGGAAAGGCATGGGAGACTCATTTACCCCTTGTAGAATTTTCCTACAACAACAGTTATCACACGAGCATAAAGGCTTCTCCATTCGAGGCCCTCTATGGCCGAAAGTATGTTTCGTACCTTCTTTCAAGTATCGTTCATCAACAAGATCATAAATCCAACCGATTTCGAAATTAATCTCCAAATTGGACTTGATTTCGACATCCATATCTTGTTCTCAACTCAAAACCAACGATTTCAGCCTTCAATTCAGCGATTCATCAATTGAAAATCAAGTTTTGACTTTTCTTTTCTGAGTTTGACTTTTTGAAATCGGAAGTCAACAAACACGATATTGACAAATCTAACCCAGATTTTCAGATCAAAACACATTCAAACAACATATTTCATCTCCTTCGAGTGTTCTTGATCGATTTGATTAAAATCAAAGATACAATTTGATGTTTTTCAAATTTGACTTGATCATAATCGATTTGTAATACAATAAATCGATTCACAAGTATATCATCACAAACAAAGTAAAATCGATTAACACGATCGATTATTAAGAGTAATGATAATCGAACAAGACTCAAGAACAAGAAGGCAACAGACGAGTTGCTTGGATGATCTAAACGTACAACTCGTCTAAGCATAGGACGACGAAGTATTAAGCATCGAATCGGACATCTGAATACAAAATGTTAAGGACAATCGGGCTTAAACAATGATTATTGGATCATAAAAGAATCGTGTTGGCTCAATTTGGATTGAATAAACTGTAAAGGTAATAGATCGAAACCTATTGGGCCATTGAAGAACAGTACCTGGTTAGATTTTGTCATACAATTTGGGCTAACAAGAATTTGATTAAGAACATCTTAAACAATATGCCTTTTGAGTCGACGATGACAAATTCAATTCACATTTGGATAGTATTTGATTAAAATGAATAATTGTGAATCGAATTAAACAATTGTAAATCGAGAATCGAATCAAACAAACAGATTTTAGAATGGATCGGGCTTGATCAACGAAAAATTTTATTGGATCATAACAAACGGGTGTTTCAAGAAAAATTTGATCCAATGAGTCAAATGATCACAAATCAAAAACGCAACGTACGATTCAAAGAGATTAAGAGAGATCATGGAGAGAGACTCACCAAAAATTGCTCCAATTGTGACAAATGTTGCCAAACCGAGAATCGTTCTTCAAAAATCACGTTGATCTTCGAAGACCTGCTCTGATACCAATTGTTGTGACTAAAGAACATGGTTTGGCATGCGGAATTAAAGATTGCACAATGAACATGGTGATTTGGGTGTTCAAGAGATGTATTTATTATGTATAGTGTTACAAAAAGGGACATAGATCTAGTCTACATAAATAACACACACTTACACACTCAACTTTTACACCTCTCAAGCACACCTCTACAAGTGGAATAAACCCAGCTTATATAAAGGTGTTTACATGTCTCTCTCTCACTCTCTATCTCATGCCACAAGGCTAATACACCACATTTAAGTGGGTTTTACAAAAGTCAAACATTACAAAGTCATTCATGGAAAACTTTGTACCCCAACAGTGTTTCTAACCGCTTTTAAAACTCTAATTGGTACTACGCATTATAGGATAGTTTTTGGTAAAAGTAGCTACTTACTAGTCCAAATCGAACACAAGGCATTTTGGGCTTTGAGAGTTGTAACTTTGAATTATCCGAATTGCACACTAATCGTTTAATGAAGATGAATGCCTTAGAAGAGTTAAGAAATTAAGCATACACTAAATCTTTGATCTATAAGGATAAAACAAAGAAATGGCATGATGCTAGGTTAAGAGGAACAAACAATTTTGAACCCGGTCAAAAGGACCTACTTTTAAACTCAAGTATGAAGCTCTTTAGGGGCAAATTAAAGACATGATGGTATAGAACACTCGTGGTCAAGGAAACTTTTCCACATAGAACACTTGAGCTATACAAAGTAGATGGGACGACTTTTAAAGTGAATACGCATCGAGGAAAGCATTATGAAGAAGGGATGCCAAAGGAAGATAAGGAAGGAGAGGACGTGGTCTTGGAAGCAACCAGTACAACGTTGAACAGGAAGGAATCCATCTCAACACTCCTCAAAAAGAAGCGCTTATGGGAGGCAACCCACAGTTTGCATTTTCTTTTTGTTTTACTTTTATGTTTTTTTTTATTTCTTTGTTTTCAAAATTATTTTCACTCTTTAGTCATTGTCATTAATTGTTTCTATGAGGGCAAGTACCAAAAAAGTGTGGGGTGTGGTGAAATTGTGGTTAAAATTTTAAATATGGTTTTAGGAAACACAGTAGTCACAGTGTGGATGAGCTGTTCCCACGTTGTGGTCTACTAACAATTTACGTAAATACGTAGTTTTTTTCAAAACGCCATGGTGTGGCTTCCATCGTCACGATGTGGGGCCGATTTTAAGGAATTGTGTTACCTTTAAGCCCTAATCAGTCCATTTCTTTCACTTTTTACCTCACACGACCACCCCCACGCCTAAGCTCCTCTAACAAGTAGTTCTTCGATTTTTATTAAAATTTCTTCAATTTTTGTGCGATTCATCCAAAAAGGTATGTGATGTCTTACTTTAAACAAATTATTATTGCATATAATCTATTGTGGATGCTTAGATTTGAGTATGTGGAGCTATGTGTTGAGTTTTTCGCTACCTTCCATTTCTAGAAACGAGACGAAGTCAATGATCCTGAGAATTTTACTTTTTGTTATGCGGGATGAATGTTAGGTCATAAATTATGGTTTATACTTTGCTTTTCATAAGATATTAGAGTTCTCGGTCTAGGGCCGAAAACACCATGTTTTGGTGTTGTTTGGACCAAAATCACATGTGATTTTGGTTAGGCTTAATATTGTTTTCTTTAGGTTTTGGGCTTGGGCTTGGTTATTAGGCCTAGGTATATATAGTGTTATTTAGGCTTGAAAATCAGTTAGAAGTGAGTAAGGAACGTTCTAGGGGCTGCCATATGCCAAGGACGTGAGTTTAGAGAGAACCAAGAGAGAACAATGTGTAATCAACATCTTATGTACCCGACTATTGAATGATAATAGTGTGCATTGAAGATTAATTATCTTGTTCTTATTCATCATTGTCTTGCATTATACACTTTGATTGGGATTCCGCACCATCAAAGTGAATCCGATTGAATTGTAGGAGAATTCGAGACTTACAAGTGGTATCAGAGCAAGGATCAGTAGCAATCGGGTCATTACAAGATATTTTTTAAGAGTTTTTCTTGGACATTCTTGGTGTTTTTAATTCATATTTGACGAATTTTTGGCCATTGTGCTTCGTGGTCTTCATATTTTTGGAATTTAGATCGATTTTCGCTTTCAAGATTTGAAAATACAGTGTTTTTGGTATGTTTTGGGCATTTTAGGTCAATATTTGCTAAATATAGGCGGCCAGCTACGGATCTGGTCAAACAACATTGCATTTCGGACGTTCTCGGTCAGACTTGCACGTTCTCCAACGCGGCCTCGCTAGTTCACGGTGCGAAGTGAGGTTCACGGAGAGAAGGTTTATGGCTCGCACGTTTCCGGTCTCTCATGTTTTCGGTCGGACACTAGCAGCCTCGCGTTTACGGTCCATCTGTTCTCGGCTTCAGATCTCGCTTCTATTCTCGGATTTGGATATCCAACTTCGCAATTTCGGCTATAATTTCTGAATTTCAATATTTTGGCTTATTTTTGGTCAAATTGCCATATTTTTGATCTAATAATCTCATTTTTGGTCCTTAGGCCTCATATTTGATCAAAAAGCCACGTATTTGGTCAAATACTCTCGGTTTTAGTCTAGAAAATTTCGTTTTCAGTTTAGAAATTTTTGTTTTCGGTCAAGGTTATTCTTTTTGGACAAAGATCTTTGATTTTCACCTTTCACTTTCAGAGTTGACTTTTGACTTTCAAGTTTGACCTTTGACCTTTAATTTTGATTTTATCGTTTAACTTTCAAGTTTTCACGTTTGACCTTCAGATTTGACTTTTAATTTTGACTTTTTCGATTTCACTTTCATGTTTGAATTTTCAATTTTGACTTTTATGTTTGACTTTTTAAGTTTGACTTTCGAGGTTTCAAGTCAAAGGGGATTTTTCTTGGCTTCATAATCAGTCCTATTTTTGGTAAATTATTCTTTTTGGTGAATAATGAGTTCTTCAATCGCCGAGGTTACTGAAACTTCATGTTCTCAGTCCTGTGAAGCTACTGTTAAACTTTATCGTGATCAACTTGATTTATTAATTAGGGAGATTGAGGACCTTAAATATGAAGGATACACTTTCAGAGAGGCCCAAAAACCCTTAAAACAACAATTAGTGGCCCAAACCAAAGACTTCAAAGGATTAAGGAAGAATATAGTACTAAATGTGAACAATATAATTATGATCAAGTAGAGATTGCCAGCGTAACTGCCAAAGTTGATGCACTAAAAGCGAAATATAAAGATGTTGAATTTAACTTTAAGAAATTTTGACGTGTCAAGTGAGGTAGTTGTGTCCATGATAGAAAAACAATTAAAATTTAAGTATAATCAAAATAAGGGTTTAGGGTATCACAGTGTTCCACCTCCATTCAATGATAACTATACCCCACCCCCTGAAACCAATGAGGTAGAGACACCTGCTCAGTATGGTCCGCCCCCTGTACCAACTTCAATTAAGACTGAAGAATCTGGACCAACTGAGAATATTAAGGTGAATGGTACTAATGCTTGTACTTCATGTGCAGGTAAAGTAGTGGAAGATGAGAACAAGAAGAACAGAAATAATTCTAGTTCTGTTAATTCTACTGATTTTTAGTCAAATGTCTCCTTGAACTCTGAATCTGTTGCTTCTAATGATGTTACTTCTAATAAACTTGTTGTTGGTAAATACAAGCCTTCAAAACAAGCGCAACAGACTTCTTGCTACAAGTGTGCATGTGGGAACAATCAGAAACAAGGCATGGGCATGCTACCAGGGGCAGGCAGAAACAACTTCTACGTGAAGAAACAAACCTATTTTCAATGTGGAATACCTGGACATATTGCCAGAAATTGTCTAAATTGTGCATATGTTCCCTACTGTGCACAAGGTTGGCAAAACGCGCCAAAAGGGAGATCCTCCAAAAGAAACCTTTCGAGGTCACAATCGAACAATGGTGATTGGAATGCTAACAAGGAAAATAATCAAACTCCCAAGGTCAAGAAGGGAATGCCGGACAAGATGCCGAATTCAAGAGATTATTCTGTTCGACAAAGATCAGTTAGGTCAAAGTCATCTAGGCAGTCGGTTTCAAGTTCTAAAACGAGCGATAAGGCATCCATCCGGTCAAACAGGAAATGGGTTAAACCCGACTACAGATGGGTACCGAAGGTTCATACTCCCAAATCTTCTAATGATTCTAACTTTTTTTCATCTTCTGTGTCTGATAAACAGGATATGTCATGGGAGAGAGTACCTTGTGTAGATGAAAAGGGTCGACCCAGCTTCAACATGGACTAGGTACCAAAGACCAACTAATCCCGTACTTTGTTTCGGAGCAGCTATGGAGAAATATCATCAGACTTCGGTTTGTTGATAGTGGCTGTTCCAGGCACATGATAGGAGACATCTCTCAACTATATTGCATTTTGAACTTTAATTGAGAGTATGTATCCTTTGCGGGAAGTAAGAAAGAAAGGATCACAAATGGGGATTGTGTTTATAGGCGCAATGAATATCTTAACTTTGTTCTGGAGTTGAAACACAGCTGAGGCTGAACATGTTGATGCATCTGCGTGTTGTTCTTAGATCATCTGGATGCAACTTTAATTGTTGAATTACGGTTTGAGTTTTCTTCTCGATACTTTTAAGTTTTTCATAAAATGATTCGTTTTGAAGACAATTTTTTTTTAAAATTTGCTCACTTATTTTGTTTCCTTTCTTCCCATGCACATATTAAGGGGGAGAAATTAAAAAAATAACAAATTACAAAATTACAAAAAATATGTTTTCTTTTCGTAAGTATTCTTGGGAAGTGATATGAAATTTAGTGATAAAGGGCAAGTTAAATTGGCTGAGAACTTTGATCAAAAAAGTTCTTGTTTTTTATATTTTTGCATTTTATTTCTTATTTTCTTAAATTTGTTCATATTGTCTTATATGCACAAATTTAGGGGGAAAATTAAAAAAAAATTAAAAAAAAATCCTAAAATTTAAAAATCTAAAAATATATTTATTTCTGTTTTTATTTCTTTTTTAGAAAAATTAAAAAAAAACCAAAAATATTTTATTTTTATTTTGAGTGTATTTTTAATTTTAATTTTTATTTCTTAGTTATTTCTATTGTGTGCTAAGTTTATTTTTACTTTTATTTTTATCTCAAAGTTTTGTCTGTCTTATAAGCGAGTTCAAAAAGAATAAGACTCTCAAGGAGAATGTATCAGAATTTTCTGAGCAAGAAACTTGGAAAGGAATTGATGGTGAAACAATGAATTGACGGAGGACTCAAATGCGAGTGAAAGACTCTTTCGTATTCAGACATATACCAGTCTTAATAGGAGTCTTCGCATCAAATGTTAATGATCAAAATTCATTTTCACCATGACTAATGTGAAACACCCAACCTTCACCCATATCTAAACTTTCGCCATTAAATCACTTCCACATACCGATACCGCTTGAGGTTCGAGTATAAAACAACTCAGCTGACGGTTACCAAAAAGTCTGTGTTTATGATTTTAGAAGTCATTATCACCATGATTCTAAGTGAAACCCAAAATCCGAAATCCATCCATTTCTGAATTGACGGTGAACATTTTAATGTTGTAGATATTTTCACCCATGAAATTGACGGATAATGGTTTATACCTGGTGTGACACTATACAAAATGTCAGTTAGGCATTTTTACCCATGAAATTGACGGATAATGGTTCATACCTGGGTCTTTGAAAAACTGTGGTGAGAATGGTCTTTATGATTCTGTGATCCACAGGGACTTTTTACCCATGATTACTTTTCAAGGATCAACAGTGATCGTTAAAGAATATTCATTCGAAGGAACTGGAAGTGAAGATTATCTTTCAACATTCAATTTTTCAACCCCAGAAGCAAGGTGAAGCTGTACTTGAAGTTATGTGACAAATTTCATTGAAGCCTCCTCAATTAATTTGCTGCTATCTATGAACTTGCTAAAGTGATCCACAAGAATCGGTCTCTCTGTTATTATCTCTGAAGTATTTCAAAGTTGAAAGTGCTTATTTTCAAAGAACCTTTACAAGAAGCCCCTACACCCAATCTGCGTTCAAAGTCAAATTCTTTGAAGGAAGTCCAACTATTCAAGATAAAGTCATTCATGCAAAAATTCATATGTTCATCTTGAAGTTGTGAAGAAATCAAAGACAAAAGTTGAAGCAAATAACAAAGCGAAGATTGACAAGCAAAGAAAGCAATAAACTAAGCGGGCGATTATTAGGACTAAATTATGGTTTATTGTAAGTGAAAAGAAAGCTATAAAGCAAGCAGGAGATTGTTAGGTCATAAATTATGGTTTATACTTTGCTATTCATAAGATATTAGAGTTCTCGGTCTAGGGCCGAAAACACCATGTTTTGGTGTTGTTTAGACCAAAATCACATGTGATTTTGGTTAGGCTTAATATTGTTTTGTTTAGGTTTTGGGCTTGGGCTTGGTTATTAGGCCTAGGTATATATATATATATATATATATATATATATATATATATATATATATATATATATATATATATATATTGTTATTTAGGCTTGAAAATCAGTTAAAAGTGAGTAAGGGACGTTCTAGCGGATGCCATATGCCAAGGACGTGAGTTTAGAGAGAACCAAGTGAGAACAGTATGTAATCAACATATTGTGTACCCGACTGTTGAATGATCATAGTATGCATTGAAGATTAATTATCTTGTTCTTATTCATCTTTGTCTTGCGTTACACACTTTGATTGGGATTCCGCACCATCAAATTAAATCCGATTGATTTGTAGGAGAATTCGGGACTTGCAGGACGAAGGAGGGAAATGAGTCTTACTGAGCTTTCATGGCGGTTATATCTATACAACCGATCAGAGGCAAATTCTCTTGAGTTTGCCATCTTTTTGGATCATTGCTACAAACAATTTTCGGAAAAAGTTACCGAGACTGGGTGGTGGACCATGATTGACAATGGGTCTTACACCGCAGGAACTACAAACGAAGGAAATATCAGAGAAGCTATGCATCTTTTTATTCACAGAGTGATCAAATTTTCTATCAACCAAAATAAGGAAGGGGATTGGGTTCTCAACTTGATGTATTATTTATGTGGTGGATCATTACACCAAATATAATATGTCACCTCACTTACTCTGTTGTAGACTTTTTGACAAAGTGGGTAGGAAAGAGCAGGACTGGGGCCCCTATTTATGGTGGAATTATGGTCACAAAACTAGCTAAATCTTTTGGGATATTTGAAGAGCCCGGGGCTATGTTTCTTACAAGGACAGAGGGCCGCCCGTTGCATCCACGTTTACTCAAGACAGCTTGTATAGTGACGGACATGGTAAACGAAACCTATTTGGTGCCGGTGGATGGCGCGGTTAAGGTTCCAGTAGGTGTTCTGATTGTAAGGTCGAGAGTGGAGGATTGGGATTCTAGAGATGCATATATGGGTGATGGATTGCCAATGGATCCATATCATGTGATCTCCTGGTAGTATGATGATGACATTGGCCGAAGCATGAAAAATTTAGGGTTGTCTGTTGAAGCAATGATGCACTAACTTTCAATAGCGCCCCCGGCTGGAGAACCAGCCCGCTACACATACATACCTTCTTGGGTGGAGCGATGGGTCCAGAATGCAGGTGGTGCGGGAACTAGTGGAACGAGCGATGGAGATGACGAGGATGAGGAGTGATTATCCTTGTTTTATATTTATTCTTGTTTGGTGTGTTTTAGACAATTTAGTTTTGTTTGATTGTTAGGATTTAAGTAATTTAGGATTCTCATCATTTTTAACAAGTGTGATATTTTTCCCTTTTTATTACTAGTTTGTTTGTTATTTCAGATTTTGCATAAGTTATGGTTGATGAGAGAATGAAATTTTTTTCCCGAGAAACGTGAGGAGAGCTTAAGTGAGGGGTACGATCTGCGAATCGATAAGAGTTTTTGCGCATTGCCTTTCCTCACGTGAAATCACAGTGGAAAGAATGAAGAATTTTTCTGAATTTCCAGCAGCCACCACGTGGCGTCACCAGACCACGGCGTGGCCACGAAAGTTTTTGCGATCCAGTTTATGACGTGGGGAGTCTCAAATTCACTTTATGATTGTTCGTTTTAACACTATTTGGAGTCTATTTTCTTCGTGCATCTAAATATTATTCATGTTGTGGTCCAGAAGTACTATTTTCAAGCAATTATACGAGAAGTCGACCACACAACTTTTAATCTCGACCTCTCCACTTCTATCCCATGCGAGTCTATTCTTTTTTCTCCCCTCTTACTTTTATGTCTTTAATTGTGTTAAGCATGCAATAAGGACATTGTATGAATTAAGTGTGGGGCAAGAGGTCGAATATAGAAATGCAAGCATATTGATCTTGAAAAAAATAAAATATGACTAGGATTAAAAAAATTTAGAGACTTTAAATAATGGTCTAATTTTGAAATCTAGTTAAAAAATTATTATATTGATGTGTTGGGACCTACGTTGCTAGTGTTGTGTGGGACGATCCGATGCGAATTTTGATGCCTAATTGAGCCTATATATGTTCTACTATATTTGCGGCTTCCCTATCCTAGTGAACTCATGAGACAAAAACATAACCTTGTGTAAATTGAGGGACATAATCAGTTTTTCTTTGTGAATACCTACACCTAATAAAAAGTCTATTAGTGACAGATTTATCTCCTGGGTCCACTATGTCAAAATAAAGAGAGTCATATTTCCAGGTTTATCTGTTGAATTATATGCATTGTTGAGTCTAGTTATTATATGAAAAATAAGTAACAACTAAGGAGTGGAGTCAATCTGTGACCTTTGGAACATGGCCAGTAAACCCCACAAGATATTTTATATATGTCCACCTATAGTGTGAGAACAAGATCGATGCGCAGGGACAAGGTTTGAGAATTCAGATTCGGGTTTCCATTGTCTACTTGGGCCTTCTCCCCCTCTTGCATCAGTGAATCTTGGAACCGGTGCAAGCTGCAAAACCTCTTTTAGATCGTCACATTTTGAGAAGACGTTCTGAAGGCCGGAGGTGAGTTGAAGAGTGAGAGAATCGTAAGCGTCAGTAGTGGGGGCCTGATCAGAAAGATTTTTGAAGGTGCTGCTGAGGATGGAAATCATCTCATCAAACTTCATGTTTGGAACATCAACAATGTTCCAAGTATGGCGGAGAAGTTTGATGAGGACTTGCTGAATAATGAGGTTCATCTCATCCTTCTTCCGGATCTCTTTCTCCAACCGTTGAATTTGTTTTTCATGACGAACATGGGTCGGCTTGATTAGGTCATTGGTAGTAGACACCAGATCATCATGGACATTGAGCATTGAGGAGATGATGTTGAGATAATTATCCACCAAGGCGTCATGCTTGGAGTCAATTTTCTCAATTGTGTGCTTGAGTCGGATGGAGATCAGCTGATCAAGGTGGGCTTCTCTATCAGCAACAGATGGTCCGGACTGTTGGGAGAGAGACCGGAGAATGACATCAAGTTTGGAATCAAGTCCGGAGACTTTTTGATCCAGTTTAGAGTTCAGCTCTGCTACGGATGTCTCCACAGATGACACTTTCTGCATGGTGTCACAGACATTGGTTCAGATCTCGTGAAGAGCGAAGGGGTCAACGTAATCACCAGCTGAGGATTCTGTATTAGAATCAGAGTGTTGAAGAGGAGGTTAATGTATGTTCGGATTTGAGGAGGGACCCGGTTTGGTTGCATCATCAACTTCTTGATGTTTGGAGTTGGAATGGCCATCCGGAGTGGTGGAGGAGGAGGATCCGAAGTCATAGGCAGACTTGGATACGGATGCCTTGGATTTGTAGTGAACTGAGGTCGTGAGATGTGCATCTGGAATGGTTCTTGCCTCTTCTTCGAGCATGACTTCTTCAGAAATTTCTTCTTCCGGATCGGTATGGAAGATGCTTTGATGAGTGGTGATGGGGGGCAGTTCCGAGGTGAGCTCTTGAATAGTATCAGCGTCAGTGGGAGGAACATAGGGCAAATTGCTTTGGATGGCCCTGTTCCTCATGGAAATAAGTGTGGACTCCAACTGAGCTCTGGTGAGATCTGGACGTTTGGATGCAGCCCTGTTCACAAAATCTTCACATAGGGGATCATTAACACCTGGTCGTCCCTTACGCCTTCCGGGTATTAGACCAGTTAAGGTTTCCGGGGGAGGAGGCACTACTCCAGCTCCGGAAAGCTTGGGGTCCGGAACAGTGGTTCCGGACGGTTTGCGTGTTGAAGAGATAATGGGATCATCAAAAGTGACACGTGGGTGTGTTCCAGGGGGGTGCAAGGAACTATGTTCAACACCGGCATCACCCTTTTGGGAGGGTGAGGGTGGATTATGTGGTGATTCCCCGTGAGCGTGTGCGTGTGATTTTGAAACATCGAGTGGTGTGTCGGATGAGTGGGTAGGAGGGGTGTGCAGATGGCCAAAATCAGCCGAAATGTCATGTGTGCCCTCCTGTTGAGAGGGTGCACTGATTTTGGTTTTCTTTTTAGCCTTAGGCTTGGTAGGAGAAGCCTTTCGTTTGGTTGGTTTCTTGGTTTTGGGTCCGGACGTAGTTGGAATGGCCACTTCCGAGATGGGCTCAATAGAGATAGGGTCAGGTTGTGTTGGGTCGAACACAACTGAAGTCTCTAAGTGATGTTTTAAATAAGGGGACTCGGAAGGAATTACTGCCAACATGTGGTCCGGAAGTCATCTGACCGGACCAAAAGAAGATTGGTCCAGAATCCTATAAGATTTTACAAGTTTGAACGTGACACATACCTTCGGAGGAATGGTGGCAACCGGAAGTGGTTCTGAAAGCTCCTTGAAGACTTTTTAGATTGTCAAAGCCTAGAACCTAGGGCTTGAAATTTCATTCGGCTTCCTTTTGGTAGTAAACTTTCAGATGTCTTTCCACAAGACTTCCGGAAGATCAACAACATTCTCGCGTCCGGAGGAAATGCTGAATACGACGTTGAGCCAGTCTTTGCTTAAAGTGTTCATACCTCCAAGCTTTCCGGACAGCCCTCTGATGATGAGGTGCATAAATACAGTCCATATTCCGGACACAACAGTCTTCTTGAAACCATTTGCTTTGAAGTCTTGAGAATATCCAATGTAGTGCAGAAACATCTGAAACTCATCAGAAGTTGGTTCAACAACTTTGAAACCCTTTGGATTTTCCTTAACACCAATCTCCTTGACAAAGGTCGATTTAAAGACTAGAACTGTTCTGTCACCGAGGATTGGGATCATTAGAGCACCATCGACGAGTTGAACGCTGGTGAAGGCGCGATGAAGGTGATGAATGAGAAGTGGCGGTTCAGGGATTTTAGTGAGAGGAATGTAGATGGGGTGGATAGCGATAAACTCGATCAGCAGCAATGTATTCAGCTAGCAGAACTTGAGGTGTATAGCTAGCAGCAGCAATGTATTCAGCTTTGGCTGTAGAGAGTGTTTTGCAGTTCTGTTTCTTGGAGGACCAACTGACCAATCGACCACCTAAGAATTGACAACCACCTGAAGTGCTTTTTCTATCGATTTGAAGACCACTATAGTTACAATCTGAGTAGGATTGAAGAAGGAAGCTCTCATTGGATAGGTACCAGAGTCCGAGACATTTTGTGCCTTTAAGATATCGAAAGATTTGTTTCACAGCCAGAAGATGAGACATATTTGGATTGACTTGACATCTAGCACATAAACATTTTGAGAACATGATATCCGGACGACTTGCTGTGAGATAGAGTAGAGATCCAATCATTCCGCGATATTTCTTTTCATCAACAGGAACACTAGAAGGGTCGGCAAAAATATTGTGTCCGAAGCCCATTGGTACCTTGGCGGAGGCACAGGTATCTATAAAGTGTTTCTTGAGGAGTTCTGAGATGTACTTTTCTTGGTGAATGAATATTCCTCGGTTGGTCTGTTGACTTGAAGACCAAGAAAGAAACTTAACTCTCGATTCATACTCATTTGGAATCGATTGATCATCACTTTAGCAAAGTCAGCAACCATAGATGAATCCGTAGATCTAAAAATGATGCCATCTACATAAATCTGTACCAGCATGAGATGCTTTCCATTTGATCTTCGGAATAGAGTGGGATCTAGAATTCCTCTTTGAAAACCGGAGCGTTTGATAAAATCAGTGAGGGTCTCGTACATGCCTGAGGAGCTTGCTTGAGTCCGTAGACAGCCTTCCGGAGTTTATAGCAGTAGTTCAGAAAGGAAAGATTAATGAATCCGGGGGGATGTTGAAGGTACACTTCAGTATCAAGTTCACCGTTAAGAAATGCACTCTTAACATCTATTTTGTAAACTTTGAAGTCTTTATGAGCTGCATAAGCAAGAACGATTCTGATGGCTTCAAGACGTGCAACAGAAGCAAAAGTTTCGTCGTAGTCGAGCCCTTCTATTTGAGTAAAACCTTTAGCCACCAGTCTTGCCTTATTTCAGATGATGACACCTACATCATCAAGCTTGTTTCGGAATACCCATCTTGTACCGACAATGAGATGATTCTGGGGAGGAGGCACGAGAGTCCAAACTTCATTTCGGTCAAATTCTGCCAGTTCGTCTTGCATGGCTGTAATCCATTCAGCATGCTCCAATGCTTCCTTGATGGATTTGGGTTCAACCATGGATATGAATGCTGAGAAATGACATTCGTTTTGAATATTTGTAGCAGATCGAGTCTATACACCAGCATTGGGGTTACCGATTACTTGGTTCGGAGGATGATCCTTCGTCCAAACATGTAATCGTGGGAGTTCTTGTGCAGTCGTCGAACCGATATCAACAGTGGAATTGATTTGCTCCCCCTGAATGGTTTGAATGTTGGGATGATGCTCCCCCTGAACTTCTGAACTAGAGAGGTTGACATCATCATCAAAAGGGAACTCAAAAAATTGTTCATTTTCATCATTGTTGAGCGGATTGGAGTCATCGAACTCAGCAGCTGCATCTTGGAAGGCATTCACATTTGATTCAAGAGAGGAATTGGCATTCACATTTGATTTAAGAGAGGAATTGGGATTATTCTCCCCCTCAACCTGAGAAGGTTGAAACGGATGATAATCAAATAGAGAGAGACTTGGGATCGGACCGGAAACATTTTGAGAGACTGGAACTTCTGAAGAGGGAATTGGAATGAGAGGATATCCTGATCGAGATTCCGAATCAAGAGCAGTTTCGGAAGGACCAAAGAGAGATTCAAAGTCAACTTCAAGAATTGTCTGAGGGTTCAGACAACCTGGCAGAGGAGGATCAGACTCCATAATGTGACTCCTGATGTGAGTAGGGCCAGAATTCCGAACGAAGTTATCATCGAAGGTAATGTCGAAGCTTTCTTCAAGAACACAAGTTCTCTGGTTAAGAACTCTATAGGCTTTCGATTTTGAAGAGTACCCAAGGAAAATGGCTTCATTAGCTTTAGGTTGGATCTTCGTAAGATGATCACGGTTGTTCTTGATGAAGCATCTGCATCCGAAGACATGTAAGAACGCGATTGATGGCTTCCGACCATTTATTGCTTCGTACGGTGTCATGTTGAGATGTTGATTGATGATACTCCAATTTTGAGTGAAGCAGGCAGTAGAGACGGCTTCAGCCCAAAGATAGAGTGGTAGATTTACGAAATTCAGCATGGATCGAGCGGCTTCAACGAGAGTTCTATTGCGTCTTTCGACTACATCGTTTTGTTGTGGGGTATAAGGAGCTGAGAAGTTGTGGTCGATTCCTTTTCAGTGAGAAAGTTCTCAATGATGGAATTAGTGAATTCCGATCCATTATCACTCCGGATTCTCCTAACTGGGAGTTTTGTAAGAAATTCTATTCCTTTGATGAAATTTATGAGCTCGAAGGCTGTTTCGGATTTCAGCCTTAGGAAAAAGACCCAAGTGAACCTTGTAAAATCATCTACAATCAAAAGAATGTATTTCTTATGATGAATACTTTCTACAGTGGATGGTCCACATAGATCAATGTGTAGAAGTTCCAATGGTTCCGAAATGGACTTTTCGATGATAACAGGATGACCCTTCTTCAATTGCTTACCACACTCACAAGCAGCAGACAAATCATCATTTTCGAATTTGAGAAGAGGTAAACCTCTTACCATTTCGCCAGATACAAGATCATTCATATACCGAAAGTTTAGATGTGTGAGCCTTCGGTGCCATAACCAACTGACGTCAGGAACAACTTTGGATAGAAGGCAGAGTTGCGGTTTGTCAATCATCATGTTGATGTCGAGCGGGTGCATGTTCTTGTTGCGAAGCAACTTGATTAAACACTCTTTCCGATCTTCGGTCATTACATAGCTGTATTTTTTGCAAAATTACACATGTCGATTTGAGTCAGTGAGATGAGCAACACTTATCAAATTATGTTTTAGATCAGCCACACAAGCCACGTGCGAAATAGAGAAGTTTCCATTGGTGAGAGTTCCATAACCACGAATTTGAGAGTTGGAGTTGTTGCCATACGTCACGTAATCAACATTTAGAGAAAGCTTTAAATCTCGCAGAAAATCTTTCTGCCCCGTCATGTGCATGGAGCAAGCACTATCAATATACCATATTGTTTCTTGCTCTAAAGCACAAAGTGCCTACAAAATTAGTGAGTGATGGAGTTTTTAGGTTCCGAATTAGACTTTGGGACATAGGCATGAGCTTTGGACTTTGATTGTGACATAGGAACAACTTTGTATTTCTGGGTGATATTCTTGGAATTCTTTGGAAACAGACACAATGCTAATGTCTTTTCATCTATCCAGTAGTCATATTCAATGACTTGAAGGTTCCGAACTGACTTCTTCGGATTTTGGACTTCCAGAGGGTTGGTATAATTGGTTTCCTCCGGAGTAGTTGTTTCAACAATGGGAGTTTTGACTTTCCACACACAATTTTTCTTGGAAGATTTTAAAGGTGTTTTCTTTTCATTTGAGGATTTTTTGATGACACATTGGTTTTAGAAAGATTTGGTTTAAAAATTGTGCCATCAGATTTAGCAATAAGGACAGATGAAGCATTCCGAGACTCTATTGGAGTTTTTCGGATGGATTTGGTAGCTACATGAGCTTGAGACTGAGTTGAGCTGATGACTTTCTTAGGTTCGATATGACCAAGAGTTTTGAATGGTCTTTTGAGAATCTTAGAGGGAACAAAAGAGTTTTGGCTATGAGTGGATACATGAGATTTCTAGGATGAACTTGGTTTGGAGTTAGCAAGGAACCTGGAATTTTGTCTAGTCTTAATTTCCTTTTATGAGCATTTTGAGCATCTACTTTGGGATCTACAATATCCTTCCTATTCAACATTGGTTTTCTCTTAGGATGAGACGAGGATTTTGAGGTTTGTCCTACGGATGGATTCTTAAACTAAGGAGTGATGGGAACCACTCTAGTTTTTGGGATGACTAAGGAATCCGATTCATAAGAATCAGAGGACACACATCTTGAGACTTCAACTTTATCATCTAAGGATGCCCATACAACCTCAGATGTTATGGTTTCAGTTGTCACCGGATCAATCTCTTCAATCACATAATTGTTCACATGATTACTT
Organism: Lactuca virosa; assembly: GCF_052849685.1. Lineage (NCBI taxonomy): Eukaryota > Viridiplantae > Streptophyta > Magnoliopsida > Asterales > Asteraceae > Lactuca > Lactuca virosa. The sequence continues at coordinate 178,691,972 of NC_136428.1, forward strand.
TTTGGGAAATAGTCTACACAATTTGTAAGACTGTGATGAAAATCTGTGGTCTGATTCTGGTCCAGGTTTGTCAGACGCGGAAGAGGCGTGCAATCAGGACATGTGACAACTATTGGTTTGAACTCAGGAATTAGCGACACAAATTGGTCTGTAGTCTCAGGAAGTGGTGACAAGGGAGAAACAGGGGTGTCCAAGTGTTTGATACTCGGAACATCTCCCATGAATGTCAAATTTTGCAATTCCTTCAAGGGACTGAAAACTGGTTTCGGAAACTCGCTTCCGAGACCAGGTGCTTTAGACTATGGATGACGAAAATTGTGAGTCATCCGAATGTCCGCTTCAAGCATGTCAACAGAATTATGCAAAGCATCTATTTTTGCATTGACATGTTTGTTATCAGCAATTAAAACATTTCGTTCAGAATAAGTGATTTCACATATATCTTTTAAAATGATACATTCATCATTTGACATTACAAGCTCATCCTCTAAAGACTCGATTTTCAATTTTTTTATCCTCAAAACGTAACCTAAGACGATTTAGTTCACAATCCTTCTTCTCACTGGCTTCTATGGCAGACTCATAGGCTTTATAAATGGTGTTCATATGTGTTTGGATTTGGGTTAGATACGATTCACAAAGAGATAAGTCAAAATTATTATCAGAGATCATAGATTTTACCTGCTGAACGATGCTGCGGCTAGGTGGATCATTTGTGGCCATGTAGCAGTGGTGAGGTTCTGTAACACCCATAAAATTTGAGCCAAATTAAAACATTTTAATCATTCAAAAACCATTACATTCATACAACTCGTTTTCAAAATAGTTTAAACATCAGAGTATCCCCCAGAAAGATATCATATAGATCATAAAACATGAGGAGAGATACGATCACGCCTTCGCCTTGCCACGATCTCCTGAAGTACCTCAAACAATACACTGAAACTGTAAGCCCGAAAGCTTAGTGAGTTACCCCCAAAATACCAACCACACATATCACACTCATAACATATCATAAATAGAACAACCATGCACATCGGGTCTACTGTGTGACTGGTCCGCCCGCACCGGGCCTTCAGTCCACCTGGTCCACCCTCCGAGTCTAGCCATGTACGTCGAGTCTACAGTGTGATTGGTCCGCCCGCACCGGGCCTTCAATCCACCTGGTCCACTCTCTGAGTCTACAATATGACTGGTCCGCCCGTACCAGGCCCTCAGTCGGTCTGGTCCACTCCCCGAGCCTCGGCACGTCTGGTCCGCCCTGTTGGGGCCTTCAGCCTATCCGGACCGCTCGCTGGGCCTTCGGAATATCCGGTCCGCCCTGGGTATGTTGGCCTTCAGCATAAAGCAGGACCCGCCTCAATCCAACCCCCGTTAAACAACCATGTGCACATAAAACAATCAATCACATAACAATCCTCAACCAGACAAAGAGTCTAACAGATCACACAACATATCAACATCCTAACCAGGATTCCGACCTAACCGGTCACTAGCATAACATTACCCTATATCCCGGGTACCGACCATAACCAGGTCACCAACATAACACCATCCTAAATACCCGGATTTCCATCCGATAAAGGGTCGGCCTTGGTGTCGTAGACCCTGTCGATATAGAGAGGATAACTCACCTCGCAATTGCCGACTGAAAGGATAAGATCAGCTGCTCCGATCACCGACACGAACTCCACCTCCAAACACTACCAAAGAACCAATTCCATAAATACCAAAATCACCAAAATACCCTTGGAAGTCAAACTGGTCAACTCTTGGTCAAAGTCAAAGTCCTCAGTCAAAGTCAACCTCCCTGACTGACTCTACTCGCCGAGTCGACTCGTCGACTCGTCGAGTCCCTATACTCAGAAATTCGCATAACCCGAGTCTACTCGCCGAGTCACCCCAAGACTCGCCGAGTCCACGACAATCTTCAATAGACTCACCGAGTTGTTCTTCCAACTCGTCGAGTCCAAGCTCATCATCATAAGACTCGCCGAGTCACCCATGCGACTCGCCGAGTTACTACGTGACTCAAAGTCTGATCTCTAGCCCGACTCGCCGAGTCATCTCCCAGACTCGTCGAGTCCATACGTGCATTCCCAAAATCTCGAGACACAGAGCTGCTCCTTTGCTCCAAACAATAGACCGGGTCTCTAGAGTCCATTAGCAACATAAAGTTGCTACCTTTACGTGCTTCTTGCCCTATAATACCAAAAACCAAGCTAGAAAGGGACTTAACTCTTGGGGAAAAGCTTTTGCATAGCAACCAAAAGGGCTTTCTGCATCTTTGATCCAAATAGAGCTCGGATCTGGAGTTTCAACTCCAGATCTTACTTATACACCAAGATCTCATCATATCATCTCCAAACAAGCCCTAAAACTTCCATGAAAATGGATCTAGAAAGGGGAAATCCAAGGATAACGATTCATTACCTCTAAAACGACCTCCTGCTGAAGAGTAATCTGAATCTCCACAAATCTCCTTGATCCAAGCTTCTTGATCTTCAAGATCTCTTCACAAAACACTTAACAATGCTCCAATTTGATTCCAATGGCTCTCACTCATGATTCTAGGGTTTCTGGGTCTCAAAGGGGGCTAAGGGAGCTGAAGGGAGGACATTAAGTCCTTTAAATAGGGTGTAACCCCGAAGATTAGGGTTTTTCCTCGACCAGCACTGACTCGTCGAGTCCAGCCGTCGACTCACCGAGTCATGCCACTTAACCCCGTACCACGCACCCGCTTCGACTCGGCGAGTCAAGAGACCTACTCGCCGAGTCCCTTCCTTTATTTTCACTTAGCACCCTTCAACTTCTTGCTTCCGAACTTGGGATGTTATAGGTTCTGTAACATCATCATCATCTTCGGACCCAGAAGAACAGTATCCTTCATCACATTCAACCGTTTTTCTTGCCATCAAACAGATATTTCTTCCAGTTACCATGTCATCATTATCTCCGGATGACCAATATCCTTCAACATCTCTTGAAACAGTTGTCACAACCACTTTCTCACTTTCAGCCATTTCTTGTGCTTTTCGGACATAGTAGGCGGAGTCCTTTACTTTTGGTTTTGGAGGAGCATTAGCCAGCCTATCTTTTGCAAAATGATTTGCATGTCCACACTTATGACACACAATCTTTGGTTTGTCCGTTTTCAAATTCTGAGAGGATTCTGGAGCAATGTTTGGTTTAGTGATGTGTGGTTTATATGCTGGAGGATTTTCGAAAGTTGGTTTAGGTTCAGGAGCAGAGTGAGAGTGAGGATTGTTATGGTGAGGAGCATTGAATCGGTTTTTGTATGGTTTGTAAGAGGAGTTTAACGGACGTTTGTACGTCATTGAGAGTAGGTCGAACTCCTGTTGAAAACGGAGTTCAGCATTCATGGCTTCAAATTCATCAACCGTTAAGGTTTGTGAGGGTAAGGTAGGTGTGGATGTTTGAACCAATGGAACAATGGGTGTGAAGGGATCCGAGGTAGATGAGTTCGGAATGGTTGGTTCAAAGGAACTGATAAGGGCAAGAGGACCTCCAGAGAGTTCCCTTATGTTCTGAGCAACATTTGACTCATGTCCTTGAAGTTCATCAAAAAGTTGATAGAGCTTCAACTTTTTCAAGGAACCATTGCTTTGGAGACAAGATTTCATATTTCCCCATCCTTTTCCGAGAGTGTTGATAAACTTGAGATTGTACTCCAAAGGAGTTCGAACAATCCCATGAGCAGTCATGTTGTTCACAATGATTCGGTAACGACTAGAAGCAGATGCCACAGATTCACCTGGAGTGGTAGTGAAGGTGTCGAAGTCGTTGACAACTGAGGTGAGGCGCTTGTCCTTCATGTTTTTGGAAGCTTCAATTAGGTCCTGAATAGTGTCCCATATCTCTTTGGCAGATTTGCATAGCTTGATATGCTCGAAGAGTGAGGGAGGAACACCAAACACCATTTCAGAGAAAGCAACTTGATCAGCATGCAGCTTCTCGATATCATCAGCAGTTAGAGGAGCTGGGCGAGTTTCATCTTCATGCATGAGCTGAGCAACTGCATCTTTTACAATTGTTCTTACAGGAACATATGGACCTTCAGTGATGGATCTCCATATTTCTTCACCTTTTTCTTTTCCAACTAGAAATCTTTCCATTCTAACTTTCCAGTGACCATATTCTTCCACAACTAGCAATGGGGCACGGGTAGGGCCAACCACACTATTTGCGATTTGCATTGAAATCATTTGTTGTGAATTAGAAGCAGTAATTGAAGTTAAGATATCTTCAAGCTAAAGTGGTATATAGAAGAATTTTTATCCTTGACACAGAAATGGTTGAAATACCAAGGTAATTTCACACCAACTATAATCTGATCTTTATAGATTCAAAGGACAACCACTCAAGCTCTGATACCAATTGTGAGAACAAGATTGATGCGTAGGGACAAGGTTTGAGAACTCAAACCTTGAGTGAATGCTTAAGATCAATGTGGTCTTACTAAACAATGTTCAAGTCAAGGCTAGAAAGACCAGTCAAGTCTTAGATAATATGTTCAACAAATGATCAAGACATTAAATGAAGAATAATAATAAGTGATCAAGGTAAAGCTAATAAATGAAGAACAAGAAGAATGTTTTGAATATGCTTATAGTGAATGCTAAAAAGTGAGTAAAAGATCCGTTGTTGACTTGTATTGAAAGCTCCTATAAATAGGAGAGAATGTTACAACGAATTAACCCAAGTGTTTACATAGGACCGAACAATAGACATAAGTCTGACATTCTGATTGTCCAAATACAACTTTAGACTAAGTCCTATGAAACGTTACATCAAATACAAGACAAACGTAGTAAATGCACAAAAGACAAAATGACTTCATTCCGGACAAGTTTTATTCTGGACATGAAAGTTGTTTCCGGATCAGCATGCATTCCTGACATGAGGATCAGCTCTGGAATGCCTTCTTAATTGGTCCGGACAAGTTCCGGACAACTCTTCATTTCAGAATTCACCCACTTCGGAATAAGGGGTTAGGATTGCTAAAGATTCACTTTCATGGTCCAACATATAGTACATTAATGTGGATTGGAATGGGAAGAATGTCGCTACATGGGTTTCGTCGAAATTCATGTGCTCCATTAATTGCCTAAGGGATTACGAGTACTCTAATGAATCTTTTAGAAAGTCACGAGCTATAGTAAAATAGCAACAAAGTTGAAGTTTAAGTTAATTGTTTGCTTATGTGTGAAGGTTGAAGTATTTGAGAAAAGATAAAAAAAAATAAAAATAAAAATAAAAATAAAAAAAAGTGAAAAAAGAAGAAGAAAAAGAGCTCCACAAAAAGATAATGTTGCAAAAGTCAAGTGTGGGGTATTTTGATATTTGCATATTTGTTCATATATTTTGTGCATTATATTAATGTTTTTAGCTACGATTATGTTTATTTTAGGACAAAATGTACTTAATATGTTTAAAATACGTTTTGTACCAGCGAAGACATGTTGGGGACTAAAACGAAGAAAAATGTGGAGCTAAAGCAGGAAAACTTGGACCAAGTCAACCAAAGTCAAAAAGCTCAAGAATTTTGAAGCCCACGACGTGGAGATTTATAGCAACGTTGTGGTGAAATGAAGATTCGCGATCAGATAAGTTGCAACACTCCCGGCCAGTGGCGAAAACACCGGGTGGTGTAACTTCATTCTTGTATCAAAGTTATGAAACATATATTGAATAGTACAAAAGAATTATTATAAACTACGTACTTTTATTGATGATAGAAAGTTACATTATTCTGGTTTGCTAGTGATTGTTATATAGTACCTGAGTTATCGCACATGTCTTAAAATATATATGTTCCTTATGAACAGAAAGGATAACAGTAAAATTTCCCTTGTTCGAGAAACATTCCAGCTTATCAAATTCCTGAAAACACATGCATTTTGACTCTGAGTAAACATAGTACTTTTTCAAAGTTTTAAAAGTATGAAACATAATTTGAAAATATCCTTCTAACTCATACTTATCTCTAACATATTGTACATGTCCTAGGTATACTTATTTACCTACTAAATGAGTGATAACTACAATTTCCATATACTATAAGTATAGGTTTTGTTAATCCTAAACCAAGGAATGTTGCTACGTATAAATCTTATTTAAATTCTATATGAGTGTGTATGTTAGCTATAATTGTCTACCTAATGAATAAGTAGATTACCTATAAGTTCCTTGTACTTAGAGTATAAGTGTTCGAGAAACTTATACTTGACATCAATACTTGTTTATCGACAAAATATAATGTTTCCAAAATTGTGCTACCATGAGTCCATAACCGCTGCTATACCATGTCACTACCTCTTATTGGTGCTATAAGTGTCGCACCTTGGTATTAGATTTCGCACACTTCATCGATGTCATAATAGAATAAACTGGGCAAGTTTGTCACCCGAAAACCGTTGGGTTCTTGCTAGCAACCACGGGTGGGGATGTCAACCCATATAGATTTACGCACAACTTCCTCGTTGGAAAAATGGGCAAGTTCTTCACCCGAAAACCATTGGGTTGTAGCTAGCAACCACGGGTGGGGCGTCAACCCGTATAGATCTATACACAACTTTCTCGGTCTCACGGGATTAGCGGTTACAATTCAGAGGATTTCGCCTAAGATTTCCAATCTTTGTTGATGAATAAAATAGCTCATGTAGACTCTGTCGAGTTCCTATAGTTCTAATTGTGAAAGCATATTCGTGTGTAAAACCCTAATTTACTAGACTATGCTTTAAACATTACTCCTAATATTTATAATACTTAGGCAGTACAATAGCTATAACTTGAAGTAAAAACCATGTTTGATCTAACATAAAACCAATAATAGCAACATACTTAACAAGTATATATAGAACTCCCGAGTATAACTCTGAATTTGTAACACAAATAGTATATATATAATTACAGAGTATAATTTCGGGGCTATAACACAAATAGTATATATAGAACTCCCGAGTATAACTCTGGGGCTATAACACAAATAGTATATATAGAACTCCTAAGTATAAATTTGGGGGTATATTAGTATAATCTATGATAAGAATATGTTAACAAGTTTAATGCAGTTGCATGATTTACATATATCAGATATATTCTAAGTATATACGATACAAAACAACTATATCTCGATTAATAGAACTATCTATGTTGATACGAATATACTATCATATAAACCTAATATTAACTTGTATACAATATTTAACATGCGTTTTCCCCCAAAAACATTAAAAAGTAGGGCCGTGAAACTCACTTTACTAGCGTGATTTGATATAATCTAACTAGAAACGTTCAGCGGTTCGTGATCGTCGGGCTCGAGACAAGGAATGCCTCCAGGAAACGAGAGAGAGGTAAGAGATTTAGGTGTAAGGAGGGTTAGGCTTGAATTTTGATATAATCTATTTATAGGTTGTCCAAGACAAGTTCACGTCGTATACTTGCCATTTGGGTCCTAGCTTCGGAAGGTGTCAGGATACAGATTTCACGTAGTGAACCTTCATGTCCACGTCCTCAAGTCTTAACACATCACTCCCATAAACTTTCCATCTGAATTCTAGCCTTGAGAAGTGTCCTACATTACCTTCACGTCGTAAACCTTCATGTTCTCGTCGTGAACTATGACATATTAGTGTTTCTACCATGTGTCATGCTCTTAGGCTGCTAGATCATCGGAAAATCATATATTTTGCATACGAACTCTGTTTTTGATGTTCTTTATATCCACGTGTAGGTATTTCCGAGTAGTACAAATTTTGTTTAGATTCCAATAGTTAATTCTAGATATTTTATAATTTCTTATTATTATAGAGATTTATAGTGTTAGCGTTTATCATAGCTTCTTCATGCGAATTTAGATTGAAATTTTTTAAACTATTTTGGAATTGTATTGTGGCAACCCAAATTTTCTATTCTGTACAACCTCTCACTTCAATAAGAGTCAGAACAGTTTCTGCTAACTTTCAGGGTTTTTGGATTAAGTTCTAGTGTTTTAAAGTTAGTAATTCAGGAGATAACAGGAGAGAGGATGCCGTAGGGTTTATTGTGCAACAATAATGTCCCAAAACTCCAAGAGTTTGGAGTTTACGGCCTAAATAAATGTGTTTACGGCCGTAAACCCTAAAAAGGGGGTATAAATATGACACTTAGTCATATTTTACCACTTTTCACATTTTCAAGATCCAAAACCAAATTCTCTCTCAAGTATCATCCAACATTTCTTAAAGATCTTCAACTTGTAAGTGTTTCTAGCCCTAATAAGTTGATATCTACCCTAATCTACTTATCTAACATGATTCCATTCGTTAAATCATTCCAAAAGTGTACATCTTCAAGTTTCACCAAGAACACCACGAACACACACTAGTGTTCTTGGACTTTTAGCACCTTTTCAAGCTTCTACCTAGTAAGCACTCCTCCCCTAGTGTGTTATAAGGCTTGTTACACTTCTAAACATCAAGAAAACACCCAAGAAACAAAGGATCAAAGGTGTTTACGGTCCAAGAACACCTTGGACCGTAAACCCTATTAAGGGTGCCAAAGTGTGCCCTAGTTGCTTCTAAGCCTTCGAAACTAGTCTAGACCCCTTCCTTAATGTGTTTAGTACTTGAAAACATAAAAAGACCATAAATCATTTGGGTTTACGGCCGTAAACCCAAAGACAAATGGTCCAAGGACCGTAAACTCCCTAAAGGAGTGAAATGGTGCCCTAATCTCTTCCTAAGGCTTAAACATGAAGTAGGAATGCTTCTTATGATCATTAAGGCTTCAAAACACAAAATGGTCAAAGAAACATGAGTTTACGGCCGTAAACTCATGGGTTTACAACCGTAAACTCAAGGAGTTATGGTCACAAAACCGTAAACTCCAAGGGAGTTTACCCTTGAACCCCAAACTCAATAGCAAGGTCCTACCACCCTTAGATGCAATCCTTATGACTTATAGAACTTAAATCAAGTGTTTTACATGTCTTAGGATGTCTTAAACTTGGTTAATTAGTTGTTTTATGACTAATTGGATACATATATGTGATTATATGTTAACTAGGATCATTGTGTGTGTACAAGTCTTCACTTGACACTTAGGATCCTACATCATTCAGTTCATCCACAACCACCCACTACAGGTGAGTTCAGACCCCCTTAATCAATCCTTTTAAATGATTTTAAATGCTTTCATGAGGGGGGATACAAGTAGAAAACAGGAAGTTATAGAATCAATCACATGTGATTTATAACTGTGTTTTCAACCAACTTATTTCACATGCTTCAAAATGTGTTAAATACAATGGTTTTCAGTTATTTTATACTTTGTTTTCAAATAAACTACTTTGGAATCGTTTTACAGATTGACATCAAGTCATTATTATTTATTGTTCAAAACTCTTAGATGTTTTATAAAACCTCTTTCAACTTATTGTTAAAAACCATATCTATACACTTATGTTTCATGTATATATGTATTGATATGAGAGCTTTCATTCATTATTCAGTTCCAACACTCTTGAGTAGCAAGGGTATATAAACCTACTTGGACATTCAATTTACATTCCAGTAAACTATTATAGGTATAGTTAAGGGGATACAAACTACTATTCCTATTACAAGGAATTACATAAGAGTCACTTCATTCATGAGTCTATACTAATACATTACATACATTATGAAGAGATACTATTACAGGGATACTTTTACATGGATACTATTACATAGATACTATATGATGAGATACTATTACATATTATATGTGTAGATACTATTATATATGTACGGTACTAACCATTCTACACCCAGCTGTTAGCTACAAAGGGAAAATGCACATCGACGGATGTCTACGGTTAATACTATTCGGTAATTACTATGCCGTGTTTATCCTAGTACCAAAGGATAATACTTAAATGATTATATAATTTCCCTTTTACTTTTATTTTGTGACACATTCACATAAACGATGAGGTAGACTATATATTTATAATAATAGTCACACATGGGAAAAACTTTCATTTATACAGAAATGCAAACCTTCAAAGCATTCGGGTCTTGGTAGAAGACTACTTTTTATACTAGTAGGAAATATAGGATTTTCTAGGGTTTTCACACTTATACTAAATGTTTCATCAAATATTTACAAGTCTTTCGTAACATCTTTTCAAATCAATGACACCATAATACTTATGAATTCACCAGCTTTATGCTGATCTACAATTTCAAAATAACTTGTATTCTCAGGTCACCAATAGACAGGTACGATGACCAGGTTTTGAGAAGACGGAGCACAGACAAGACTCGTCTTTTATTTTGATTACATATTTTGGTGTCTTATTACTATGAAAGAACACTCTTGTATTAAAACATTAATTTTAATGCAATGGATGATGTTGTTGCTTGTTTACTACTTTGCACTGTTATGATACTTTACATGACGTCCTCCACCCCTGAACGTTTCCGCCGTTCTTGGTTTTGGGGTATGACAGATTGGTATTAGAGCTTTGTTTATAGTGAATTGAGTATATCAACCCATAAAAGATATACAGACTATAAATACATTGGGATTAAAATACTCTGACCAAGAGTTTACAATTTTAAATAATAAAATATTTAACTAAGTATATATGCCTGCATTCATACTAAAATCAGTGTCACAATGACAAGAACAAAAGTATTACGATTGTTGAATATCACAAGTAAGCTCGGGGATGTATGGTCAGTCCTAGGAGTGGCATAGCCTGATCAGCTATGCTGGTCCGAGGAGTGATTAGCACATGCCCAAAAATGGTTGTGATATGGCAACAAGTCTAAAAACTTACCAACACTACCACAATGAAATACCATAGGGGTATTTCGTGTTATTATAAACACTTATATGAGAATTAAAGGTCTTTATTAGTATGCCAATAGTTGTTTAGTGGATACACTAAGGTTATATGTACTAGGGTGTCATAGACTTAGAATCTGTGATCTTTGCTTTACTTCCTGTTCCTTGTTTGGTTGTGGATTTAGAGTTAGGGTCCCCTCTTCGAAGGTCTATCATATTTTGAATACATATAACTGGTGTGCACTAAACAAGTATTGGTGTAACTAATAAAGATCATCTTATAATTATCTTAGTTAGTACGTCTATTAATTTCTTCTTATATCCCTTTTCTCGCGTAGATATCATGGTTTGATTCCATCCCCACGGTGACCCGTACTACCCTAACCATGGCAATGTTGGATGGCTCGGAGAAGAGCCAGAGAATGATCACCCAATTCCTTTGGATGATCACGAAGCTGAAGGTTTTTCTGATAGTTCAGACTCAGAACCAGAAGTCAACAACCTACCCCCAGCTGCTCAAAACCCAAACCTGAACCCTCGTCCAGCATTTCAGGGACCCACACCCCTGTGGGCCACAAACTTGAATAGATGGAGTCAGGAACAGGGTCAACCCTTTCCCTACAATGGAGACAGAAGCTTCTACAACCTCACTAAGGGAGGTTCAGCTGACAGGGTCCTGCCCATCATGGTTCGTAGGATTTCCCGGAACACCGAACATGGTCGAGCAGCTATCGACCGAGTCGTAGAGGTTGACGCCAACTCTGGCGTAAACACAGTCCGCATTTTCCAACTAGAGTCTGCTCATGAAAGGACTTTGGTCCACAATGCGGCTTTGCAGAGAGAACTTGCTGGAACCCAAGCTGAAGTCAGGGAACTTCGAGCTCAGCAAGTAAGATCTGACAGGCGTGTGAGGGACATAGAACGCCTTCTGTCAGAATCAACAACTCACTCTAGTAGTTCTCGTCGCCGATAAAATCTCATTGAATTCTCTTTTGATAATATAACCTAGTTATGTAAAACTCTGGTTTAATTCCCTATCTTTGTAAATCTTAGACCTGTTAGGTCTTGATTAGGTCGTAGTCCTGTCAAAATTTTCCCATCTTGGTTGATGTAAGGCCACCTTCTGTTGGCCATTTTTCCCGAACTTGTTACATCTGTAATTCCAGCAGTATTGACAGGTACCTAATCTCATGGGAATTATTATTCAAATGCTATCATCTGTTAGTTCTAGATCTACATTCAATCGTGCTGTTGGGCTATGAAGAGTTAGTCCATGAGTCATTTTCATAAATTTTCCTATTAAATTCTTATCATTATCTTCATCTTTCTAAACTTATAGCTAAAACATGCCTCCTCGCAGAAATCTGAGGCGTAACAATAATAACGAAACACCGATACCACCATCACCTCCACCACCTCCTCAGTTTGACGCAACTATGTTCCAAGCAGCTGTCACGGCGGCCGTAGCGGCTGCCATGTCACACATCAATACTCCTGTCCCTAGTGGATCTAGAATAGGTGAACCTCCTTCCAACCATGGCGAGAGTCATGGGCATCCTCGAGAATGCACCTACAAGGATTTTACGAATGCCAAACCCATAAATTTTAATGGAACTGGAGGGGTTATGATCTTAAGGCAGTGGATAGAAAAGACAGAAGCAGTCTTTGAAATTTGCGCCTGCCCAAAGAACAATAAGGTCAAGTTTGCTACTTGTACCTTTTTATGACAGGGCTTTAACTTGGTGGAATGGCCACGTTAAGTCACTGACTCTAATAGTGGCAAATTCGATAAGTTGGGAAAACTTGAAAGCCATGCTGATGAGAGAGTACTGTCCACGAGGGGAAATTCAAAAACTCGAACAGGAACTCTGGGGTCTTGAAATGGTTGGTTCTGACATATCAACTTATACTAATAGATTCTGTGATCTGGCAATTCTTTGCCCTGATATGGTTGCTCTTGAGAGCAAGAAAATAGAGAAATATATTTGGGGACTGTCGCCCCAGATCCAGTCAAGTGTGTTAGCATCCAGGCCTGTTACTTTTGACAGCGCCAAAGAGCTGGCACAATCTCTTATAGATCATGGAAACCACCAGAACCCAACGATTTCTACACCTGAGCAACAAAAGGGAAACAACAACAACAACAACAAGAAAAATGGGTGGAACAAGAGGAAAAGCGGGGCTTCGCAAGAATCCTCAAAGAGACAACAACTAGTTACAATCAATGCTGCCACAGTAACTCCTGTTGTCCCTGCTAATCCCTTACCAGCGAAGCCTTATGCCGGTAATCTTCCGAGGTGCAACAAATGCACCTTCCATCACAACGGACCTTGCCGGGAAATGCAGTGCACTAACTGTAACAGAAGGGGGCATACTGCCCGTTTCTGCAAGACTCCAGCAAGGCCGGCCGCTCAAGTTCCTAACGCCGGTGTGGGCCAAGCTTGCTACGGTTGTGGCGAAGTGGGCCACTACAAGAGGAACTGCCCTAAGGCAGGGATAGCTGGCGGAGTAGGAACAGTTCTGGCCATAGGCCACGAGGAAGCTGTAGCTGATCCTACAATAGTTACTGGTACGTTTCTCCTCGATAACTTATATGCTTGCATACTTTTCGACAGTGGAGCGGAGAAAAGCTTCGTAAACCAGAAATTTGCACACCTGCTTAAACAAAAACCACGTGCATTACATAAATCATTCACTGTAGAAATGGCAAACGGGAAAACGAAAAGTACTAACTGCATATACGTAGGTTGTACTCTAACTTTAGATGGCCATACTTTCAAGATAGACCTCATGCCGGTCCCAATTAAAAGTTTCGACGTTATTATCGGCATGGATTGGTTGAGTCTTCTTCACGCCGACATCATGTGCTTTGAAAAAGTTGTTCGTCTTAACCTCCCTAACAATGAAACCCTAGTAATCTATGGCGACAAACCTAGTACGAGCTTTCGCATCATTTCGTGCATCCAAGCTCAGAAGTGCTTACGAAAGGAATGTCATGCACTCCTCGCTCACATCGTTGATACGAGTCAAGAAGTGAAAGACATTCAGAACATCCTCGAAGTACGCGACTTTCCCGACATCTTTCCAGAAAAACTCCCAGGATTACCACCCCAACGCCAAGTCGAGTTCAGAATCGACTTAGTGTCAGGAGCTACTCCAGTAGCTAAATCTCCATATCGTTTGGCACCGGCGGAGATGCAGGAACTTTCCAGTCAGCTTAACGAACTTCTCCAGAAGGGATTCATTAGGCCAAGCTTCTCACCATGGGGAGCACCGGTCTTTTTCGTCAAGAAGAAAGACGGATCGTTTCGTATGTACATCGACTACAGGAAACTCAACAAGCTTACCATTAAAAATCGTTATCCCTTACCCCGCATTGACGATTTATTTGATCAACTTCAAGGAGCCAAATACTTCTCGAAGATAGATCTACGATCCGGATACCACCAACTATGAGTGTTAGAGGCGGATGTTCCCAAGACAGCCTTCCGAACTCGTTATGGACACTACGCGTTTGTAGTGATGCCGTTCGGATTAACAAACGCGTCCGCTGTATTCATGGATTTAGTGAATAGGGTGTGTCGTCCTTAGTTGGATCAGTTCGTCATTGTCTTCATCGATGACATACTCATCTACTCTCGAAGTAAGGAGGAACATAGTCAACACCTACGAAGAGTCTTAGAAACATTACGATCGGAGAAGCTCTATGTGAAGTTCTCCAAGTGCGAATTTTGTATTCGAAGAGTTGAATTCTTGGTCCACGTAGTTAGTGAAGAGGGAATTCACGTGGACCCTTCCAAAATCAAGGCCATTGAGAACAGGTCAGCACCGAAGACACCTACAGAAATTCGTCAATTTCTAAGTCTTGCTGGCTACTATCGCAGGTTCATTCAGAACTTCTCCCGACTTGCAAAACCTCTGACAACACTGACCCAGAAGGGCGTGGCCTTTGACTGGGAAGAGAAGCAAGAGAGAGCGTTCCAAACGCTCAAGCGAGCCTTGTGCACCGCACCAATACTATCCCTCTCCGAAGGGATATAAGACTTTGTTGTCTATTGCGATGCTTCAAATCAAGGGCTCGGCTGTGTTCTGATGCAACGAGGTACGGTCATCGCCTATGCCTCGAGACAGCTGAAGACACACGAGGTCAACTACACCACCCACGATCGTGAACTAGGAGCAGTTGTGTTTGCTCTGAAGATCTGGAGACACTACCTGTTTGGTACAAAAAGTACTATCTTTACAGATCACAAAAGCCTACAACATATATTCGACCAGAAGGAGCTCAACATGAGACAACGACGGTGGGTCGAGCTACTCAGTGATTACGAATGTGAAATTCATTATCATCCAGGTAAAGCCAACGTAGTAGCCGACGCCCTAAGTCGGAAAGAATACTCTGGTCGTAGAGTCAAATCTTTGACTCTAACTATCCATTCACACTTGTCCACGCAAATTAAGGAGGCTCAGGTCGACGCTTTGAAACTTGAAAATGCGGCGAGTGAATCCCTAAGAGGGATGGATAAGAACTTGGAAGTCAAGGGTGGCGGAGCCTATACCTCATGGATCGGATCTGGACACCGAAACACGGTGGCTTCAGAGACTTGGTCATGACCGAGGCACACAGCACTCGTTATTCCGTCCACCCAGGTTCAGATAAGATGTATCTGGATCTTAAAAAGCTATACTGGTGGCCTAACATGAAAGCAGAGATTGCTACCTTCGTAAGTAAATGCCTTACTTGCGCCAAGGTCAAGGTCGAATACCAGAAACCCTCAGGTCTTCTACAACAACCAGAGATACCGGAATGGAAGTGGGAGCGGATCACTATGGACTTCATAACCAAGTTGCCCAAGACAACGGGTGGACTTGATACCATATGGGTCATCGTCGACAGATTGACCAAGTCCGCACACTTCCTGCCTATCAAAGAAACAGAAAAGATGGAGAAGCTTACAAGAATCTACATTCGGGAGATTGTACGACTGCACGGTGTTCCCATATCCATTATCTCAGACAGAGATAGTAGATTCACTTCGTGGTTCTGGCAGTCGCTACAAAGTTCCCTAGGAACTAGACTGGACATGAGTACAGCCTACCATCCACAGACCGACGGACAAATTGAGAGAACTATCCAAACCTTGGAAGATATGTTGCGAGCCGGTGTGATCGACTTTGGAAAAGCGTGGGATACTCATTTACCCCTTGTAGAATTTTCCTACAGCAACAGTTATCACACGATCATAGAGGCTTCTTGTGACAACCGTCAAAATTTGAGTCGGTTCTAGATTTGAATAAACTTAGTTGCACATATACGCATGACACATACTGGACTTAGTGACTAGAAGCTCAGTTATAACCTACTAGAAACTTGGAAGCAACTAGAAACAATGGATAATGTACTTAGATTTCACATTGATATGTGAATTCTATAACTACTTAACTGTAGAGACTATCCATATTCGGGTCATTCTTTGACTCGAACACCATTTCATGAATCATATTCACACATCATGCACTTGACCTAGAAGTAGAAATTAGGTCAAAGTCTCATAGAAACTTAAGTCAAAGTTGAAGAGTAGGACTAGTATACTTCATTCCTCAATTTCGTTTGAATCTCGGAATCACTACATAGAATGCCAATAAACCGCTAAAAATAAATTACAAACAATATTTGTAATTTGAATAAGAGTTATGAAAATCTAAAATAGTTTGAAGTCTCAAAATTCAAGTAATTTTGATATCCAAAGATTTACAAACTCTCAAAAACCCTAAATGCCCTAAAAACTCACATTTATAAACTTTGACCTTATAAATTCTATAAAAATAATCATGAACCTTATAATATGATCTTATAACAATTAAAATTATGAAAATGCATTCAAGGAAAATGAAATTTAACTCATTAACATTTACCCTTAATTTATAAACCAAAAATCAAGAGTTTTATGCATAAAAACTAGGTTAAGGTGCACATTTTATAAAAAGTTGGATATTTTTATAAAAGATTTGAATTTTTATAAAAGAAACAAGAGAGAGGGAGCCTCTCCGCCCCTAAAATCGGATCCCTCTCTCCCCATATCTCTCTCTCACACTCTCATTCTCCAACACACACATCTCTCTTCTTTCTCTCTCTAGAAAACTCTCTCTACCTTCTCTCTACTTTTTCTCTCCAAACACCACTCCATTCTCTCTTCCTCCCTCTAAAGAACCAAGAAATATTCCAGAAAACAAACCCAAGAACACTCCTCAAACTCGAAATCTTCATCATCTTGTGGTATTCTTGAAGGTAAAATCGATTTCTACTTCACTTTTCCTTCAAGTTTTGCTCTTTTCTTACACTTTCTCCTTCTTCATCTTCTTCAAACTTGTTTTCTTTTTTGTTAAAATGGTTTTTAGAACATGATGGATGTGTTTTAACATCATGCATGTATGATAAACAAGGTTGCATGTTCATGATCTTAGTGCAAAAATCGATTTTAAGGATTAAAACATCAAACTCAAGTTAAGAGTTTTTGAGAAACAAAATTTTCTTCATAAATGCATGTATACATTTTGATAAGTTTTAATCTTTTGATCTCTGGAAACATGACCAAAATATGAGGTTATCAGGATATATTTAAAATACTTCAAAAGGTTACTCAACGAAATGATGAAAACCCACTTTTCTAACCAATCATCATGCATGCAATCTGCCAGATTTCTTTACCTGACTTTAAACTGTCATATCTCACTCATTTCTTAGCCAAAATTCGTGATTCTTTTTCTGAAATATAATATTTTGAGTTAGCTTTCAAAACCATCTGACCTCACTGAAAAATTCCAAAATTTTGATTTGTACCAATTTTTACAAAACTGTTGCTCAAACAACACTTTCCTTATGAACATTTGTTTTGTGTTGCATGTTCAAAGGACTTATTCATCACTAAAAATCATTCAAAAATTATTTTGAACTCTTAATATCATGTGTTAATAGGTACAAAAATATCTTGATTCAAAAGTCTTTGTAACATGTTGCAAAAATTGTCAAAATAACATCACTAATCTTTACATAAATCACAAGAACGAAGTTTTCTCTATAATTTATTGAGCCTTTAGACATGGTGGTCAACATCAAAAATAAGAACACAAATTGTCATTGTTATCAAATTGTATAAAGATGCATTCTGGAAATTTTCAGCTCAATATATATTTTCTTTATTTTTATATGAAAATAAAAAGAAAATAAAGTGTTAAATCATATAAAATACTTAAGCTAGTAAATAAATTATGGAAAAATTCTTGGATGATCCTTTAAGTTAATAAACGTCTCCCATTAAGAGTCATCCATTTTTGTTACAGTTTAATATGGTTTTGAATTTTCTTTTTGTTTAGCTCTAATAAATCATAAAACCACATTAGGAAATATAAAAATGGTATCTAATAATTTTCGCAGCTTATACTCTCTGTGGAACACTTAGAAAAATATTTTCAGAATTTTTCATAGTGTATTCCTATTTTTCTCCGATTTTTGTATTTATAATGGACTAAAAACAGGAAAAATAGTTTTACTGATCCAAACATTATGAAAATTTACCAGAACACCTTTTAGTACATTAGGATGCTACATAAAAATTTTGATGATTTTTCTCTTCTGTATACTGTTTTTCTTCTATTTTCCCAAGATTAAATAAACTTAAACCCAATTTTTATTAGAATACATACACAAAAATCATAAAATTGGGATAAACAGTTTAGAAATTCATTTTTATATTTTTCCTATCTTAATAATGACTAATAACAGCGTTACAAAAATTTTGCACAATTTTGGAAGCTATTTTCTATTTATTTCAATTTTTATTAGAATAAATGCTCAAAAATCATAAAATTGGGTTAAATTGTCTGGAAATCTATTTTTATATTTTTCCCAGGTTAAGTACGTGTAATGACATTACTAAAAAAAGTTTGGGGCATTTTCTTAACCGATTTCTATTTTTCATGAATTTTTATATATTTAGAGAATTAAATATATGAAAAATGGTTATGCATATCCATAATCCATGAAAATTTATCTAGAAGTCTTTTAACATATTTAGAACCAACATCTGAAGTTTGGTAATTTTTATTAATTGTTTAGTATTTTTCATGATTTTATGGTTATTTAAGAAACTAAAATGGTGAAAAATAGTTAGACAAATCAAAAATTCAAGAAAATTTATCTTGAGGTCTTTGACTTCAATTAAAACTGAAATGCAAAGTTTGGGAACTTTTAGAACTAAATTGATTTAGTTTTGAATATTTAATCATTGGAACACCTCTAAAATGTTAAATATTAACATTTCAATAATGGAAATTTTCCACTTAAATTGTTATATAACAAATGATTCTTTGAAACTTAATTTCCACAGAAAAATGTTTGTAACTTATCAATATTAAATTTTGACACATTATTGGCATAATTCTATTGTAGTAGTAAGTATACTAGTGTTAGATTTCGATTAGAGACTCACTAGCGAATACCATTATTGTAGGAATCGGTAGTGGTACACGTGGAACGTAGTTCAAGGCACCATTTGCATCATCTAAATGTATTGTGAGTATTCACGCACTCCCCTATTTTCTGTTTTTATGTTTTGGGGTGGAAAAGCATGTCCTGAAAAACTATTATTTGAATGTTGTATTTAAATTGATTTGTATCAAACATGATTGCTATTTTATTGCTATGTCTCTCTATGTATGTCTATGCAACACGGAACATGAGAACTTATCGTACTAAGGCCCTTCCCTTATCTCTAACCATTAACACTTTGAGCCAATGGTCATTATGGATAGCGCTATTAGGAATTGACAACTCCTCAATCGCCCTATTGCTGGAGTGCATGATACCATATTCATCTGTGGAACGATAAGCATAGATCTTGATAGGGCTTCAGTCATAGGTTTGGTTGAGACTCATTGTTTGCTCATACACATACAAACTCGTTACTTATTATAGCAATAAACTTGTTTATTAATTATAGCAATGAACTTTGTTTCTCATTACAACAACGAACTGTTATTACTAAAAAACTTATATACATGTTTTAGCAATGAAATTGTTTGCTCCTTGTAGCAACGAAATTGATTGCTCATTTTAGCAATGAAACTTGTTTACTCGTTTGAGTAACGAACTTTATCTTCCATGAGAATATGAATGTTGCATCTTATTTGGGCAACATACCTTATCTCTCATGATGACAAAGAACTTTGTTTTTACAAACTTATTTACTCATCTTAACAATATACTTTTATTATTGGAAACTTTTATCAAAACTTTGATTTCAATTCATGGAACCAGTATTATTTTGTTTATCTGTGAGTACTCACCAACTATTTTTATAGTTGACGCTCGTTTTACATGCTTTTTCAGGAATCATCGAGTAAGTGGCACTTAGGGACACTTCACTTTTAGGAGCATTTGCATGTGTTATATTTCAATTTACATTGTAATTTCTTTTAAAAGTTGTTCAAACCCATTGTGAATTTGTAATGATTTTTAATACTATGGTTGGGGTTGTCTTTTAACTTTTGCGATGAAACCCTTTGTACTGCCACGCCCTGTGTTTCTTCTTTAGCGGGGTGTGACAAAAAATGGTATCAGAGCCGAAGGTTATAGAGAATACCGGTTTTCCTTTGGAGAACCACAACTATAGCCAAAAAATTTCAAAATGTTTTTAAAATACCGAGCATACTACTAGTATAACTAATTCGAGTACGCATTATTGGACTTTAACTAAGTATAGCCTGGCCAACTATGCTTAATTAAGGAAACTTAATGCGAGGCTTGAAACGGTTATAGTAGAATTTTGTTCAAAACAATTTTCAACTTAAACTTTTGAAAAAAACAAAATTTTTGGTGTGCGTACGGGCATTGCATATTATAGGCATTCATCTAGATACACTTAGAAACTAAGTTCGCTGTTATATCAATGCCCTTATTTAGAAATATTCTTATCCCTTATCAAGTGCTAGGTTAACCACTTAGGTTATATCACTAGCCACTCTAAGAGCAATGCACATAGTACTGATAATGGGTATTCCTCGGTAGCTATTGACTTTAGATATAAGGTTAGTAGTTAGATATACACTAGTAATAATCTTAAGTCGAAACCATAACCAATTATCCCTCAATACCTCTTCATCATCTTCGTACTAGAGTTACAACTAGGAAAAAGTGTTTCGATACCGACACGAATGATAATTGGAGCATCGCGTAAGGATGTAGATGAGTCACCACTAAGTAATCACTTGGATACCATTGGCGGGCATTCCAGATTCGACTCACAAGGAGACACAAAGGTTTAACCTATTGCTACTAATACGTGAGACCTTATTACTACGCTACGATTTAGCTTTAGGTTGTTTCCACCTTCAGGTTAAAACTTAACATAGGATATCCCTTTGACCTCTATAAAAGGCCACGAAACTGCATTGACACCATAAAACGTTTTTCAAACAATTTTTCTTGCCCTTTATCTTAGGGAAAAAGACATCGGTACTCGTCTTATACTCGCCTTGTACTCACCTTAGTATTTAGGTACGATCAGCTACACTAATATACTTATTCCTTACTTCTTAATCTTCCATCGAAAAATTATTTCGTTTCATCGGTTTTATTTATCATCGATAAAATACTTTATAACCACTTCATACAACTTACTAGACATTTCCTAACAATGTAAGCCATATTTTCGCTAAAAATCTTTTGACAACTTGCTTTAACTTAACATTTTTCTTCAAAACTCAATTTAACCAATATTGGTTTTAACCTTGCTATTTCAATTTCATTTCAAATTCATTTCAATGGATTGATGTGCTTTTAAGGGCATATAAACCATTTTAAACATTGCTTACCATTTTGACACGTCTTCGAAAAACTAGAAACATTTTCTTTTATAATCGTGTTTAAACTCTTTACTATAAAACTTAAATATATGACGTTAAAGTTCATATTATGGGTAAAAGCTTCATCGGATCTTCAAACCACTTTTGTTTTAAGACTTTTGACTACTTCCCCATTTAGGCATCGTACTTTACTTAAATGTGTTTTCTTGAAACCCAACATGGTATTTTTACAACTTTCTAATCCAAATGTGTTTACAAGACATCACTGATGCCTACATTTCAAAACACACCTTATTTGTTTATTTTATTTCAAATTAGTTTTATAATCTGTGTTTATAAAACTTACAACATTGCAAAACTTAGTGTTCACTTTTAAATTTCCAGTAACACCTTCAACAATGTATAATTACTCTACTAAATCTATTGAGTCTTTACCTTATATGTTTTAACTATTATTGAACTTCATTCTAAAAAGTCAAAATTGTTAGATTTTCGACTACCGTTTGTAGTGCTTCTTCTTTTTCACAAATGGAGTTTAACTTAATAAGGTAACTCGTGATTATTAGCAAACATTCTAAGACTCTCGCATGTCTATTTAATCATCAATATACATCAAATATTAAAGTTTGAAATATATCTCAACCTGGTTTTAATCTACCTATAGGTATTGTTCTTATAATTTTAACAATAACAATCATTGCCGCCGCTACCTTCCTTTTTCTTTCCCCCGCACTTGATTTCTTGCTCTCCTTATGATTTTAGATCTCGCACACCCATAATAGTAACATAATACATTGTCTAACTTTGTTTCTGTCTATTTTGCTTCTCCTGGTATCATGTTTGTACACATACATACTAGAAGTCTATCCTTTCGTTTTGAGCGATTAATACATGTATAGTCGTGAGGAATAATTTTTATTTAGTCAACTTTGATATATTCAATTACGCCTTCGTATCATATTCATCTTGTTTTTATTTTGAAATCTCTATAAACAAGTGATCCTTATTTACATTTGCTCTTTCGTTCTAAATTCAGAAACTTGATATAAAATGCAATTTTCATTGTATTTTTCCTTATAATTAATACACAAGATGAATACTCTTATGCTTATAATTTTTCTATATCCGGAAAATATATGTGAAGGATATGTATCCTTATGTTTCTTCTTTTCTTTAAATACATCAAGAATTTTGAATTTTACGATTATCTATTCTCTAAATGATTGTTTTTGTAGAAACACTAAACTATGAATGCCCTATTTTGAAGATTGACATTTTTACACCTTTCTTAAAATAGTAATTTACTTTGCAATTTTCAGTGAGTTCCTAAACTCTCAAGCTTGTTTTCATAAGTATTTTGACTCTTCGTAAACTTAGATTTGTCCTGACTTAGACAATTAGTCAATTTTTCAAATAGCGTAATATCAATAATTTCAATAAAAAAAAAAATTTCCCTTAATGACGACTTAAACCTTTAACTTTAATTAATCTTTATATTATTTTACTACTTTGTTGGATCGCCACACATGTATCTTCATTATCTTGGAATTATTACACATTTTGATAATAGTGAGATTAATTATCATTTCTAAACAGACATTTTGATAACAATGAGATTTTTAATCACTTCTAAACACTTAAAATGCTATATACACAATGTGATTTAATTTATCATAAATCTTCATCGCCTCCATTTGCACCAATGACTCTCTAAATATATTTATTCTTCGAATAAGGTTTTATTATTGTAAGAGTAACCGTAGTAGTAATTATAGCCTCGGAGATGCTCAATCATTCGTAATTTATTTTTTCGACGACACTTAATTAGCCTTTACATTTGAGATGTACCAAAACTTCGTTGCCTACCCTTAGTACGTATTTTTAGGAACTTACCCTCAATCGCTTCTCTTTCATTCGTGCTACCCCTTCTTATTTCAAAATATATCCTTTCCAGATGTAGTAGCCAACCCGGAAGTGAACAAATTGTTCCTAATCTCTTCTTTATTAGGCGGCGAACTTACACTTAGTGCTAATTTAGAACGCGACTTAAGGATCAATGCGGATTTAACGCTCAGTGCAGTTAGTGCTTCAGCAAAACTTATAGCTCTCTTAATTCAGATAATATCTAACTAGATGATCTTTTTCGACTAGTCGCCATGTTTTGATCATGATTTCCATGATCCTAATTTCTCGCAATCTAAATTGTAGAACTCGAATTAAGGAAACATTAATTTGACTATAGCTAAAGAATTGGGCTTTTCCCTTGAGGAAATAAACCCGAAATAATCAAAGAACATTGCAAGTCACCACCTCTCCAACTATATAATTGTATTCGACTGAGTTCTAATAGAATACGTCACGAATTGAATTTCGGGGTGAAATTCTTTCAACCGGGGGAGAATATGACAACCGTCAAAATTCGAGTCGGTTCTAGATTTGAATAAACTTAGTTGCACATATACGCACGACACATACTGGACTTAGTGACTAGAAGCTCAGTTATAACCTACTAGAAACTTGGAAGCAACTAGAAACAATGGATAATGTACTTAGATTTCACATTGATATGTGAATTCTATAACTACTTAACTGTAGAGACTATCCATATTCGGGTCATTCTTTGACTCGAACACCATTTCATGAATCATATTCACACATCATGCACTTGACCTAGAAGTAGAAATTAGGTCAAAGTCTCATAGAAACTTAAGTCAAAGTTGAAGAGTATGACTAGTATACTTGATTCCTCAATTTCGTTTGAATCTCGGAATCACTACATAGAATGCCAATAAACCGCTAAAAATAAATTACAAACAATATTTCTAATTTGAATAAGAGTTATGAAACTCTAAAATAGTTTGAAGTCTCAAAATTCAAGTAATTTTGATATCCAAAGATTTACAAACTCTCAAAAACCCTAAATGCCCTAAAAACTCACATTTATAAACTTTGACCTTAAAAATTCTATAAAAATAATCATGAACCTTATAATATGATCTTATAACAATTAAAATTATGAAAATGCATTCAAGGAAAATGAAATTTAACTCATTAACATTTACCCTTAATTTATAAACCAAAAATCAAGAGTTTTATGCATAAAAACTAGGTTAAGGTGCACATTTTATAAAAAGTTGGATATTTTTATAAAAGATTTGAATTTTTATAAAAGAAACAAGAGAGAGGGAGCCTCTCCTCCCCTAAAATCGGATCCCTCTCTCCCCATATCTCTCTCTCTCACACTCTCATTCTC
This sequence comes from Lactuca virosa, assembly GCF_052849685.1. Taxonomy (NCBI): domain Eukaryota; kingdom Viridiplantae; phylum Streptophyta; class Magnoliopsida; order Asterales; family Asteraceae; genus Lactuca; species Lactuca virosa. Next base: position 178,716,924 of record NC_136428.1, read on the forward strand.
CACCACACATATCTCTCTTCTTTCTCTCTCTAGAAAACTCTCTCTACCTTCTCTCTACTTTTTCTCTCCAAACACCACTCCATTCTCTCTTCCTCCCTCTAAAGAACCAAGAAATATTCCAGAAAACAAACCCAAGAACACTCCTCAAACTCGAAATCTTCATCATCTTGTGGTATTCTTGAAGGTAAAATCGATTTCTACTTCACTTTTCCTTCAAGTTTTGCTCTTTTCTTACACTTTCTCCTTCTTCATCTTCTTCAAACTTGTTTTCTTTTTTGTTAAAATGGTTTTTAGAACATGATGGATGTGTTTTAACACCATGCATGTATGATAAACAAGGTTGCATGTTCATGATCTTAGTGCAAAAATCGATTTTAAGGATTAAAACATCAAACTCAAGTTAAGAGTTTTTGAGAAACAAAATTTTCTTCATAAATGCATGTATACATTTTGATAAGTTTTAATCTTTTGATCTCTGGAAACATGACCAAAATATGAGGTTATCATGATATATTTAAAATACTTCAAAAGGTTTACTCAAGGAAATGATGAAAACTCACTTTTCTAACCAATCATCATGCATGCAATCTGCCAGATTTCTTTACCTGACTTTAAACTGTCATATCTCACTCATTTCTTAGCCAAAATTCGTGATTCTTTTTCTGAAATATAATATTTTGAGTTAGCTTTCAAACCCATCTGACCTCACTGACAAAATTCCAAAATTTCGATTTGTACCAATTTTTACAAAACTGTTGCTCAAACAGCACTTTCCTTATGAACATTTGTTTTGTGTTGCATGTTCAAAGGACTTATTCATCACTAAAAATCATTCAAAAATTATTTTGAACTCTTAATATCATGTGTTAATAGGTACAAAAAGATCTTGATTCAAAAGTCTTTGTAACATGTTGCAAAAATTGTCAAAGTAACATCACTAATCTTTACATAAATCACAAGAACCAAGTTTTCTCTATAATTTATTGAGCCTTTAGGCATGGTGTTCAACATCAAAAATAAGAACACAAATTGTCATCGTTATCAAATTTTATGAAGATGCATTCTGGAAATTTTCAGCTCATTATATATTTTGTTTATTTTTATATGAATATAATAAGAAAATAAAGTGTTAAATCATATAAAATACTTAAGCTAGTAAATAAATTATGGAAAAATTCTTGGATGATCCGTTGAGTTAATAAACATCTCCCATTAAGTTTCATCAATTTTTGTTACTGTTTAATATGGTTTTGAATTTTCTTTTTGTTTAGCTCTAATAAATCATAAAACCACATTAGGAAATATAAAAATGGTATCTAATAATTTTCGCAGCTTATACTCTTTGTGGAACACTTAGAAAAATATTTTCAGAATTTTCAATAGTGTATTCCTATTTTTCTCGGATTTTTGTATTTATAATGGACTAAAAACAGGAAAAATAGTTTTGCTCATCCAAACATTATGAAAATTTACCAGAACACATTTTAGTACATTAGGATGCTACATAAAAGTTTTGATGATTTTTCTCTTCTGTGTACTATTTTTCTTCTATTTTTCCCAAGATTAAATACACTTAAACCCAATTTTTATTAGAATACATACACAAAAATCATAAAATTGGGATAAACAGTTTAGAAATTCATTTTTATATTTTTCCTAGCTTAATAATGACTAATAACAGCGTTACAAAAATTTTGGACAATTTTGGAAACTATTTTCTATTTATTTCAATTTTTATTAGAATAAATGCTCAAAAATCATAAAATTAGGTTAAATTGTGTGGAAATCTATTTTTATATTTTTCCCAGGTTAAGTACGTGTAATGACATTACTATAAAAAGTTTGGGGCATTTTCTTAACCGATTTCTATTTTTCATAAATTTTTATATATTTAGAGAATTAAATATATGAAAAATGGTTATGCATATCCATAATCCATGAAAATTTATCTAGAAGTCTTTTAACATATTTAGAACCAAAATCTGAAGTTTGGTAATTTTTATTAATTTTTTAGTATTTTTCATGATTTTATGGTTATTCAAGAAACTAAAATGGTGAAAAATAGTTAGACAAATCAAAAATTCAAGAAAATTTATCTTGAGGTCTTAGATTTCAATTAAAACTGAAATGCAAAGTTTGGGAACTTTTAGAACTAAATTGATTTAGTTTTGAATATTTAATCATTGGAACACCTCTAAAATGTTAAATATTAACATTTCAATAATGGAAATTTTCCACTTAAATTGTTATATAACAATTGATTCTTTGAAACTTAATTTCCATAGAAAAATGTTTGTAACTTATCAATATTAAATTTTGACACATTATTGGCATAATTCTATTGTAGTAGTAAGTATACTAGTGTTAGATTTCGATTAGAGACTCACTAGCGAATACCATTATTGTAGGAATCGGTAGTGGTACACGTGGAACGTAGTTCAAGGCACCATTTGCATCATCTAAATGTATTGTGAGTATTCACGCACTCCCCTATTTTCAGTTTTTATGTTTTGGGGTGGAAAAGCATGTCCCGAAAAACTATTATTTGAATGTTGTATTTAAATTGATTTGTATCAAACATGATTACTATTTTATTGCTATGTCTCTCTATGTATGTCTATGCAACACGGAACATGAGAACTTATCGTACTAAGGCCCTTCCCTTATCTCTAACCATTAACTCTTTGAGCCAATGGTCATTATGGATAGCGCTATTAGGAATTGACAACTCCTCACTCGCCCTATTGCTGGAGTGCATGATACCACACTCATCTATGGAACGATAAGCATAGATCTTGATAGGGCTTCAGTCATAGGTTTGGTTGAGACTCATTGTTTGCTCATACACATACAAACTCGTTACTTATTATAGCAATAAACTTGTTTATTAATTATAGCAATGAACTTTGTTTCTCATTACAACAACGAACTGTTATTACTGAATACTTATATACATGTTTTAGCAATGAAATTGTTTGCTCCTTGTAGCAACGAAATTGATTGCTCATTTTAGCAATGAAACTTGTTTACTCGTTTGAGTAACGAACTTTATCTTCCATGAGAATATGAATGTTGCATCTTATTTGGGCAACATACCTTATCTCTCATGATTACAAAGAACTTTGTTTTTACAAACTTATTTACTCATCTTAACAATATACTTTTATTATTGGAAAGTTTTATCAAAACTTTGATTTCAATTCATGGAACCAGTATTATTTTGTTTATCTATGAGTACTCACCAACTATTTTTATAGTTGACGCTCGTTTTACATGCTTTTTCAGGAATCATCGAGTAAGTGGCACTTAGGGACACTTCACTTTTAGGAGCATTCGCATGTGTTCTATATCAATTTACATTGTAATTTCTTTTAAAAGTTGTTCAAACCCATTGTGAATTTGTAATGATTTTTAATACTATGGTTGGAGTTGTCTTTTAACTTTTGCGATGAAACCCTTTGTACTGCCACGCCCTGTGTTTCCGCTTTAGCGGGGTGTGACACTTCTCCATTTGAGGCCCTCTATGGCCGAAAGTATGTTTCGTACCTTCTTTCAAGTATCGTTCGTCAACAAGATCATAAACAAGAAGTGTCCAAATTTTCCACACTCATAACATGTTCTTCCTCCATCAAAGTTTGTTCCACTATTTGTTCCCTGATTTACTGTTACATGTGTCGTGCTCCTGCAGTAATTGGTAGTGTGCCCCTTCTTTTTACACTTCGTGTAAACAACACAGTCACCTAAGTGATGATGGTTGCACCGATTACACCATGGATGCTTTCCATCATATTGCTTTGGTGGTGTGAGTGTTGTTGTTGTTGTTGTTGTTGTTGTTGTAGCGGCGTAAAAAGTTGCCACTTCTTGTTTCTTTCTGAATGATTTTCTGGGATCATTCCTATTAAATGTGCGCTTGTACGTTTCATATTTGGGAGGTTCATCTTTTGTGACCATAAATCCCCCTTGGATTTATGTGTTGGTTAACTGATGAGCTATTCGCTTTTGAACTGAAATATGTTGTAGGCTTCGATGCAATCATCATCCCTTTCATCTATGCTGATAAACCACAGATATATCGCTTGATTTTCTTTAATTCCGGAGTTACAAGGGTCAGACATAACCGCAAGCTCATTGAATCTAGCGGTATATGCATTTATCTCTGAATCCTTCATTGTTAGGTTCCACAGTTCTTGTTCCAACTTTTGTATTTCCCCTCTTGGGCAATACTCTTCTACTTGCATCATCTTCAACTCCTCCCATTTCATAGAATTTTTAGTATTAATTCTCATTGTATTTACATGGCTGTTCCACCATGTTAATGTTGCATCAGCAAAAGTACATGCTGCAAATCGTACTTTACAATCATCTGGACATAAAGTTATTTGAAAGAGGGATTATGCATTTTTAATCCACCTGGTCAAATTAATAACTCCTTTAGTTCCATGGAAGCTCTTTGGTTTGCAATTCATAAAGTCTTTGTAGGTACACATTATGGCGGTTCCTACATTGCCTTCATTTCTAATTCCACCTATTATGACATTAGCTAGAGCTGTAGCGATTCTCTGATCTATAATTTCTTCAAGTTCAGTTAACTTATTGAGGGGTTTATTTCTGTTGGTGGTGGTTGTTGTTATTTTTATCGTTCTAATTGTTGGTTAAGGTTTAGCCGAGCACTACTTCTTTTAGGTATTTTTATTTAATTCCTATTATATATAGTAAGAATATTATGAGTTTTATGAAGTATTTTAATTAGTCAATAAAATATGAGTGCTAATGATTTCAATTATTCTTCAAGGTATAGAACATAGTGGACAACACTATTTGGCACATGATTATTGTAATGTATGCTTCATATCTTTATTACTAGTGGTTACATCAGTTTATTATAGGGTTATATGAGAAAAGTTTCTAAAAATATTGCAAGGTTTATTACACCCTTGCTATAAACTTTTTCCCTTTTACCTTAACTAGTCTAATTTTTATCTCCTATCTTACACAACCACTAGTTCTACTCTATCTACTAGTATCCTATGTGATGACCCAGTGTGTCACACCCTAAAACCAAGAACGGCGGAAACGTTCTGGGGTGGAGGACGTCATGTAAAGTATCACAACAGTGTAAAGTAGTAAACAAGCAACAACATCATCCATTGCATTAATAGTAAAATTTTAATACATGTGAGTTCTTTCATAGTATACAACATGATAATAAGAAATCAGAAATAAAAGACTAGTCTTAACCGCTCCGTCTTCTCAAAACCTGGTCATCGTACCTGTCTACTGGTGACCTGAGAATACAAGTTATTTTGAAAGCGAGTATCAGCTTTAAAGCTGGTGAGAATATAAGTATTTTAGTGTCATTGATTTGTAAAACTGTAAAGAAAAGACTTGAAATTGTTATATGAAAACTTGGTATAAGTATGAAAAACCCTAGAAAATCCCATATTTCCTACTAGTATAAAAAGCAGTCTTCTACCAAGACCCGACTGTTTTGAAGATTTACGCCTCTGTAAAAATGGATGTTTTTCCCATAGTATAACTATTATTATCTAAATATAGCTATACATATACGTGTAAGTGATAAAATCACAAAGTAACTGTAATATTTTACCTCAGCAGTGACACTACTGAGTATGAAGTGAATAAAACATAGACTCAATGAATGAAGTGTAGACTCCAGGTGGTATCGAATGAACGACATGCCTCGAAAAGTCTAAATGAATGAAGTGTAGACTCCAGGTGGTACCGAATGAACGACACCCCTTGAAAAGTCTAAATGAATGAAGTGTACAGTCCAGGTGGTATCGAATGAATGACACGCCTTGAAAAGTCTAAATGAATGAAGTGTAGACTCCAGGTGGTATCGAGTGAACGACACGCTTCGAAAAGTCTAAATTGAATGAAGTGTAGACTCCAGGTGGTATCGAATGAACGACACGCCTCGAAAAGTCTAAATGAATGAAGTGTAGACTCCAGGTGGTATCGAATGAATAACACGCCTCGAAAAGTCTAAATGAATGAAGTGTAGACTCCAGGTGGTATCGAGTGAGCGACACGCCTCAAAAAGTCTAAATTGGCCTTTAATTCTTAATTGGATAAATAAAGGATTTGAATGTGAACTCATATGTAACCATGCTGATCGACGCTGAATAATTGATGACCCTCCAGGTCATATATAGTGAGGTGACATTTTGTCACCCCTGGGCCTTATCGGCTCGGACTGTAGCTATACACATAATGCCGGCTCTTCCTCCAGGAGACTCTGGTTACAAGGTGATACGACAATGAAGTGTCGTATCGAGAAGTAGTATGTCACATTCTATATATAGTATTTCAATATTTGTATAGACTCATGAATGAACTGACTCTTGTGTGATTCCTTGTACTAGAAATAGTAAATAGTATCTCCTAACTATACCCTTAATATTTAGTAGTAATATATGTATATGAATAATGGAAGGGTGGCTTTGCTACCCAAAGGTACTGAACTGACTGATAGAACTTTTATGTCTATATATGTATACATAATATATAACTAATATTTAGACGACCTTCGGACAAACAACAGGATACCCTAAGTCCACAACCAAACAAGGAACAGGAAATAAGGCGGGTTAGCAGTCCTAAGTCCTTTAAACATTACTTATATAACTATACATATAGAGGCATGCAATTGATAATATAAAAGTTTAAAAGAAGTTTTGTAAAACATTAGGAAAGTTTAATAAGAAGAATTGATGAGTTGATGTCAATTTAGAAAATGATTTAAAAGCAGTTTGTTTGATATAAATAGTTTAAAGTATAAGAAATCCCTTATTTGGAACACAGTTTGAGTACATGAAAACCTTTGCTTGAAACTTAGTAATAACAGAATTTGAAAGGAAAGATGTAGTTTAGAAAACAAGTTGATGAAGAGTTCAACGTGTAAAAGCATTCGAGAATTCATTTTGAAGTAGTTTGCTTGGTAAAACATCTAAAAGTGTAGCAACTCCATAGTTTGATAGTTATTAATCACATGTGATTGATATGATAACTATCATGATTCAACTTGTATTCCCCCCCATAATAGCATTTAAAAACATTTAAAAGGTTAATTAAGGGGTATGAACTCCCCTGCAGTGAGTAACTTGAATGAAAGATCGATATAGGATTGTCGGGTGTCAATTGGAGTCTTGAGCACAAACGAACCCTATTTTACATGTAATAACACGTATATGAATTTAATTAGGGTATATAACCACTAATAGGCACATGGGCACGCCTTAGGGAAATGAAAATACTTAGAATTAGGTGTTACAAACACCTATGGAAGTCCCTAAATGAGTATAGGGTCTTAGATTTGAGTGTAAGGCCACCAAACTCAATTTTTATGTGTGTGCGGCCAGGTGTGCGGCCAGAGTGTGCGGCCAGGCCTGTGTGCAGCCGTACACTCCCATAGGAATGTGTCCAAATCGATTTTCCAAGACTTTGTGACGATCCTAAGAAGGTGTTTTGGCCATTGCTTAGCCGGATTGAGAGTTTGTTGCTATTTTGGACCCTTAAAAGGGTGTGTGCGGTCACACTTGGTGTATGCGGCCAAGTGTGTGCGGCCATGGTGTGTGCGGTCGCACACTACTAGCAAAAATGGTCCAAAACGTGTTTATAAGTTCGTATCTTGTTCCCCTAAGTGTCCTTGATCATGTGCTAGAATGCTACTTGAGTTTGAGGCCTTAAAGCACCAAAATAAGGGGTGTATGGCCACATGAAGGTGTGCGGCCGCACACTCCTTTCAGATCGAGTTTTGGCGCTTTTAACAAGGCTCTGATATATCTAAACACATGTAGGAGTAGGGTACTTACAGTGTAGAAGCGTATGGGGGTGTTTGGGGCCCAAAAACTTAGTAGGTGTTCTTGGTGTTCTTGGTGTTCTTGAAGAACACTTGAAGATTCACTAGAATGAGCTGATTTCATGGAGGAAATCAGTGATTTACACTAGATGGACTAAGGAATCTACAAATCAAAGGCCAGAAATACGTACTACTTGGAGATCTAGGGGAAAAATCGGGATCCACTTGAGAGAAAACGAGTTCTTGAATAAGAGGGTGTAAAAGGGTGAAATGAAGGCCAAGACTCTTTCTTATAGGTATGTGAGTGCTGCCAGACGAGTGTGCTGCCGGAGAAGGGGTGTGCGGTTGGCTGTGTGCGGCTGGCTGGCCGCACACTCAGGTGTGCGGCCGCACACACCTTGTTGGGTGTGTTTGGCTCGATTTTTGTGATGCTACACACGTTCCCACCCCTCCTAAGACTCATATCAAGATTATACTACGCCTCAAGTACCCATATAGACCCAAAACTTTATTACAAAATAGCAAAATGAGGCTATCTTTGATAAAAATGAAGAATTGTATGAGTTCAAGAAACTAAGTTATTACAAATAACTATGTAAAAAGATGAGGGCATTTCAGGTTAAACTGATCCTCGCGCTCCCAATTGAATTCCGGTCCTCGCTTGGCGTTCCAGCGAACCTTCACAATTGGGATACGGCTTTGCTTGGTTCGTTTGCGCTCTTGGTCCATGATTTCTACTGGTTCTTCCACGAAGTTGAGGCTCTCGTTGATCTCGATCTCGTCGAGTGGAATTACAAGAGTCTCGTCGGATAGGCACTTTTTCAAGTTCGAGACTTGGAAGGTAAGATGTACGTTACTGAGTTCGCGGGATAAGTTAACTTTGTAAGCTACAGGGCCGATTCTGGTGAGAATCTCGAAAAGCCATGCGTAACTTTTCTGTCGGTCACTAGAGGTTTTTAATCGTCCACTAATCTGAACGATCTTCTCTAATGATGCCCTCTTACTCTAGATCGTGAATTTCATAGCTAGCTTTGAGGGTTTCTAACTGATGGGAGGCTTAGGTAATGATCTTACCTCGTTACATCAAAATGCGGCTGAGCCCTGGATTTGGAAGTGTCTACTTGAATTCCCTCTTCACTAACAATGTGACACAGGAATTTGACTCTTCGAATCGAAACTCGCGTTTAAGAGAATTTCTCTTAGATCTCCTCTGATCGAAATGTTTCCAAGATCTGTTGACGATGTTGACTATGCTTCTCCTTACTACGAGAGTAGATAAGTATATCACTGATGAAGACGATGATGAACTGATCCTAGTGAGGACGACACACCTTATCCATTAAATATATGAATATTGCGGTGCGTTTGTTAATCCGAACGGCATCACTACCAATTTGTAGTGCCCGTAACGAGTTCGGAAGGCTGTCTTCGGAACATCCTCCCCTAACACTTGTAGTCGGTGATACCCGAATCTTGGATTGACTTCTGAAAAGAGGATCGTCCTTTTACAGTCGATCAAATAATTCGTCTATGATAGGCAAAAGGGTACTGATTTTTGATGGTTAGCTTGTTGAGCTTCCTGTACTTGATGTATATACGAGAGTGATCAGTCTTTCTTTTTGACGAACCAGACTGGAGTTCCCCAGGGTGAGAAGCTTGGTCTTATAAAGCTCTTGCTGAGCAGTTCGTTAAGTTGATCGGACAGTTCTTGCCTCAATGCAGGTGCTAGACGATAGGTCGGTTTGCCTACTGGGGTAGCCCCATGAACTAAGTCAATCCTAAGTTCGATTTGACGTTGCAGAGGTAAATTCTGGGAGTTTTCTGTTCTATATGAATCTATTGTCTTGATCGGGGAGAAGGCATTTTGATTGAATTCTAAGTTTATCAATATGGCAGTACGATCACTCGTAGTTTCGGGCAGTCTCCGTCCTAAAGTTCATATCAGAAGTCATATTTGGTTCATCAATCACGGCTTCGTGTATACGAGTCGTATATAATTAAGACTCAAAAAGGCAGTTGAATAAATGATTCTTCTTTAAGCTCACATCCAAACAAGGAAAAGAAGTTAAAGCAGAACCATTAATTCTAAGCCTGTAGAATCTTGATTATATAACACCCTTGCGTATACCTTCTCCAGTGATAGATCAACCGTATGGGTCTTCGGGTTGAACTTGACGTACTGTACGAGTGATACTCCAGGGAGGTTTGCTGAGATGTCTTCGGGAAGGATACGAAACATAAGATACTCTCCACATGAGTAGCTCGGAGTTCTGAAATGACGGCTTCGCTAGAAAGGCGATTTTCGGAGAAAAGAATTTACGCATGAGACTGGTATTGTGAGGGTCGGATTTGCTCAAGTTATATGAAAATGTCAGACTACTCGGAATAAGAGGCATTAGACTTAGTTCAAAAAGGTATTACAAACTAACCACAACGGTGCAACTTTTAAACAGAGTTACAGTACTTTAGTCTACTATATGACTACTACTGCGAATAAGGTATACTACAAAAGCAAGTATACGCAGCACGAGAGTCCCTTTACTGGCGGGATCTCGCAAAAGACAAGACTCGAGTTGCACTAGTGTTTAACATTTTATAATTCTATTATAACGAAACGTCCTAGTACTTTAACATGGGTCCAGAGTAGTCTCTCATGCGGCTGTGATCCTTAGTATCTTCCCGTCCGCGCCATAATTCTCTGTTATTGGACAATCCTTCTGGAGATGTCCAATCTCAGCACATAAATGACATATATGGCTTGTACCAGCATTAGTGGTGGAAGTGAAGTGTCGGGTCGGAGTTATGAGGACACGGTTGTTTTCGTTGATTTTCCTTTTTGGACAATTCCTGTAATAGTGTCCTGCCTCACCATAACTATAGCAAACTTGGCTGGCTCCGGTGGTAGAGGTGGTTCTACAGAAACGAGCAATGTGTCCCGTTTTGTTGCAATTGATACATTGCAATACCCGGCAAGCTCCATTATGATGGTAGTTACACTTGTTACACTTTGGGAGTGTTCCCTCATATCGCTTGACCGGTGCTGAGGTGCAGGGGTCGCCACTGGTTGTTGTTGCATGGCAAGCCTTTGGAATCGCTTGCGTTCCTTTTGAGCTTGACGCTTTCGTTTCTTAAACTCTGAGTTGTGGCTTTAGGTATTCGCAACGATTATCATTTGTTGACTTCCCGGGTGGTTACACCAATTTGAATTGTCAGCACCTTTTTCAACCTTGCTTTCGTTACTAGTGTTGAGGTGTGCAAGGACAGCTGTCACGACAGCTGATACCGCTGCTTGGAAGGTAGCGGCGTCGATATGAAGGTTAGGGGTTTCGTTGTTCGGCTGGTTATTTCTGGATGACGACATGATTCTGTTATACAAAGGAGAATGAGTTTGTGAGTGAGTATGGTTGAACCTAGACGTATTTCGACCATTCATGTAAGGAGTAGGAGTAAGTTCTCGAGGGTTTAACCTACATCCCTATGATGCAGTCCTAGTAAAGAGTAGAAGTAGGTTCATAGAATGGTTATAAGACGATTGCTATCCAACCTTCAACAAGAATTGGAAGTGATCCCTGAGCTAAATTACCATAGCTCAATAACTTGACTAGAGTGCGTTTCAGATAGAATTCTAACAATAGTAGGATGAAAGTATTTAAACAAAAGATGACACAGAAATTATCCGACTATCCATATCATTAATAATTATGATGTAATAAGTTTGGGAAAATTGACCTTGTAGTAGGTCTTACATCATATCTGGAGTAGAAAAGTTTTAACAGCATGAAGACTTAACTAAATGTACTCGTGGCATTGGGGTAGTTACATAGAAATGTGCTACCTAGGCCATAGACAGGAAGACGATTCCTTATAACAAGGAAGGAAAGATAAGGCATCTATTACTGGTGACGGTCATCCCTCTGGTGAACCCTTAGTTCAACCATTCTAGTTGACGTTCCATATCTAGCAGGTGTCTTTCGTACACCCTCTGGCGTACTCGGAGCTCTATGACTTTGGCTCGAGTTTCAGCTACTGCCTGCAGTAGGGTCTCATGGTCTCCCCTAGATCTCTCGCGAGCATCTTCCAGACGAATGGTGCGGAGGGTATGCATTCTTGCATTGGTGTCAACTTCCGTGATTCGATGGCGCGCTGTCCTGCCCTGAATCTCGTTTCGGGCCACTCTGCGGACCAGGATTGGCAAGACTCTGTCTGCTGAGCCTCCCTCGCTCAGGTCATAAAAGCTTTGGTCTCCGTCGAATGGTATGGGCTAATTCTGATCTTGGCTCCACGTCTCCAAACATTCTACCCAAGGAGGCGTCGGGCCTTGAAAAGCCGGACGAGGGTTCGGATTTGGATTGGGAGCCATCGGGGGTAGGTTCTCGACTTCAGGCTCGGAGTCAGAACCATCTGCAAAGCCTTCAGCCTGGTGATCACCCACAGGGATTTGATGATCATTTTCTAGCTCTGCTTCAAACCCTCCTCCATTACCTTGGTTAGGGAAGTACAAGTTGCCGTGGGGATGGAATCCAGCCATATTATCTATGCGAGAAAAAGGGATATAAGAAATAAGAACATAAGTAATTTATAGTAACACAAAATACCCCTATAGTATTTTAGGTTTATGTTATGTTCTAATGTTTTCATTGTAGTAGTGTTGGTAAGTTTTTAGACTTGTTGCAACCTCACAACCACACTTAGGAACATGCTAGTCAATCCTCGGATAATATAGTTGATCAGGCTATATCTTCCTAGATTTGACTATATGTCTCTAAGTCTACTTGTGCTGCCCAACAATCATAATACTTTTGTTCTGTCCTTGTGACATTGATTTTAGTATGAATGCAGGCATGTATACTTAGTTAAATATTTTATTATTTAAAAGTATAAACTCTTGGTCAGAGTATTTTAATCCCATTGTATTTATAGTCTGTATATCTTTTATGGGTTGATATACTCGATTCACTATAAACAATGCTCTGATACCAATCTGTCACACCCCAAAACCAAGAACGGCGGAAACGTTCTGGGGTGGAGGACGTCATGTAAAGTATCACAACAGTGTAAAGTAGTAAACAAGCAACAACATCATCCATTGCATTAATAGTAAAATTTTAATACATGTGAGTTCTTTCATAGTATACACCATGATAATAAGAAATCAGAAAAAAAAGACTAGTCTTAACCGCTTCGTCTTCTCAAAACCTGGTCATCGTACCTGTCTGCTGGTGACCTGAGAATACAAGTTATTTTGAAAGCGAGTATCAGCTTTAAAGCTCGTGAGAATATAAGTATTTTAGTGTCATTGATTTGTAAAACTGTAAAGAAAAGACTTGAAATTGTTATATGAAAACTTGGTATAAGTATGAAAAACCCCAGAAAATCTCATATTTCCTACTAGTATAAAAAGCAGTCTTCTACCAAGACCCGACTGTTTTGAAGATTTGCGCCTCTGTAAAAATGGAGGTTTTTCCCCTAGTATAACTATTATTATCTAAATATAGCTATACATATACGTGTAAGTGATAAAATCACAAAGTAACTGTAATAGGGAAAATAATATTTTACCTCAGCAGTGACACTGCTAACTATGAAGTTAATAAAACATAGACTCAATGAATGAAGTGTAGACTCCAGGTGGTATCGAATGAACGACACGCCTCAAAAAGTCTAAATGAATGAAGTGTAGACTCCAGGTGGTATCGAGTGAGCGACACGCCTCGAAAAGTCTAAATTGGCCTTTTATTCTTAATTGGATAAATAAAGGATTTGAATGTGAACTCGTATGTAACCATGCTGATCGACGCTGAATAATTGATGACCTTCCAGGTCATATATAGTGAGGTGACATTTTGTCACCCCTGGGCCTTATCGGCTCAGACTGTAGCTATCAGTCGGGATGTGGGAGTGTCTGTCCCGTATAGATCTATACACATAATGCCCGCTCTCCCTCCAGGAGACTCTGGTTACAAGGTGATACCACAATGAAGTGTCGTATCGAGAAGTAGTATGTCACATTCTATTTATAGTATTTAAATATTTGTATAGACTCATAAATGAACTGACTCTTGTGTGATTCCTTGTACTAGAAATAGTAAATAGTATCTCCTAACTATACCCTTAATATTTACTAGTAATATATGTATATGAATAATGGAAGGATGCCTTTGCTACCCAAAGGTACTGAACTGGCTGATAGAACTTTTATGTCTATATATGTATACATAATATATAACTAATATTTAGACGACCTTCGGACAAATAACAGGATGCCCTAAGTCCACAACCAAACAAGGAACAGGAAATAAGGCGGGTTAGCAGTCCTAAGTCCTTTAAACATTACTTATATAACTATACATATAGAGGCATGCAATTGATAATATAAAAGTTTAAAAGAAGTTTTGTAAAACATTAGGAAAGTTTAATAAGAAGAATTGATGACTTGATGTCAATTTATAAAACGATTTAAAAGCAGTTTGTTTGATATAAACAGTTTAAAGTATAAGAAATCCCTTATTTGGAACACAGTTTGAGTACATGAAAACCTTTGCTTGAAACTTAGTAATAACATAATTTGAAAGGAAAGATGTAGTTTAGAAAACAAGTTTGATGAAGAGTTCAACATGTAAAAGCATTCGAGAATTCATTTTGAAGTAGTTTGCTTGGTAAAACATCTAAAAGTGTAGCAACTCCATAGTTTGATAGTTATTAATCACATGTGATTGATATGATAACTATCATGATTCAACTTGTATTCCCCCCACCATAAAAGCATTTAAAAACATTTAAAATGTTAATTAAGGGGTATCAACTCACCTGCAGTGAGTAACTTGAATGAAAGATCGATATAGGATCGTCGGGTGTCAATTGGAGTCTTGAGCACAAACGAACCCTATTTTACATGTAATAACACGTATATGAATTTACTTAGGGTATATAGCCACTAATAGGCACATGGGCACGCCTTAGGGACATGGAAATACTTAGAATTAGGTGTTACAAACACCTATGGAAGTCCCTAAATGAGTGTAGGGTCTTAGATTTGAGTGTAAGGCCACCAAACTCAATTTTTATGTGTGTGCGGCCAGGTGTGCGGCCAGAGTATGCGGCCAGGCATGTGTGCGGCCGTACACTCCCATAGGAATGTGTCCAAATCGATTTTCCAGGACTTAGTGATGATCCTAAGAAGGTGTTTTGGCCATTGCTTAGCCGGATTGAGAGTTTGTTGCTATTTTGGACCCTTAAAAGGGTGTGTGCGGTCACACTTGGTGTATGCGGCCAAGTGTGTGCGGCCATGGTGTGTGCGGTCGCACACTACTAGCAAAAATGGTCCAAAACGTGTTTATAAGTTCGTATCTTGTTCCCCTAAGTGTCCTTGATCATGTGCTAGAATGCTACTTGAGTTTGAGGCCTTAAAGCACCAAAATAAGGGGTGTACGGCCACATGAAGGTGTGCGGCCACACACTCCTTTCAGATCGAGTTTTGGGGCTTTTAACAAGGCTCTGATATATCTAAACACATGTAGGAGTAGGTTACTTACAGTGTAGAAGCGTATGGGGGTGTTTGGGGCCCAAGAACTTAGTAGGTGTTCTTGATGTTCTTGAAGAACACTTGAAGATTCACTAGAATGAGCTGATTTCATGGAGGAAATTAGTGATTTACACTAGATGGAGTAAGGAATCTATAAATCAAAGGCCAGAAACACTTACTACTTGGAGATCTAGGTGAAAAATCGGGATCCACTTGAGAGAAAACGAGTTCTTGACTAAGAGGGTGTAAAAGGGTGAAATGAAGGCCAAGACTCTTTCTTATAGGTATGTGAGTGCTGCCAGACGAGTGTGCTGCTGAAGAAGGGGTGTGCGGTCTGCTGTGTGCGGCTGGCTGGCCGCACACTCGGGTGTGCGGGCGCACACACTTTGCTGGGTGTGTTTGGCTCGATTTTTGTGATGCTACACACGTTCCCACCCCTCCTAAGACTCATATCAAGATTATACTACGCCTCAAGTACCCATATAGACCCCAAACTTTATTACAAAATAGCAAAATGAGGCTATCTTTGATAAAAATGAAGAATTGTACGAGTTAGAAATTTCGGGTTGTTACGTAGTGCGTTAGTGACATGAGTCATTTGCTCCTCAAGTATTTGAAACCTGTGCTCCAACTCTCCAGTGCGTTCTTCGTGTCTTGAGGTTTGAATGTAGAGCTCCATATCTACAATCCTTGAGTCATGAGTAATCATGTCGTTATAAGCGAAGTTAATGCGATGATAGAAATCCATCACCGCCTCTTGATCTCGGGTCCTCTGCCCTTTTAGCTTTCGCACCATCTTGAGAGAGGAGTAGTCTTCCCTTCGAAAATTTCCATTTTGTTTTCGATTCTCACACTTTTCTCAAACAGTTGAGACAAGGTTTCAATATCGGAAGAAGGTGAGGGATGTGGTCGGGATGATTGACCATTCTCATACTTATTAGCAGCTCTTTCTTCTGCTACCCACATGTCAACCGTTTGTGCTATCCTTGCAGGTTTATCTTGAACTCTATGGATATCCGAAGATGTCCCCTTTGGATTCTTCTTAATCCGTCTCCATTTTGGTATGGACTTACGATCCGTGTATTTCATCTTGGATCCTCCTATAAATTGATGATAAAGGGTATTCATTGGGGGTAGGGAATATGAAACTTATTCTGTCCCTTCCATGGGTTTGCTTTCTTCCATAGGTTCGCTCTCTTCCATTTCCTTAGAGAGTTTGTTAGATGGTAAAGGTGCTCCGTCGTTTGAGGGTATCAGGTTGAAATTAGTTGGAATCCTAGGCTAGTAAGGATCACCTACCAATAGAGGAGATGAAATCTCTTGTTCTTCATATGTATCCTCTAGGATTATCCATTCTCGAGAATGAGTCATGTCGAATTCCTATTTCGAATCACCAAGTGTTTAGTCTATCAAATATTACTTCCAATTTGAATAGTCCATATGATCTGATCATAATAAAATGTGGTTGCGCACCTACATCTAGTTGTGATTGGATCTACGCACATATAAACTTTGGTTGGAATATTGATCTAAATCCTTGAGATCAAAAGCATTTCGGGTGTTTAGGTGTATTCTTATAGAGGGTTTGAGTCTTTATATATGACTCTATGTTTCTTATTTGTTGTATTCATGCTTTATTAATTATTTATTGTTACTTCAGATCTAGCTGATAAGGCACCGGCCAGTCAGTACAGACGGAGGGCAGGATCATTTTAGCATATAGCCAATCTGAATTCCAAAAACCCAAAACGACGTGTCTACTGCACACCCCAAAACCGGAACGGCGAAATCGTTCAGGGGTGGAGGACGTCAATGTTTAGTATCACGAGATATGTATATGGTAAGCAAGTAATGAACAACCATTTCATTTCGAAAGAAAGTGTTTACAATGTGTGTGTTCACAAAACATAGAATTCATACACAAATAACAAAACAAGACTTGAAGCTATAATGCTCCATCTTCTGAATCCCCAGCACGAGCACCTGTCTAATAGTCTCCTGAGAATACAAGTTATTTGAAAGAGTTGATCAGCAATTAAGCTGATGAATTCATAAGATTTTAGTGATGTGAGTAAGTTGTAAGGTGTTGTTGAAAATGTATATGTAAAAATGGTGTAAGTTCTAAGTTCTGTTTTGAAAAGTTCGCCTGTTCCTCTAGAAAATCATATATTTCCTACTTTGATGGAAGTTTAAGTAAAATGACACTACAACCCATTCTATGGGTACTAAGTGGGTACAAGTTATATAAGACTCAGAGTAAACAAACAATCGATTGTGCGCATCTGCCTTAAGCTCACAACCAAACGAGGAACAGAAATTAAGGCGGATAGCACACATTCCATTGGTTGTTAGATCATCGTCATATATAACCCTGATGTAATCACTTGTTACTCATGGAGTTAATTGTAATGTTTCCTTTATATCTAATGAAGAAGTTCTTTAAGAAAACCCTTATTTCTTATAGTAAAATAGTGACCACAGTGACTACTTTTATAATAGCTTAGTTTATACTGCTATATATAATCTAATATCGGATAGAAAGTTAATTGAGCGAATCTGCCCTAAGCCCACAACCAAACAAGGAACAGGAAGTAAGGCGGAAAGCATACATCCAACTACCTACTGGGTATTAGTTTTATATATAAACATGATGTATAAACTAAGGTATTATAGAGTTACTCATCTAAGGTCTTTTAAATTGTACTAATTTAATAAAATGGATTAAACCCTTTACTGGGAAGTTTCTAGTTTTGTATACCAAAAGTACTGAAAGTATGTTTTGTACTAGAAAGACTGTGCTTTGACTCTGTGTCCTATAACCTGACCCATACTTGGTACCCTTATGATGACTTAATGTATACTAAGCATACATATATGTAGAATCGGATAGAAAATAGATTGGGTGAATTCGTTCCAAGCCCACAACCAAACAAGGAACAGGAAATGAAGCGGAGAGCACACATCCTATTACCTGTCGGACCCTATTAGTATATATATATCCTGTGGTGTATACATTAAGGAATCATAAGCTAGCATTATGGTCCTATCTTTTAATCGTATCCTTCTACCAAGGCATCTTCTGTTATGTGCTAGACTCGACTGTTCAGTTTGTCGTTTGTAACAATCTATATTTTCCCTAGTTTATAACTATCTTGACTCGAAAATAGTTTGAATTGGACTTTCAAGTGGTACCGTCACTTTATGAAAGAAAGGGAAGTGTAAGTACACAGTTGTCGTTTATAATGACATGCGGATGTACTAATAACCTAAAAACATATTTGTTTTATTATGGTTATAATGTGAAGGCTAGAACCCTTACTATACGCTCTCCCTGTCAGGAGATTAGGGGAAACTAAACACGACCTCTGCAAATTCTTGCAAGCCATGTAATTCACATTAAAGTATATGATCATGTATACCCAATATAACTATCACCTTTTGTTTAAAACAATGAGTTAGTGATTCATTGGTATAATTAGATCCTGTATGTGTGTTCTCATGCTATAGCAACCTAACTTGTTTGTTTTGTACTGTATATTGTACGTTCTCTCTGTATGGTATTGTTTGATTCTCTTCACTTTATGTTCTGTATGGTATTGTTTGATTCATGTAAGAACTGACTCTTTATGTGCTTCATTGTACTAGAAGTAATGAATAGCATTCTTCTAAACTATACCTATTATAGTTTACTAATGTTCTACTTGGACTGTTACTGAAAAGACTCGTTTATCTACCAAGTTATGCTTGTACTTTAAAAACAGAGTTTTGTATAACTAAAAAGTAACATAACTTTACAAGAGTTTTTGAAATGTTTTGAAAACTTATAAATAACATAAGTAACATTTTGAAAGATGTTTATAACAAACATTTACACAATTATCATTGTGTTCAACTTGTATTCCCCCCCCCCTTAAACAGTTAAAACAGTATAAAAGATTCATTTCGGGGTTTGAACTCACCTGATGTGGGTGATTCAAACGGGTATGCGTGTACGGATGAGAAGTTCCACGAATGAAGTGAAGAGACTTAACGAGTCCTAAATGACATATAATAGCATATATTGACGTAAATATAGGGTTTAGAAGCAACCAAATTCAAGAAAACACCTCACGGGACTAGGAAACACCTTGGCCAAGTGTTGGAATCACATGTGATTCAAACTAAGGGAGTGTACGGCCACTTGAGGGAGTGTGCGGCCATGGGAGTGTGCGGCCATGGGTGTGCGGCCAGGGGAGAGTGCGGCCGCACACTCATGGTAAAGTGTGCTGAAAACGTTTTCCAAATGGTGGGGAGGCTTGTAGGGAGGATGCTCATCAAGTGTTGAAGCTAGAAAGGCACTTTGGAAGCCCTAAAGCACCAAACAAAGGGGTGTGCGGTCACATGAGTGTGTGCGGCCGCACACTCCTTGATGAACATGTTTTGGACGTTTTCTAAGGCTCATAACTAGTAGTAACAAGCTTTGGGAATGGTCCTTACAATATGGAAGCCTTTAGGGGTGTTTGAAGGGTGATTTGAGGGGTTTTTGAAGGGTGTACGGCCACCACTGTGTGTACGGCCGCACACATCATATGCTCTTGAGTTCTGGGCAGTTTCAAGGCTTTAAACAAGTGTTCTTACCAAGTTCTAAGCTTAACGAAAGAGTACTTACGATCCGGAAGCTCGAGAAGGTCCAAAATCGCCAAGAACAAGTGTGTGTTCTTGGTGAAACGGGATGAATATTTGAAGATCTAGCCAAATCACGATTTCAAATGGATGAAATCAAAGAGTGTTACTAGTTTGGAAGGATTAACAACAATTTAAGTTAAGAACACTTACATTCTTGAAGATCTAGGCTGAAAATCGGATGATAGTTGAGAGAGAAATCGAGTTCTAAGCCCTAGAGGGTGAAAAGGGAATAAAGGAGGCTGAGTTCTAACCTTATAGAAGAATGTGTGCTGCCAGGATAGGGGTGTGCGGCTACACACCCATGTGTACGGCCGTACACTCCTTGTGTTGGAGTGTAAGGCCCAGTTTTGATGCTAAAAGCGCACACGATCCTTTTCTATGTTCAATGCTTGAATGTACTAACCTTTAGACCTTTAAATGGACTCTAAACAAGGCTAAATGATAGCAGGAATGACTTTGACACTCAGCTGAGCTGACTGGCTGAGTTTTACCAGGAAAAAATTAATTAAAAAAAATTTCAGGTTGTCACATCATCCCCCCGTTAGAGGGAATTTCGTCCCGAAATTAGCTTTCTCAGCCGTACAACTGGGGTTGCGCTTCTTTGATTGGCGGAATACCTACTCGTAGACCTGGAAATTTTGCCCTAGTGGTCATAATAGGATTCGTACTTGGTCCATCTATCATTACCTCGTGTATACAAGTCGTATATGATTAGAATTAGTTAGACGGTTGGATGTGCGACTCTGCCCCAGGTCCACAACCAAACAAGGAATAGGAGACAGGGCGGAAACACACATACTAAATCTGCGTAATCATAATCATATACCACCCTCGCGTATACACTGAATAGTGATAGGTGGGCTGTATTCGTCCTTAGCCTCTGTGCTCGTGCTTGGTCTGCTGGGCGAGTGGTATTTCGTGACGGTCTGCGGACATCTGACGATAAGGCTTCGGAGGACAAAGTACTCTTCGCACGAGTACATCGGGGTTTAGAATACGAAAGATAAAATCGAGGTTTAGGTCGGACTTTTGATATTAATGACGAAAGTTTCGAGAACTTGCCGATCGAGGCTATAGAAACATATGAACTTAGTATGGTGAGGACCACGCCAACTCATGACGGCTGAAAGCAACGGACTTTTTACCGAACTAAGTTTTGGTCAAATGAAAGAAACGTCTGATATACGACGATGTATCCCTTGTATGCTCGATACTGTACTCCTAGTATGTTCGACAATGTACTCTTTGTAAATGTTCTCGTGTTTCCTGTTTCCTTCATGAAGTTAACACTCCTACGTATCGTACTGCTATGTGCGAATACATACAAACCAAAGTGCTCTACTAACTGGTGGGGATACTTTATTTCATAATCCTCTTTGGTACCACTACGATCGCCTGCCATATACAAGTTATGAATATTTAAGATGAACCAGGCACTCGACTGAGTAACTCTGCCTCAAATCCTCAACTAATTAAGGAAAGGGAGACCTAAGCGGAGTCACTCACTCTAAGTTTGCAACATCTTAGTTGTACACAACCCTGATGTATATATGGTAAGCCATAATAGCTTCTCTAAACGGATCTTTTAGTTCTCTTGAATAGTGTGACCTATTTCAACATGTGAGTTGTTATAGTTACTTTTAACTGTTATCCCCAAATTTCAATCTTATATGAATATAAAATTAATTTTAAAAGTATTTACTATTTCGAAAACGTACCGCTACTCGTTGACGACTCCGGGGTAGATTCTCCTGCGGTGATCATCAGAATGCGTCCATCCGCGCCTGAGTTCCTTTTTATCGGGCAGTCCCTCTGAAAATGTCCAGCCTCACCACAGCCATAACAGGTTTGGTTTTCTTCAGCTCCGAGGACTTGGGAGATCGGTTCAGCCGGTGCCTTGTAGAAACGGACTGTGTGTCCCTTTCTGTGGCAGTTCAGACACTGCATTTCCCCGGCATACTCCGGTGTGGTGAAAGTTACACTTAACACACTTCGGAAGTTTTCCAACATATCGACTGGTAGGTGCTGAAGCAGTAGGCGTCGTAGCGGTGTACATAGTACTCGCTCGTTGCTCTTGCGGGGTGTCTTGTGTTGTTCGCTTCTTCTTTCTCTTGTTCCCCGACTTCTGATTACTGTCCTCGTCCCTCGATGGCTCGGGAATAGGGACTTTTACACCATGGAGGACTCCATGGTCGATGAGTCGCTGAGCCAGGCGTTTAGCACTATCGAACGTGGCTGGGTTAGAAGACAACACATTTCCTTTGGTCGGAGCAGTCAGACCCCAAATGTATCTTTCTATCTTCTTGCCCTCCGAGGTAATCATCCCGGGGCATAGAGCTGTTAGCTCGTTGAACCGGTCGGTGTAGGTCACTATGTCAGAGCCGAGCATAGTGAGACCCCACAGCTCTTGTTCCAGCTTTTGAATTTCGCCTAACGGGCAGTATTCCTCCCGCATTAACTCTTTTAGGTTTTCCTAACCTATTGAGTTAGCCACTAATGGAGTCAGTGATTTAACGTGGCTGTTCCACCATGTTAGGGCCTTGCCAGAGAAGGTGCAGGCAGCAAACTTCACCTTGCTTCCTTTTGGGCATAAACAGATTTCGAAGATCGACTCTGTTTTCTCGAACCATTGCATGAGGGCAATGACTCCTTCAGTCCCATTAAAGGACAATGGATGGCATTTGGTGAAGTCCTTGTAGGAGAACTCTCTCGAGCGCACGAGGACCTCACCTCGAGTAGAATCAGTAGGTGTTCCACCTCCGCTGGTACTGATGGAGTGATATTGAGCCATGGCTGTTGCCACAGCCGCGGCCACTGCAGCGTTTATCGCTGCCATATCTATTTGCGAAGGAGGATGTATTAGAGTTATTGGAGTAGTGCATCTGTTAGATCTGCGAGGAGGCATCTTTGCTAAAAGAATACAAAGATGAGACGGAATAAGTCTAAAGCAATGGACACAAGCCGACAGCTGAAAAGACAAGGTTATCCTACTTCTGGATGTATCGGGTCCTGACTTCCTCAGGGTTCTAGAAACAATTCATAAAAGAGTCTATACCTAATAAACTCTATGAATTTGAAATAACTATCCTCGAATGAATATCTGTTTCCTCAATAACTGTTACTAGTTGCATGTAAGAAAATAAACTTAACATATAATGTGAGCAGTGTTTCCACTCGCTCATTGAATTAACCAGATTATTATTTATTAGTGTGACGTGTAAGACGTTTTGGTTAATTCGGCTGATCCTTCTTTGCAAACTTCTCATGAACTTGTTCTTGTTCCTCCTGGACTCTTCTGTTGTCTACTATGAGGAAGTGGTTACATCTATCTGGGCTTGTCGTGCGAGAATGAAAGTGACTAAAGAATCTATGAGCTTTAAGGTAAATTTATGGGGTGATCCTTACGGAGTCCTCCTATAATTGCACAAGGTACACAAGTTTGTATATATTTGAAGTTTAAATAGACCTTCGAATAAGTGATCCTACTCCAAAACTACACCCTTAAGAGGAATGGATAGCGAAGCGTAGACCACATATTCTAAGTCTATAAGATCTTGATCATATATAAAACTTTAGGAATATACATTGCAAGATTATAGACCTATCCGTAAGGGTCTTTAAGTTGTCACATAAGTTATTTATATGAACTAAAATACTCCTATAGTATTCTAACGTAATGTACTTGTTCTGGTGCTCAGGTAAGTTTCAACACTGTTGCAACACCACATCATTCCCAAACACATGTCGGTCACATCTCGAATTAATATAGTTGATCAGGCTATATTGATCCTAGCTATGATTACATAACTGTTCAGGTTGACGACAGTGCCCAACCTTTAAATACTTTTAGTTCTGTTCTCCTCATGACACTAGTTCTATTATGTACATGTATAAGCAAGTATGTATATTTTTACAACCTATAGTTATATTCTAAAAATATATCATTATCCAGAGAACTTAAGCCCCATTGTATTTATAGTTGTATATCTTTTATCGGTAGATATACTTAGTTCACTATAAACAATGCTCTGATACCAATCTGTCACACCCCAAAACTGGAACGGCGGAATCGTTCAGGGGTGGAGGACGTCATGTTTAGTATCACGAGATATGTATATGGTAAGCAAGTAATGAACAACCATTTCATTTCGAAAGAAAGTGTTTACAATGTGTGTGTTCACAAAACATAGAATTCATACACAAATAACAAAACAAGACTTGAAGCTATAATGCTCCATCTTCTGAATCCCCAGCACGAGCACCTGTCTAATAGTCTCCTGAGAATACAAGTTATTTGAAAGAGTTGATCAGCAATTAAGCTGGTGAGTTCATAAAATTTTAGTGATGTGAGTAAGTTGTAAGGTGTTGTTGAAAATGTATATGTAAAAATGGTGTAAGTTGTAAGTTCTGTTTTGAAAAGTTCGCCTGTTCCTCTAGAACATCATATATTTCCTACTTTGATGGAAGTTTAAGTAAAATGACACTACAACCCATTCTATGGGTACTAAGTGGGTACAAGTTATATAAGACTCAGAGTAAACAAACAATCGATTGTGCGCATATGCCTCAAGCTCACAACCAAACGAGGAACAGAAACTAAGGCGGATAGCACACATTCCATTGGTTGTTAGATCATCGTCATATATAACCCTGGTGTAATCACTTGTTACTCATGGAGTTAATTGTAATGTTTCCTTTATATCTAATGAAGCAATTCTTTAAGAAAACCCTTATTTCTTATAGTAAAATAGTGACCACAGTGACTACTTTTATAATAGCTTAGTTTATACTGCTATATATAATCTAATATCGGATAGAAAGTTAATTGAGCGAATCTGCCCTAAGCCCACAACCAAACAAGGAACAGGAAGTAAGGCGGAAAGCACACATCCAACTACCTACTGGGTATTAGTTTTATATATAAACATGATGTATAAACTAAGGTATTATAGAGTTACTCATCTAAGGTCTTTTAAATTGTACTGATTTAATAAAATGGATTAAACCCTTTACTGGGAAGTTTCTAGTTTTGTATACCAAAAGTACTGAAAGTATGTTTTGTACTAGAAAGACTGTGCTTTGACTCTGTGTCCTATAACCTGACCCATACCTGGTACCCTTATGATGACTTAATGTATACTAAGCATACATATATGTAGAATCGGATAGAAAATAGATTGGGTGAATTCGTTCCAAGCCCACAACCAAACAAGGAACAGGAAATGAAGCGGAGAGCACACATCCTATTACCTGTCGGACCCTATTAGTATATATATATCCTGTGGTGTATACATTAAGGAATCATAAGGCTAGCATTATGGTCCTATCTTTTAATCGCATCCTTCTACCAAGGCATCTTCTGTTATGTGCTAGACTCGACTGTTCAGTTTGTCATTTGTAACAATCTATATTTTCCCTAGTTTATAACTATCTTGACTCGAAAATAGTTTGAATTGGACTTTCAAGTGGTACCGTCACTTTATGAAAGAAAGGGAAGTGTAAGTACACAGTTGTCGTTTATAATGACATGCGTATGTACTAATAACCTAAAAACATATTTGTTTTATTATGGTTATAATGTGAAGGCTAGAACCCTTACTATACGCTCTCCCTGTCAGGAGATTAGGGGAAACTAAACACGACCTCTGCAAATTCTTGCAAGCCATGTAATTCACATTAAAGTATATGATCATGTATACCCAATATAACTATCACCTTTTGTTTAAAACAATGAGTTAGTGATTCATTGGTATAATTAGATCCTATATGTGTGTTCTCATGCTATAGCAACCTAACTTGTTTGTTTTGTACTGTATATTGTACGTTCTCTCTGTATGGTATTGTTTGATTCTCTTCACTTTATGTTCTGTATGGTATTGTTTGATTCATGTAAGAACTGACTCTTTATGTGCTTCATTGTACTAGAAGTAATGAATAGCATTCTCCTAAACTATACCTATTATAGTTTACTAATTTTCTACTTGGACTGTTACTGAAAAGACTCGTTTATCTACCAAGTTATGCTTGTACTTTAAAAACAGAGTTTTGTATAACTAAAAAGTAACATAACTTTACAAGAGTTTTTGAAATGTTTTGAAAACTTATAAATAACATAAGTAACATTTTGAAAGATGTTTATAACAAACATTTACACAATTATCATTGTGTTCAACTTGTATTCCCCCCCCCCCCCTTAAACAGTTAAAATAGTATAAAAGATTCATTTCGGGGTATGAACTCACCTGATATGGGTGATTCAAACGGGTATGCGTCTACGGATGAGAAGTTCCACGAATGAAGTGCCGAGACTTAACGAGTCCTAAATGACATATAATAGCATATATTGATGTAAATATAGGGTTTAGAAGCAACCAAATGCAAGAAAACACCTCACGTGACTAGGAAACACCTTGGCCAAGTGTTGGAATCACATGTGATTCAAACTAAGGGAGTGTACGGCCACTTGAGGGAGTGTGCGGCCATGGGTGTGCGCCCAGGGGAGTGTGCGGCCGCACACTCATGGTAAAGTGTGCTCAAAAGGTTTTCCAAATGGTGGGGAGGCTTGTAGGGCTCATGCTCATCAAGTGTTGAAGCTAGAAAGGCACGTTGGAAGCCCTAAAGCACCAAACAAAAGGGTGTGCGGTCACATGAGTGTGTGTGGCCACACACTCCTTGATGAACATGTTTTGGACGTTTTCTAAGGCTCATAACTAGTAGTAACAAGCTTTGGGAATGGTCCTTACAATATGGAAGCCTTTAGGGGTGTTTGAAGGGTGATTTGAGGGGTTTTTGAGGGGTGTACGGCCCCCACTGTGTGTGCGGCCGCACACACCATATGCTCTTGAGTTCTGGGCAGTTTTAAGGCTTTCAACAAGTGTTCTTACCAAGTTCTAAGCTTAAGCAAAGATTACTTACGATCCGGAAGCTCGAGAAGGTCCAAAATCGCCAAGAACAAGTGTTTGTTCTTGGTGTTCTTGGTGAAACGGGATGAAGATTTGAAGATCTAGCCAAATCACGATTTCAAATGGATGAAATCAAAGAGTGTTACTAGTTTGGAAGGATTAACAACAATTTAAGTGAAGAACACTTACATTCTTGAAGATCTAGGCTGAAAAATGGCTGATAGTTGAGAGAGAAATCGAGTTCTAAGCCTTAGAGGGTGAAAAGGGATTAAAGGAGGCTGAGTTCTAACCTTATACAAGAGTGTGTGCTGCCAGGATAGGGGTGTGCGGCCGCACACCCATGTGTCCGGCCGTACACTCCTTGTGTTGGAGTGTAAGGCCCAGTTTTGATGCTAAAAGCGCACGCGATCCTTTTCTATGTTCAATGCTTGAATGTACTAACCTTTGGATCTTTAAATGGACTCTAAACAAGGCTAAATGATAGCAGGACTGATTTTGACACTCAGCAGAGCTGACTGGCTGAGTTTTACCAGGAAAAAATTAATTAAATTTTTTTTCGGGTTGTCACATCTACCCTGTCACCACTCCCATAAATAGTCCTTCAACAGAATAATTAATAATACTTTCTATTGTAGTTTGTAAGTCCCCAAGCTGCTTGTGTATCAATCAGATCCGTTTGATGGTGCGGAATCCCAATCAAACGGATGATGTCAGATCAAAATAGAAGAGAAGGAGAAGAAGAAGATGATGAATCCCAATCAAACGGTGCGGAATACAAGATTCACACACACTAACACACACTCTCTTTTCTCTCTCTCTAGACCACCTTCAAATGCACACACTTAAGCTCCTCTAGTGTTTATCAGTCTGTTACTCACACCCCTCACCCCTATATATATACATGAGAAACATGGGTCGTAAATGGGTTTACGGCCGTAAATGGGTTTACGGTCGTAAACACCCATTGGGCCATAAACAGGGTTTACGGCCGTAAACCTATTTACGGCCGTAAACACTACCTGGTCGTAAACCTGACCGTAAACACATATATGACCGTAAACACTGAGCTGTTTACGGTCCTAGACATAAAAATACATTTTCCTAGAAAAGCAAAGTATAAACCATATTTTTGACCCAACAATCTCCCCCTTGGTTTATAGCTTTCTTTTCTTAATTGACCCAACAAGCTCCCCCGAAAAAGTAGCTGGCTCTTCATGTTAATCTTCATTGGGAGCTTTGGCTTCAGCTTTAATCTTCGATATCTTCATGACTTCAAGATGAACATATGAATCTTCAATGAATGACTTCATCTTGAGCAGTTGGGCTTTTCTTCAAGATTTGACACTGAATGCACATTGGGTGAGGAGGCTTCTTGTACTGATTCTTGAAAGATAGCGCTTTCAGCTTGAGAATCTTCAGAGAGAACATCAGAGAGAACAAATCTTTTGCATCACTTCAGCAGGTTTAAGATAACAGCAGACTGATTGAGGGGGCTTCAATGCAATCTGTCACATAATCTTCAATTTCAGCTTCACCTTGCTTCTGGGGTTGAAAGAATGAATGTCGAAAGAATAATCTTCATTTCTTGCTCCTTCGAATGAGAATTCTTCGATGATCATGGATGAAGCCTTGGCTCAGAAATCTTCGACACAAACTCCATGAGTCTCATCTACACCTGAATTCACTTTTCAAGACAAAACAAAACTAAAAGAAAACTTATCACACAAATTTTTTTTGGATTTTTCATATTTTCTGAAAAAGAAATAAAACAGAAATAACACTATTTTTGGATTTTTTTTTATTTTTTTTTATTTTCAGATTTTTGTTTGGTTTTTTAAAATTTTTAATTCTCCCCTAATATTTAAATTAGAAGAAAACTATGAACAAATTTAACAAAAATAAAAATGATATCTAACTTTAAGAGTGATTTGGGATCAAAGTTTTTAGACAGCCTTTATTTGTTTAACAGTATCTCTCCCTTCATAAATAGATCTAGTCAATCGCCGGTATTGTGGTCCACTTAAACACGAGAAATTGTGACAAAATTAGGACATACTATAAGTGACAAGACAATGTGATCCTATGTTCCTAGATAATATTCCTTAAGGACCATTCAGCTGACGACGACCAAAGATATTGTTGTCCACCTAAATTGAGCAGCGAGATCTACAGACAATCTGTAAGTATTCAGTTTTAGTTGTATCAGAACATGTTTCCCGCTTCCTGATATGCTCCAGTAATCAAGGACTTCCAGAATACTCCTTACATCGGGTGAACAGACAATTATTAAGAGAGAAGATAGATTTAGAATGCATATGCTGTACACCCAGGTCGGATCTCTTCCAATCTCGCAGAGGGTGAAACATATGACTAACTAAAGTTTTAGAGGGATTGAGAAAAAGAATGATGCATATACTGTGTACCAGGTCGGATTGTGAGTCACGCAAAGGAGACAGTATATGGCTAACAGACAGAAAGAATTGCATAGATGGAGGATGCAGAGAGATAGAGTTGCATATGCTACATTCCAGGTCGGATCTATTTCAATTACACAGAGGAGGCAACATATGACTAACAGAAAGAAAGCAAGAAAATAATTTCCTACAGACCTACTTTATCGGAATTCCCCAGTCGCCCCATCAATACCGGAATTAAGGACAGAATCCGCACATCGAGGAAGAGTTAAACCACAGTTCTAGATACGAATTACTTTAATGTGACCGGTGGATTATCATGTATATCTCCCTGCGCAACCTATCTGAGCGTCGTATTGTCAGGCTAAATGGATCTATCTAGGTCAAGATTTTTGAAGTCTCTAGATTCCTTAAGTTCATTAATGCCTAGTCAAGTCCATTTTAATCTTTCGTGCCTACCAGTGCATCGAACACAGAGCCTAGACAATTCAGATTCAGTCCCTTACACAGATTCAGATTGCCTGTTATCACATGATTATATCACTTCCCAAAACATCTCCCTCAAGCACATTCCATAATCAACATATTTCTTTTTTTTTATTTTTTTTTATTTTCTAATTATTTTTTTTTAAAACTTTCGAATTTTTTGTTTTTGTTTTTATTTCTCCCCCTAATTTGTGCATAGGAGAGAAACGAAAGTAAATGCACAAATTTAAACTATCCTAAAACAAAAATTAGTTTTTAAAGCGAATCATCTTAAGAAAAACTCAGGAGTATAGAGAAGAAAACTCAAACCATAAGTCACCGATTGAATTTGCATCCAGAAGGTCTGAGAACAGCACATGTAATCTAAGAACAGATCCGAAAATTCTTCATGTCATTAAGCACTAACCCCATGTGTGATCCCTTCTTTTCTTCCCTTCCCGCAAAGGACACATACTTTCAAACAAAGTTATGAATGTTGTACAGTTGAGAGATGCCTCCTATCATGTGTCTGGAACAGCCACTACCAACAAACTGAAGTATGATGATTTGCCTCCATAGCTGCTCCGACACATAGCGGGATTAGTTGCTCTTTGGAACCCTGTCCATTTTGGAACTTGGTTGACCTTTTTCATCCTTGCATGGTACTCTCTTCCATGACATATCTTGTTTATCACAAACAGAAGATGTAGAAATATTAGAGTCACTAGTTGATTTGGGAGAGTGAGCCTTTGGAACCCATTTGTAGTTGGGTTTAACCCATTTCTTTTTCGCTCTGATGGGTGGCTCAGTACTTGCTTTTGATCTTGATGTCGGCCGTTGAGATGACTTTGACCTAACCGGCCTTTGTTTCACTGGAGCATCTCTTGGATTGGGCTTCTTGGCCGACATTCCCTTCTTGCCCTTGGGATTCAGATTCTTGGCCTTCTGCGCGTTCCAGTCATCATTGTCTGAACGTGACCTTGAGGGGTTTCTTTTGGAGTATCTCCCTCTTGGCGCGTTCTGCCACCCTTGTGCATATAGTAAGGAACGTATGCGCGATTTGGACAGTTTCGGGCAAGGTGTCCAGGTGTTCCACAGTGAAAACATGTATTTTTGTTCACTGTGAAGTTGTTTCTTCCTGCCCCTGGTGGCGTATCTTTGCCTTGTTTCTTATTGTTCCCACAAGCACAATTGCAGGAGGCACTCTGTTTCGCTGGAATTGGTGGCCTGTATTTCTCAACAGCAGGTTGATCACAAACAGCTGAGTTCGAAGCAACAGATTCAGAGTGCAAGGAGATGTTGGTTTGTTCAATTTTTTTCTCCTTGTTCTCATCTTCTGCTACTTTACCTGCACATGAAGTAGAAGCATTAGATTTTTCAACCTGAATACCTCCTGAAACAAAACCAGCTGGTTTGCCATAATGAAGATGTGCCTTCCAGTCAATTTCTTCCTGTGTCGTAGGGATGGATATGTAGTTATGATTGAAAGGTGGAGGAACACTATCATACCCTAGACCCTTGTTTTGATTACCTTTGAATTTTAATTGGGTTTCAAATAAGGACTCAACTGTCTTACTTGACGCAGTATAATTTTTGAAACTAACATCTGTTTTTCCACACTTAATTTTCAAAGCGTCAAGTTCTTCAGTTACAGGATCAAGTTGTCTCTTAATATAGTCATAAAGTTCACACATGTTGCTGAATTCTGCCTGAAGC
Organism: Lactuca virosa; assembly: GCF_052849685.1. Classification (NCBI taxonomy): domain Eukaryota; kingdom Viridiplantae; phylum Streptophyta; class Magnoliopsida; order Asterales; family Asteraceae; genus Lactuca; species Lactuca virosa. The sequence goes on from NC_136428.1 coordinate 178,748,430, forward strand.
TTCCTAAAATCCTTTATTTTTGTTTCTAACTGGGCCTTTAGGGTTTTCTGTCCTTTCCTGAGTTGATAACCTTCATATCTCAGGTCCTCAACTTCTCTTTTTAATAAATCATTATGTTCACGAAGAAGTTTAATCGCAGCTTCACATGATTGAGAATATGAAACTTCACATGATTGAGAACATGAAACTTCATTGACCGGAAGGTTTGCGGAACACATTGTTTTTCCACACTTCAAAGCGTCAATTTCTTCAATTATATCAGCAAGACTAAGACGATTAAGATCTTTTGTCTTCTTGGTGACAGCCACGTTCTTATCTCACGATTTCGGAAGTGAATTAAGCAGCTTTTTGTTTATCTCAGATTTAGTCAAGAAAATCCCAACTATATTCATCTCAGTAGTAAGTGTAGTAAATCGCTGCAACTGAGCTTCCAGGGTTTCTCCAGGGATATAATCGAACATGTTGAAATTTTGTCTTAACATATCCTGACGACTCTCTTTCATGTCTTCAATTCCCTTGTAGACCTCAAAAACCATTAAAAGTCAAATTTAAAGAGTCGAGCTTAAAAATCAAACTTAAATTTAAAAATGTCCTTTGACTATAAACCTCAAAAGTCAACCTTAAAAGTCAAATTTAAAAAGTCAAACTCAAAAGTCAAACTTGAAAAGTCAAACTTAAAAGTCAAACCGAAAACCTAAATTTGAAATTTTAAAAGTTAAACGAGAAAATCAATGTTTAAAGTCAAACGTCAAACTTTAAAAGTCAAAGTCAAAATTTTAAGTAAAAAATCAAAAATAAAAGTCAAACTTTAAAACTAAAATTATTTATTATTATTATTATTATTATTATTATTATTATTATTATTATTTTATATATATTTTGAATGAAAAAGGAATTTAAAACTAAAAGAAATTGAGTTTTTGGGTTAAAAGTGTCAAATTTCGAAAGATGGAACCGAGAAGGACGCCTTTTGAATTAAAAAACGAAGGGATGTATCAACAAGTAGCCTAGCTGAGTTGGTAAGGCGCTGAGCTGATGAATCAGAGGTCCCGGGTTCGATCCCCAGCAACCCCCAAATCCGTTTCCCTTTTTATTGAAGCGCTGATGCGAAGCTGCTTGCGAAGATAGCTGCGAAGCGAGGACGAGGCGCGTGTGCGAAGCTGCTGTGCGAGCCGAAGATGTGCGAGGCGAAGATTGCTGCTGCTGAGCCGACTACCCTAGCCGTTCACCGAGCCGAATTCCGAGCCGAGGCCGCAAACTCCGGCGACCGTAAACACGTTTACGACCGTAAACTCCGGACCGTAAACCGCCGACCGTATACTCCGGCGACCGTAAACACGTTTACGGCCGTAAACTCCGGACCGTAAACTGTTTCCGGCTGTAAACTCCGGGAAACCCTAGCCGCCACCGCCACCGACCGTAAACCCTTCAAAGACCGTAAACTCTTCGCAGATTACGTGAAAAACAACGTTTTTCACCTCTTTTTGCTCCAAAACTCGATCAAAAACTCGTTTTTATCAAAAACGCGAAGAACAAAACCCCCCTAATTTTCAGAGATCTATCCAAAAACGCAGGAATTTTTCAAAAATAAGATCAAATATGCTCCACATCTGACAAAAATGACTGATACAATCCAAGCTCTGATACCAATTGTAAGTCCCCAATCTGCTTGTGTATCAATGAGATCCATTTGATGGTGTGGAATCCCAATCAAGCGGATGATGTCAGATCAAAATAGAAGAGAAGGAGAAGAAGAAGATGATGAATCTTGTATGTATTGATATGAATAAAGATCTGGATACAAGATTCACACACACTAACACACACTCTCTTTTCTCTCTCTCTAGAACACCTTCAAATGCACACACTTAAGCTCCTCTGGTGTTCATCACTCTACTCCTCACCCCTTACACCTATATATACACATGAGAAACATGGGCCGTAAATGGGTTTACGGCCGTAAATGGGTTTACGGACGTAAACACCCATTGGGCCGTAAACAGGGTTTACGGTCGTAAACCTGTTTACGGCCATAAACACTACCTGGCCATAAACCTGACCGTAAACACATATATGACCGTAAACACTGAGCTGTTTACGGTCGTAGACATAAAAATACATTTTCCTAGAAAAGCAAAGTATAAACCATATTTTTGAGCCAACATAGTTTAAGGGATATACATATACCTAAACCTAATAGAGTAATCCCTAGACTATAGTCATGCTTTCCTAAGAAAGTACTAGTTCGCTATAGTCAATATCTCTGATACCAATTTGACACAAACCCCGGCCGGCGGCAGAAACACCGGGCAGTGTAACTTCATTTTTGTATCACAATTATCAAACATATATTGAATAGTACAAAAGAATTATTATAAACTACATACCTTTATTGATGATAGAAAGTTACATTATTATGGTTTCCTAGTGATTATTATATAGTATTTGAATTGTCGCACACGTCTTAATATATATATGCTCCTTATGAATAGAAAGGATAACAATAAAATTTCCCTTGTTCGAGAAACATTCCGGCTTATCAAATTCCTAAAAACACATGCATTTTGAAAATACATCAACATAAAGTTGGTGAGTCCACAGGTTTTAACTCTGACTAAAAATAGTACTTTTTCAAGTTTGAAAAGTATGAAACATAGTTTGAAAATATCCTTCTGACTTATACTTATCTCTAACATATTGTACATATCCTAGGTATATTTATTTACCTACTAAATGAGTGATACCTACAATTTCCATATACTATGAGTATAGGTTTTTGTAATCCTAAACCAAGGAAGGTTGCTACGCATAAATCTTATTTCAATTCTATACGAGTGTGTATGCTAGGTATAATTGTCTACCTAATGAATAAGTAGATTACCTACAAGTTCCTCGTACTTAGAGTATAAGTGTTTGGGAGACTTATACTTAACATTAATACTTGTATATCGACAAGCTTGTTAAAAATACAAAGGTTTTACTATTTCATCGAAACACACATTTTTAAATTATAATAGGTATAGTTTGGGGAAACATTCGTGTTACATTACTCTTATGGGTCAAAAGAATGATTATATAAAAAGGTAGTTATTTTCTACATTGTTAACACTATAAAAGTATAATATATATGATAACAAGAAAAAGGAAAATTCAACACACTTTATGTAAACTAGTTAATACAGGATTGTGAGCCACTTACTTCATTGTACCAAACATGGTACCCGTTAAAATCCTGAATTATAACCAGAGTCTCCTGGAGGGAGAGCGTGAGTTTGTGTATAGATCAATACGGTACTGACAATCCCGTGTCCTGACTGTTAGGTACAGTTGGAACGGAAGTTCTTGGGTGACAAATGTCATAAACTTTCTGACGCCTGAAGAACGTCGTGTAGGCCATTAGTCATATTAGTATGGTTATAATGAACTCTCACAATAATCATTAAGTAAATATTTACATAATGATATATTTTCAAACAGTCTTAAAGGGGTATTAACTATGTGATTACATAGTATATACATCATGGTTATATAAATTAATGTCCGGTAGACAGTGGAATGTGTGATTTCCGCCTTATTTCCTGTTCCTTGTTTGGTTGTGGGATTAGGGCAGAATCACCTATTCGACTGTCTGTTCGATCTTGATTTTATATAACCCGTATGTACTAAGTGATAATAGGAGATTATTAACATCACATCTAGTTTACAGTGCAAACACGTCCTCAACTAGTTTTACTTATAAATAAAACTACGTATCACTAATTTAAGTATGGTAATTATACTTGTACTTTTTGGTCTTGGAACGTTTAAGACTACAACTCGGTTTTATGGAAAATATAGGATTTTCCATGATAAACATCATTATTTTACAAGCAACCAGTTTACATTTCAACTTTCTGGAAACAAATACGATTATTTACTCTTCGGTTAGGACCATTATTGTTGATACTATGATTTCTTAGTTTATACACCAGGGTTATATATAAATAATATCTGATAGGCAGTGGAATGTGTGATTTCTACCTTATTTCCTGTTCCTTGTTTGGTTGTGGGCTTAGGGCAGAATCACACAATCAACTGTCCGTTCGATATTTGTTTATATATAACTAGTATAAACTAAGGAGCCATAGTAGGAACCACTATGGGTCATATTACTTATATAAATTCAAAGCGTCATATTTTATTCTTTAAGCATAAGGAACATATATATTTTGGTATTAAGGCCTAAGACTACATTCCATTTTACTAAGAAAATATAGGATTTTCTGAAGGAACACACTCATCACATCTAAAAGGATCATTATTGTTAACTCTGTGATTACGTAGTGAATACGTTAGGGTTATATATAATGAAGATCTGATAGGAAGTGGAATGTGTGATTTCCACCTTACTTCATGTTCCTTGTTTGGTTGTCGGGTTAGGTCACTTCCACACATTCAACGATCGTAGAAGGAACTGGTATGGTCATATTACTTATCAGTACTTATTAAGAAAATATAGGATTTTCTGGAAGAACACACGAACATTTTCAAGGAACAAAGAACTTATTTTCTAAAACAAAATGCTTATGAACTTACCAACTTAAATGTTAATACACTTTCAAAATCACTTGTATTCTCAGGAAACTAGTAGACAGATACATGCATAGGTTTCGAGAAGACGGAGCATAGTAGCTTCAAGTCTTTGTTTTGCTATTTACTTTTGTAGTGAATAATATGTGAATCGAATACAATGTAAACTCTATATTATTAATACAATGGTTGTTGTTGCTTTGATTACTATTATATAATTGTTGTGATAATGTACATGACGTCATCCGCCCCCGAATGTTTCCGACGTTCCAATTTGGGGGTGTGACACTAAAGTTGTGTTGTCATGAGTCCATAACCGCTGCTATACGACGCCACTACCTCTGATTGGTGCTATAAGTATCGTACCTTGGTAATAGATTTCGCTCGCTTCATCGACGTCGGAATAGAATAAACCGGGCAAGTTCGTCACCCGAAAACCATTGGGTTCTAGCTAGCAACCACGGGTGGGGGTGTCAACCCGTATAGATCTACACAGAACTTCCTCGTTGGAAAAATGAGCAAGTTCGTCATCCAAAAACCGTTGGGTTGTAGCTAGCAACCATGGGTGGGGTGTCAACCCGTATAGCTCTATACACAACTTCCTCGCTCTCACGGTATTAGCGGTTACAGGTCAAAGGATTTCCCCTAATATTTCCAATCTTAGTTGATGAATAAAATAGCTCATGTAGACTGTCAAGTTCCTATAATTCTAATAGTGAAAGCATATTCGTGTGTAAAACCCTAATTTACTAGACTATGCTTCAAACATTACTCCTAATATTTATAATACTTAGGCAGTACAACAACTATAACTTGAAGTAAAAACTAGGTTTTATCTAACATAAAACCAATAATAGCAACATACTTAACAAGTATATAAAGAACTCCCGAGTATAACTCCAGGGTTAGAACACAAATACATACATATATATATATATATATATATATATATATGTATATATATATATATATATATATATATATATATATATATATATAACTCCCAAGTATAACTCCGGGGCTATAACACAAATAGTATATATAGAACTCCCGAGTATACCTCCGAGGCAATAACACAAATAGTATATATAGAACTCCTGAGTATAATTCTGGGGCTATATTATTATAATCTATAATAACACCATGTTAACAAGTTTAATACAGTTGCATGATTTAGATATATCAGAAATATTCTAAGTATATACGATACAAACAACTATATCGCGGGTAATATAACTATCTATGTTGATACGAATATACTATCATATAAACTTAATATTAACTTGTATAAAATATTTATGATGTGTTTCCCCCCAAAAACAATAAAAATTGGGGTCGTGAAATCACTTTAGTAGCGTGATTTGATAGAATATAACTCGAAACGGTCAGTGGTTCTTGATCGTCGGGCTCGGGACAAGGAATGCCTTCATCAAACGAGAGAGAGGTAGGAGATTTAGGTGTAAGGAGGGATAGGGTCGAACCATCTATTTATAGGTTGTCCAAGAGAATTTTACATCGTGAACTTGTATGTTCACGTCGTGAAGCCTAGCTGCATCACCTCGTAGATTTTCCATTTGGGTCCTAGCTTCGGAAGGTGTCAGGATACTAATTTCACGTCGTGAACATTTATGTCCACGTCGTGAAGTATTAACACATCACTCCTATAGACTTGTCATCTAGATTGTAGCCTTGAGAAGTGTCCTAGATCACCTGCGCGTCGTGAACCATCATGTTCATGTCGTGAACTATAACAGATTAGGGTTTCTGCCACGTGTCATGCTCTTAGGCTGCTAGATTTTCGGAAGATCATATCTTTTTCATACGAACTCCGTTTTTGACGTTCTTTATATCCACACATAGGTATTTCAGAGTACTAAAATTTTAATTTCTTCTTATTATAGAGATTTATAGTGTAAGAGTTTATCATAACTTCTTCATGAAAAGTTAGATTGAGATTTGTTAAAATCTTTTGGAATTGTATGGACGTGTACTTTGATTTATACCATAAGGTATGTACAAAAGTTCATATTTGTATTAGAATTTGCCATCAACTACAAATTAATTTGATTATATTATTTATTTTACATGATCATGTGTGACTGTTTTTGACCTATTTTAATTGGTGTTACATTCTCCCCCCGTTGAAATAATTTCGTCCAGAAATTTATCTTGTACCAGATATGTTGAAAGAACAAAATAATGATTGATAGATTCAAAAGAGTTGAGTTTAATAAAAAAATAAGAACACAGATTGAATGTGATTGAAAGAGTGTCAAATGCTTTATTGTCAATATCTTAAAAGAGTTCGATAAGAAGTTATCTGTAAAGATACATAGGGCTACAAAAACATTAACCCTAAAATGATACATGCATGCACTATATATAGCCTAACCCTAGCTGCATAAATGCGGATGGACCGGCCCAATTCGATAACAATAAAGACTAAGGTCATGTATAATAAATTTGACACAATACAATAAATAACCCAACAATCTCCCCCTTTGTATAAACTAAGGAAGGAAATCTTCATTGTTGTTCGCGCTTCTGAACCGTGAAGAGTTTCGGAATTACTCCAAGAAAAATGTTGCGAATCAGAAGATACAATTTGATCATGTCTGCGAAGTACTTCTTTTCTGCATCATCATTCGCTTTGCATTTGTCAATTATTCCCAAAACATAGTTGATACAAGTTGTGGAATAAAGATGCTTGTCTGGCAAGGAGAACAAACACCTCTGAACATTTGAACCATCTCTAGCACTTTGTTGAAAATCCACACTCCAGTTTTCGTTTTCGATCTTGCTGAGCTTCATCTTGGTGACATCGTTCGAGGCTTCTTTTGGTTTCACAGTGGGTTTCTTTTGGAGTATAGCCGCGATCTCCACATCCATTTTGCCAACTTCATAGATGTAGGAAACTAACATCCTTTTCAGATGTGACACAATAGGTTTGAATTTATGTTCATCTCTTGATAAAAGATGGAACAAAGAAATACAGTCATAGGGATTAAGACACGACAAGTCTGTGAGAGTGAATTCAAAGATTGATTTGCTTGCCCCTCGTGATGCTTTGAACCGAGCATTGATGAAGCTTTCTGTTTCAATCGGACCAAAGACTTTCACAGCAGTAATCTTCTTTGAACTCCAAGTTTGATATTGGGGCTTTCCGTGCTTGAGATAATAGGAAATGAGCATGAGATTGGCATCGTTATCTGAATTAGGAGCTTTCTCAACCTTATTAAAGCAACAGAATAAAAATGCCCTCGGAGTAATTGGAAAGTCAAGCTAATACTCCAAAGTGTTCTCCGATTCAAACGAATCAACTGGCTCAAACCAGTAAACATTCGGATTTTCAATGGCTTCGTTCAAAATTCGCTCCATCGACCAAGGAGGAAAGAAAGCCTTCTAAGTTCTAAGTGTGACTTGAGCATCACGAGCCTCCTTTTCACGAGCTTCAAATTCTTTAGCAACTCGCATATTCTCATCAAGCTATTGGTCATATTTCTTTCTTTTAAGCTTAGAACCTTCAGACAAATCTTCTTCTTCATCATCATCGTCATCACCTAATTTTCCTTTTCCTTTCGATCCAGAAGCTTCATTACCCTTCGGATCTTTTGATTTTGTTGGTGGCTTGGGTTCTTCAATAGATGGCTTCTTAGCTTCTCCCCCTTGTTTCGGAAGAGTACCAGATTTCGAAACACCCTCTATACGATCAAGCATGGAGAATACAGGTTTTAGTTTGTCAGCAAGATGTTGTCGAACTGATACCGTGAGCATCGAGTCACGAGTCTCTACGAGATTTTGCAAGAGATTCACATATGCGATGTTATTTTTGTGTAACACCCGTAAAATTCAAGCAAATTTAAAACTTTTTAAACAATTAAAAGCCCATTAGTTATTTCAAAATGTTTTTAGAACATTTTAATATCAGAGTATCCCAAAAACCATAAGTCCAAAACACGAGGATGTGTACGGACACGCCTTCGCCTTGTCAAGTCATCTGAATCACCTAAAACAATAAACTGAAACCGTAAGCACGAAGCCTAGTAAGTTACCCCCAAAATACCGATACACATATAGTCCATATAACCATGTCAACAATATCATAATCTAACAAACTGAACAGCATGCAACGATCCACAACTTTACAGATTGAATTACCCCTGGCCCATAGTGTGAGTATGGATTGCCTTCCGGGGCCACATCTCACATCTGGATTGCCTCCGAGCCCACAGTACGAGTCTGGTATGCCCTACCCAACCCTCAGCTCGTATGTGGAATGCTCCCAAGTCCTCAGTATCAGTCTGGCATGCCTTGCCCGACCCTCATCTCATATCTGGAATACTCCCGAGCCCTCAGTATGAGTCTGACATGCCTTGCCCGACCCTCAGCTCATATATGGAATACTCTAGGCTTTGTTGGCTACCGCACGGAGCAGTACAACCTCAACCCATCCCTCATAACATGTCGACATATAACATAACTAATGCACATACAGATAATCATACAGTATCACAGGTAGTCCTACAGATCTACCAGACTAGCATATCAACTGGCATACATCACTAACTCAAACTCAACATATCAATAACTACTAGGATATTAAATCCAATGGGTCGAGCTTGGTTCCTTAGACCACTTAGTATAGTGAGGATAACTCACCTGGCATTGTTGAAGCCCCGCAGGTAAAGCTCCCGCTGCTGGTTAACAGATTCTCGAACTGTGAACATCAAACAATACCCAATTAATAATTGGGTTCCAAGCCCAGGGTCCAACTCACACTACAAAAGCCCAAAAGTCAAATCATGGGCCAAAGCCCAACATATGGCCCAATTTTCCAAATTGGGCCGAGACCTCTACCTGGTCTTTCCTTATGGCCCGTCCAATTATTCCAATCCAATGCCCATCGCCAAAAATCACATAATCATAAAGGCCCAAAAATGGCCCATCTATGGCCCAATTTTCCAAATTGGGCCCAAGTCTCTCGCATGGGCCTTATCCTAAAGCCCATCTAATTATTTTGGTCCATCAACTTGTTCTTGGATAGTCCCACAATAGTCCAATTATTTTGGCCCATGTGAAATTAGGGTTTTCACATGAAATAACGATTACACTTAAGTGTTCCTACTTAACCCATTAAGGACTTAATATACTAAGTCCAATATTGCTTTAGGTTAATTTGCAATGAATCATTAATTAATATTTTAAGTTTATTAAATAATTCCCGTGTGTCCCGATCAATTCCCACAAATTAGGGTTTTATGCCATTAGGGTTTTCCAAACCCTAATTAGGGTTTTCTAAACCCTAATTAGGGTTTTCCAACCCAATACTAGCCCATTAGTCAATTGGTTGGACTTTTAGGTCACTCTATGCCTCATTGGGCCCAATAGGGTTTCTTTGGGCCCACTTCTGTCCAAGCATCCCCAAACGAGTCCAAAACACAAACGGAGCACACTGCCACCCAACAAGACGGCTGGTGGTGGCAGGAGGTGGCAGCCACCACCTTACGGTGGTGGTTTAGACTTTTCTTTTCATTACTCAGATACAAATTACAATATAATTTATGATAATATCAAAATAACGCACACGCACCCACAAAATAATACACACACAGCCACCCTTGTGGTGGCCGGTGGTGGTTCATGGTGGCAGCCACCACCTCACGATGGTGGCGGTGGCTATCCTCGAATTTATGGCTATACATAATACACACACATACTTCAGATTGCATAATACTCTCCAGCCACCCACCTGGTGGCTCAAGGCGAAGACATCGGCGACTTGGGGATGGTAGTGGCAGCGGCCACCATGGCTGGTGGCCATGGTGGTTCTTCCTCTATCTCCAGCCAGCATCACACGCACCTGACTTCGCGATTCCATCAGCACACATGAAGTACCGAGAACACAACCTTTGCAGCCGCTTTAGGGAGGCAGGCGGCAAAGAAACGAGCAACAACAGTGGCTATCGGCGGCACAAGTGGTCAACAAAGAAATAGAAGAAGATAGCGGTAATGGGTGTTCTCGATGGTCCTCGACGGCAACATCGTCCTTGTCACACCCCAAAACCGGAACGGCAGAAACGTTCTGGGGTGGAGGACGTCATGTCAAGTATCACAACACATGCAGTATAGTAATCAAAGTACAAAAACAATTGCATTAACAGTATAAGTTTTACATAGGTTACATTTAGCAACAACATCCAAAAGTAGATATAGAAAATAACATAAGCTGCAGCTTGGTACTAGGCTGACTTCGCAAAAGCTCCATGAGTGTACCTGTCTACTAATGACCTGAGAATACAAGTTATTTTGAAAGAGAGTATCAGCATTTTATTGCTGGTGAGTTCATAAGTATTTTAATGACTTTGATGTAAATACATTTTTTCTTCATAATAATCTCATTAGATGATGGTGATTTGAGTTTACAGAGTATTAGAATTCCTTCTAGAAAATCCTATATTTCCTAATAAAAGTAGTCTTCTACCAAGACCCGATTGTTTTATGTTTAAACGAATTAGTTTCTCTACTAAAAGCAGTCTTCTACCAAGACCCGAATGTTTTATTGTTTAAGGAGTATTTTCCCCCAAAATTTACTATCATTATCAAAATATAGTTTATACTTTAATGAATATGTGAAAAGATCACAAGTAAAAGTAATAGGGAAAATAATGCTTTACTTCAGCAATGACGTTGCTGTTTATAAAGTAATAAAATACAACTCCAGGTAGTATTAAACGGACAATACACCTCGGGGAGTCTAAATTAGTAAAATACAGACTCCAGGTGGTATTAAATGGACAATACACCTTGGGGAGTCTATAGTAGTAACATACAGACTCCAGGTGGTATTAAATGGACAATACACCTTGGGGAGTCTATAGTAGTAAAATACAGACTCCAGGTGGTATTAAATGGACAATACACCTCGGGGAGTCTAAAGTAATAAAATACAGACTCCAGGTGGTATTAAATGGACAATACACCTCGGGGAGTCTAAAGGAATAAAATACAGACTCCAGGTGGTATTAAATGGACAATACACCTCGGGGAGTCTAAAGCAATAAAATACAAACTCCAGGTGGTATTAAATGGACAATACACCTCGGGGAGTCTAAAGTAACCTTTAATCCTAAGTAGGTTAGTTTAAAGGTTTAAAATGTGGCCTAATGTATAACTAGGAAAATATATTATGATGGTTTTGTTGGATTAATGTCTAAGTGCATAACTATAATTGGTAAGACTTGACCCGACCAGGCATGGTCCATTTGGGTTGCATGGCATCATGCATTTGGATAGACTATAATGAGAGAAATTACACTTCAGGTTGGTTAATATATTATAAGTTCTAATATATTAATAAGGTTATTTAATTAGTATTGATCAAGAATTAATTTGGAATTAATTAAGTGATCAAAAGGAGACTAATTAAATATATGGGTTGATTGTGTAAATCATTCATATGTGGGCTTGTGATCCAAGATTCCTTATGTTGGACTAAGTCCATGGGGTGACCCATGGATACTCCATGGAGGTTAAAATCCATGGAGCATAAGGAATGGGTACAGTTATGAGTTACATGGTGTAACCCTAATAGCCACCATATAAAAGAATCGCATGGCTCAAGAAATCGTGCATTAATGTGTGAGTGTGAGGGCTAGACAATTTGAAGGAGTGTTCAAGTTTCTCTCAAGTTATTCCAAGTGTATTTGGTGTTGTGTGAACCATTTGAGGTGTCACACTTGGGGCACTAGGCACTCAAGCTTAATTAAGACATTCTACATCAAAGAGGTATGTATTCTATCTTGTTATATTTATTATTTTGTATGCTAGATTAGGATAATACCTTGGATGTTCATAATTGTATGTATAATAGAGAAAACATAGATCCAAGGTATTTAGGGTTGCATGTACACTTAGGAGTGTTAGAATGCTCATAACCCAAGAGTGGTATCAGAGCCTAGGCTTGTTTTCTTGTTATACTTGCAAAAGTAGCTGAAAAATCGAGTTGGATGCATATATTCGATTGTTTTGGCTGGAATTGGACTAGGAACATTACCCTAAGATGTTTTTGGACTTATAAACATGTTTTTGATGTGGTAATGTTCATGCTAATCCAATTTCTAAGATAATTGTCATAATTTCAAGATTTGTATTAGTTTGTATGTTCATGCTAATTTCTTGAAGATTGATGATTTGAATTATCTTGTTCTTATGAGGTTCTTAGATTAATAGAAATGTTGTGTGAAATAGTTGTTTTCAATCCATTTTAATCTAAGAGTTGATTCCAAAGTGTGTTTTTGTAACTTGTCCTCAAGTTATATGAAAAGTCACATTTAAGAATCATAAAACTCATAAAAGTTGGCAAATGTTACAAAATGAAGAGTCTAGTTCTAATTAAATGGTTTTATGACTCCATAACTTGTCCTCAAGTTATGGAGGTTCAAGAGTCTCTTCATTAAATTAAAAAAAAAAGTGTAACCTTAATTAGTTCCATAAGTTACAATAAAAAAAAGTTATTTTTTTTATTAATTAGTTTAAAGTCTTCCATAACTTGTCCTCAAGTTATGGAACTTGAAGAGTTTTTTTTTTAATTAAAACTACTTTAAACTCATAAGTTATGGAATTAATTAGTTTTGAATAGTTTCAAAACTTGCCCTCAAGTTTTGGAATTTGAAAAGTTTTCACTTATGAATACTTTAATTTCAAGTTAGCCCTTGGAATTTCAAAAGTTAAAATTCAACCCTTATACTTTATAATATTATAAGTTAATAATATTTATATATATGTATAAGAGTAAAGTCAGTCTTACCGTTAGTAGGCCTCATTCACGAAGCCGGTCTATAAGGGGGGTATAAGGTTACTGCCTATAAAATGGCAGTTTAATGGGTGTCCACTCTCACCCACCGCTTCCTTGACTGGTGGAGGGTCGTTAGCCGAACGGGTAGGACAAGGACTATAATTCTCCTTTCATTAAAAGTATTAATGATAAATACTAAGTAACTAAACTCTTATTAATACCCAATCTTAGTTACTTAGGAAAATGTGAATTTGGTGCTAACCCATGAAATTACACTTTGCACTTTGCTTAAGTCGTTAGTGGAGCGTGTGTGGTTAACCGGCACACTAACCTGGACTTAACAAGGTAGGCAAAGGGTAACTTAATATTTATCATAGTATCGGTGGAGCGTGTGTGGTTAACCGGCACACTGATTAAGGGGTAAATGTTAAGGGTACCAAGTATATTTGCATGGTTATTCACACCTTTTTTTGTGATCCTCGGCATCCCAGTCACAAAACCTGAAGGGCACACTCGAGATTGAAACATGCCTTTAAACAGTTCAATGAATCTCAAAGATCTAGGACTTTCAAATCCAATTAAAACCTAGTAAATTATTTTGTTTTTCATGGTGGAAATAGGTGAATCGTCATTCACCTACCTTCAAATATTTTGTATCTTGGATTACGGCATCCCTCTTCTAAGTTATAAAATAGTTTGTTGGGTCCTAGCCTAATATTTCATATTGGGTGTCATATTAAGGACTTTAAATCAACTATCTTGAATATCTCCCAAAAAGATGTCTGGTCTAGACATTTATGATCTTCCCAAATCTCTTGAAACAAACTTTCCTAAATGAAGATGATGTCCCATAGATATCATACTTCTTTCACATCCTCCAATTATTCTCCCTAACCCACAAGTTCCTAAAAAGTTTAAAGGTCACTCAAGCCCTATTGGCAAGGCAAGGTCTAGGTGTGATCACATCTTGGAGATGTAGTCACATATTGACAAGCCGGGAGAGTTGGGTGTCAAAGTCTTGAGAAAGTTGGTGGCTCAACTACTTTCTAAGTCACATAGTGAGTTCTTTTGGGAATCCTATGAAACAGACTAAGACAAGACCCTTAATGATCTTATCTATTCGCTAAGATCAACTTCCTAAAACGCTATGGACATTGACAATGATGACATTGGATATCCAGTAAAGCTCTCTCTTCCCAATGGAAAGGGATCGGCCATAGTCAACTCGGTTGACCCAATGGTAAAGAGAGAGGCGAAGTCTGAGATAGTCCCATTATCAAGGGTCCATAGGTAACTATTGCCAAAGGAAGGGGCATTGGTTACGAAGCTGCCAAATTTACCGAAGGATGTTAAAGTCAATAAGTTTGGCTCTACTTCAGGTAAAGTCCATTGTCTAACTCTATTAAGTACATGCTGATTCTGATCGCGAAGATGGATTTCAATCGCATGGTTCGGTGATCAGAATTTTGGGCTATTACTTAAGAGTTATGATATTTATATTGCTTAGGAATAGATAACAACAAGGTTTTCATATGGATTGTAAGGATAAGTTTTTCCGCAAAGTTTTAAAATAAAAGAAAAAGGTTTTGATTTTATTTATTTTAAGTATCCTTACAATGGCATTTGTGAAAAGTTGTTGCTTATAAGATTCCATTGATAGCAATATTGGAAAAATGGATTTGATTCTTTCGGTTGTGGTAGTGTCTAATATTACCAAATAAGGAAAGATTCTCATCACCCAAGGTTCAATTGGACCGAAACTTGGAATCATGCAAGTTGTATAGTATGATGAATGAGAACTTTCAGCTTGGAAAATTAAGACTAATTCCTTATGTGAATAACGAAAGGACTAAGGGATCGAGTACACATTCTTGTGCACTGGTCAAGTCCACCACAAAAGATCAAGAAGACTATTCGTCATGATTTACTTAAGTTCAGTAAATATGGTTATACTTATAAGTTTAAGTATAAGTCTGTAGCATTGGAGAAGTTTCAATGTGAGACAGAACGAATAAGAAGAATCAAAGTATGGCAGAAAGATAAAAGTTTCTCAAATCTGAAAAGATGGGAGAGTACTTTAGTATCATGTTTATGATCATCTTAATGATTAAGATACCATATCACAATTGGTCCTCTAAAGTCATCTCTTATGACTAAGAAGAGGAGTCATGAATTGTTGAAATGGTTAAATCAAAAAGATGAGTCATACTTCGTTCCAAAACAATTCTTAGAGTCATACTCCAAGATTGTAACTTGAGTGACATATCTTAAAAGGGGTTTGTTAACACTAGTCAAATGTAAGAGTAAAAGGTTATCTACTCTTGTATATTTGAAATTGGTAAGTTGTGATGTTTTGGATAAAACAGAGACCAACTTAGGCCAATTGTGTAAAGTGTTAGTCTTAATAAAGAATCTGCACTATCTCTTGAATATTTGACAAGGGAGTCTTATATGTCAAGAGGAGAGTGGGAGTCTTAAAGCTATTGAAAGTTTCAAGACTTAATCAAGAATAAAACCTAAAGTCCTTCACTAGCACACGACTTGAGGTTTATAACCCATCGTGTTGAAATTTTTGTGCCTATTCAAGTTGGCTTTGCATAGGAGTTCTGAGAGTTCTCAATTGGTTGCACAACTACTTAGAAGCAATGGCAGGCACCTGAGCTGCCAAATGGCAAGAATTTAAGATTGCAAAAGTTTAATCAATATGAGTTTGGATTTGTCACTAACCTTGTCTTGTGATTATGGTTTTGACAAATTCACATGGATAAGAACACATACACTATTAAATCTAAGTGTCATAAGGTTTCTCTCCGATTCATGAAAATGATGGTGAGGAAACACTTTCACTAAGTAGATTTTAGCTAGATAGCAATTGTGATATTTGCATTCTCAAAGTCGTTAGTGGAGCGTGTGTGGTTTACCGGCACACTAACATGGACTTGTGAGAAGTGGCAAAGGTCTAAACAATTGAGACTATGATTACAGCATCCCTTTTCATAGTTCTAAAATTGTTTAGACACACATGTGAGCTATCTAAGAGAGGTGTATGATTTTGATAAAGTTTTATCAAAACAATCTAGTATCAGAAATCTGAACTTTGCTAAGAAAGTCAGCTGATTTCTGAGTACATGTCAAAGCTAGTGGGAGCATAAGTGTTATGCTAATAATCATCATGTTAGTGGGAGCATGATAATTATGACAAAGGTTGCAAGTTAGCAATATTAATTATAGAAAACAAAAGTTTCAATTCGTGAGGTTGTAGGGGTTGAAAAAGTTGTTTTGCTATAATTAAGGGAGAGGAAATTATACTTCATTTCAATTCTAAAAGCTTAGATTGAGAATTTAATCGTATTTAATCAAGGATATATATATGAATTTCATGTTGGAATGGCTCAACATAAGGAAATTCTATATATGGGTCCATTATTTGCGTTCTAAAATTCGATTATGATTACGGCATCCCTTTTCATAATCTGAATTTTGAGAACTTGGCAAATTGAAATGGAAATATTATAGCAAAAGTCTGGTTTAGTCTTTATGTGAGACATCATGAATCGTGTCCCATATGCTTCGGATATAGGATCGATTACATGTGCTATATTCATCCTTTCTAAAATTTTCCAAATGCCTGGGGCATTATGAAGGGAAAAGGTCTAGAATTGGATATGACTAAAATGATTAAGCAATTGTCGAGGACAATCTAAGGTTTACCAAAGATTGGTTGCTCAAGGACAGTTGGAAGTATAATGTTAATTCCGGAAGGACCATATTGACATAATCTGTAAGGAGGCAACTCTTGTTCAGAAGTGATAGTCAAAATGGAATATGGAAATGTTTCAAAGTTAGAAATTATTCAATCTGTGTAAGATTAGGAAACTTAATGAAAGAAGGATGTTTCCAAGGAGCTGATCTCCTTTGGAATGCTCTGTAATGATTGTTGTCAAGTCTTTCTGACTTCGTGCATAATCATTAAGAGGATCAATGCATATAAGTTTAGAATCTAACAGATTTCAGTAAATGACATGAATTTGGAATTCTTGCATTTGCAGTAAGGATTTGGGACTGTGAAAAGAGGATCATTGGAGTGATGTTCAATTGATCTATTTTACAAAGTAAAGATCATAGACAAACATAGTATGCATACTTGTGATGGGTTTTGAGCATTCTAACACTTCCTAAGTGTACATGCAACCCTAATAACCTTGAATCTATGTTTTCTCTATATACATGCAAATTTCGTTTTCAAGGTTATTTCCTAACTAGCATGGCATGGGGATTACATAAAACATAATACTAGTAGAAATACATACCTTGTTGTTGCTTGGATTCCTTCAAGACTTTGTGAGCCTAGCACCCCAAATGTTGTGCCTCAAATGCTTCACACAACACCACAAAACTTGGAATAACTTGAGAGAATAATTCTTACACTTGAAAATCGGTTATGCCCTCTCTAGAAACACTTTAGTGCTCATTTTGCATGCTATAGGGTTTCTTTTATAGTGTGTCATAATTAGGAGTTACAAATGTAAACCCTAATTGTCATGACCCTTCATTCCTCATGACCCATGGGTTTGTAACTCCCATGGACTATCCATGGAGCTCCATATGGTTATAACCAAACCCATAAACCATGGATCATTAATCCACCATAAAAGAATTGATGATTGGCATAATCAACCCTATATATTTAATTAGTCTCACTTTGATCACCAAATTAATACTAGATTAATACTTGATCAATACTAATTAAATAATACTATTATTAATATATTAGAACTTATAATATATTAATAATCACAAGTGTACTTTCTCTCATTTTGTCTATCCAAGTATTGCAATGCCATGCAACCCAAATGGACCATGCCGGGTCGGGTAAAGTACATACCAAATAAAGTTATGGACTTAGACACTATATCCAACAGTCTCCCACTTGGATAAGTCTAATAACTATATTTGCAAATATGACTTCAAAATCCGACTAGCAATCGTAGCTCTTTCAAAGTCTCTTGGAACTGAGATGATGATGATACGCCATTTAAGATAAGTGATCATATAATCCTCTGTTCTCATGATATCAGTCGGACAAACACATGGAACATGGTCTTACTTATTGTCCAACATTTGTTTCTCGATCTCTGATTTGTTTCGACATAGAACTAAATTGAACACATCAATTAGGTTCTGACCGGGCCCGGTACATAAGTCAAAACCAAATCATCGAGGGGCCCAGATATCGCTTCTATTTCTAGAAGGAACAGATAAACTTCGACTGATATGCTTGTACTAACTACTTGTTGAATTATTCACAAAGGCACGTTTTATAACATCGAGTTACCAATGTGTTTTCGTACAATCAATGAATAACCAACTCATAGCCAACAACTCATATCTCTAGGTTTGAAGATTTATCTGATATTACCGTCTCACGATCACTCGAGATAAATTCCATGAAGTGATGCAAGTGAGCGTGGGTTGAATCCAATACTCAGCCCTTATGAGTACTCATGAATGTTGTAGCAACCATTGCATTGTCTAAAGCACTTTAGACAAATCACACAAGCCAAATTCATGACAATCTTGATTCATATCTACTTCCAACATATGACTGACTGTGGATGGTTTGAATAATATGATATATACCATAACATAATTATTCTGGAAGTCAAAACATGCAAAGTGAAACACAAGCATAATACTAATCTTATATGGCCCCAACACTTTGAGTGTAAATAAAAACACCTTTTATTTAAGCACCATATTGATTACTCATTATTTATGTTTCGATTAATCAACTTTATTCTTGAATTAAAACATTAGTTGTCCCATGCTCCAAGCATGTACACTATGTTTTTCCAAACAACAATTATGCCATACTCCAAGTATGCAAACTATGTTTACATATAGATCAATTGACAATATTCCAATGATGCTCATTTCACAATTCCAATCCTCGTTGTAAATGCAAGAATACCAAACTCTTCCCATTTACTGTAATCTGTTAGATTCTACACTTATATGCAATGATCCCCTTGTAATGACTATACACAGAAGTCACAAAGACTTGGCAACAGACATTACAAAGTATTCCAATGGAAAACAATTCCATGGAAATGAAGTCTCAAATTCAAAGTACATTCCTTTGAACATCCTTCTTAGCATTAAGTTCTTTAATCTTACACAGATTCAAAGAATAGCTTCCACCTATGGAGACAATTCCATATTACCATTTTGACCATCACTTATGAACAAGAGTTGCCTCTTTTCAAAATATGTCAATATGGTCGTTACTCTATACTTCTAATTGTCCATGAGCAACCAATCTTTGGTAAACCTCAGATTGTCCTCGACAACTTTGCTTAATCATTTTAGTCATTTCCAGTTCTATTCCTTTTTCCATCTTAATGCCCTAGGCATTTGGAAATTTTAGAATGGATGAATATTATAGCACATGTAGTCAAACCTATACCCAAAGCATATGGGACATGATTTATGCTATAAATTTTTTTTATTTGCCATGTTTTCATAACTCGAACTATGAAGAGGGATGCCGTAATCATAATCGAATTTTGAGAACGCAACATATATAGAATTTCCGTATGTTGAACCATTCCAGCATAACATTCATATATATTCTTGACTAAAGTAGATTAAATTCTCAATCTAAGCTTGTAGAATTGGAGTGAAGTACAAAATCCTCTCCCTTAATTATAGCAAAACAACTTTTTCAAGGCGAATTGAAACTTTTGTTTTCTATAATTAACATCATCCTCCCACTAGCATAATGATTATTATCTTACTAGCATAACACTTATGCTCCCACTAGCTTTGACATGTATCCAGAGATCAGCTGGACTTTTAGAAATCAACACTTTATTGACTTTTCTACCAAAGTTCAGATTTTTGATACACAATTTCTTTGATAAGACTTTATCAAAACCATACACCTTTCCTTAGATAGCTCACTTGTGTGTCTAAACAATTATGAAGAGGGATGCCGTAATCATAATGTTTAGACCTTTTGTCATTCTCACAATTGCTATCTACTCAAAATCTACTTAGTGAAAGAGTTTCCTTACCATCATTTTCATGAATCGAAGAGAAACCTTATGACACTTAGATTTTTATGGTGTATGTGTTCCTATCCATGTGAATTTGTCATAACCATAATCACACCTCAAGTCGTGGGATAGTGATTAACAAAACTCTTGATTAGTTTTTGAAACTATTTCAGAATCTTTTAGACTCCCACTGTCCTCTTGACATATAAGACTTCTCTTTGTCAAGAACCATTTCTTGACAATACAAATATTCAAAAGCTAGTGCGGATTCTTATCAAGTTCAACACTTCTCACTATTGGTCTTAGCTGGTCTTTGTTTTATCCCAAACATCACAACTTACCAATCTCAAATGTACAAGAATAGGAAACATCTTACTCTACATTTGACAAGTGTTATGAACCTTCTAAAGACTATGTCACTCAAGTTACAATCTTGGAGTATTACTCCAAGATTTGTTTTTGGAACGAAGTATGAATTATCTTTTGATTTAACCATTTCAACAATTCACGATTCCTCTCCTCAGGCAACAAACACACTAAGGTGTCCTTAGAGGATCAATTGTGATATGGTTCCATAATCACTAAGATAATCATAAAACAAAATACACAAGTACTCTCCCATCTCTTTCAGATTGGAGAAACTTTTATCTTTCTGCCTTATTTGATTCTTCTTATTCATTCTGCCATACATTGAAACTTTTCCAATGTTTCAGAATTACACTTAAACTCGTAAGCATAACCATATTTACTAAACTTTAGTAAATCATAACGAATAATCTTATCTACCTTTGTGGTGGACCTGACTGGTGCACAACTTAATATACCCGATCCTTTAGTCCTTCGCTTGACTCACATGCGAATGTGAACAAGGAATTAGTCTTAATTTACCAAAGATGAAAATTCTCATTCATCACACAATACAACTTCCATGATTCTAAGTTTCTATCCAATTGAAACTTGGGTGATGAGAATCTTTCCTTATTTGGTAAATTATGACACTACCACTAATGAAAGAATCAAATCCATTTACCCATATTGCTTATCAATGGAAACATATAAGCAACAACCTTTTTCACAAATGCCATTGTAAGGATATTTAAAATAAAATCAAAACCATTTTCATTTATTTTTAAAACTTTGCGGAAAACTTATCCTTACAATCCATATGGAAAACTTGTTGTTATCTATTCCTAAGAAATATATCATAACTTTTAAGTAACAACTCAAAATTCTGATCACCGAACCATGCGATCGAAATCCATCTTCACGATCAGAATCAGCATATACTTCCTTTAAGTTTCTTCACTCTTCTTTGATTCTTAAAACATCAATATGTGACCAAGTTACATCATGCAATAAGAATCTCAAAATAGAAACTTAATAAAGTTAGATAATGGACTTTACCTAAAGCAGAGTCAAACATTTGACTTTACTATCCTTATGGACTTTTAGGTAAATTTGGCAGCTTCGCAACCAATGCCCTTCCTTTGGCAACAGAAACATATGGACTCTTTGGAAACGGTACACAGACTTAGCCTTTCTCTTTACCATTTGGTCAACCGAGTTGACTATGGCCAATCCCTTTCAATTGGGAAGAAAAAGTTTTTCTGGACCTCCAATGTTACCATTGTCAATGTCCATGGAAGTTTGGGAAGTTGATCTTCCAATTAAATTTTGCTTTACCAATGCTCTAAATCATTGCTGATTCAGCATCATCAAGCAAATAGGTAAGATCATTAGGGGTCATGTCGTGATCTGTCATCAGGGAGTGACTGAAGAACCAAGTCAACAGCCAGCTACCTCGATACTTCGACACCCGACTCTCCCGGCTTGTCAATATGGGACTTAATCTCCAAGACCTAAGCACATATAGACTTTGTTTGCCAATAGGGATTGAGTGACTTAGAAATTATCAGGTCTTGAAACTTGTGGGATAAGGAGATTTACTGGAGGAGGTGGAGGAAGTGAAGTATGATTTCCAGTCCCACTAATGCACAACAAAGGGATTGATCTTTCACCTTGGTTGCCATTTGGGATATCATCTTCATTAGGAAGCTTGTTCCTAAAGATTTGGGAAGACCATAGCTGTCTAAACTAGACATCTATAAGGGGAGATATTCAAGTTAGTTGATTTAAAGTCCTCAATATAACACCCAATATGAAATATTAAGGCTAGGACCCAACAAACTATTTATAACTGGAAGAGGGATGCCGTAATCCAAATTATAAAATAGTTGAAGGTAGGTAAATGACGATTTACCAATTTCCACCATAAAAATGAAATATAATTAAGTTTTTAATTGGATTTGAAACTCCTAGATCTTTTGAGATACATTGAACTTTCAATGGCATGTTTGAATCTCGATTGTGCCCTCTCAAGTTTGTGACTGGGATGCCGAGGATCACAAACAAGGTGTGAATAACCATACAAATTGACTTGGTACCCTCAACAATATTACCTAATCGATGTGCCGGTTAACCACACACGCTCCACCGATCTATAATAAAGTCAAGTTACCCTTTGCCACACTTACTAGTCCATGTTAGTGTGCCGGTTAACCACACACGCTCCACTAACGACTTGGTAAGGTACAAAGTGTAATTTTATGGGCTAGCACCAATTTCACGTTTTCCAAAAGTAACTAAGATTGGGAATTTATAATGTATAGTTACTTTATAATTCATTATACTTTTAATGAGTATTTAAAGTCGTATCCTACCCGGTCGGCTAACGACCCTCCACCGATCAAGGAAGCGGTGGTGAGAGTGGACACCCATTAAGTCACCATTTTATAGGCAACAACCTTATACCCCCCTTATAGACCGGCTTCGTGAATGAGACCTACTAACGGTAAGAATGACATATTCTTATACATATCTATATAATAAAATTATAATAATAGTATAAGTGTTGATTTTTAAAGTTTTTAAAAATCTAAGGTTCAATGTGGAATTAAAGTATTAAAGTGTAAGACTTTTGAAATTCCAAAACTTGAGGGCAAGATTTGAAACTATTCCAAGTCTCTTCAATTTGTAACTTATGAGTTTTTAATGGTTCATAAAATGAAGACTCTTCATTTTATGAAACCTCTTTAGTTCTTTAATCACAATTTAAAGAAGTGACTTTTGGTTATCCATAACTTGAGGACAAGTTATGGACACCATCATTGTCATTAAGATCATGAATTAAACACACATGGAGGTTACACATAATTCCTATGATCTTCTAAAACTCATAAGAACACAAATTCATGTCAAGCAATTTCAAGAAATCATATAAACATATACAATACTTGAAAATTGATAAAAGTCATGTAAAATGGGTTAACATAATCATTATCATTTTGAAAAACAGATTTTACAAGTCCAAAACAGATTGGGATAATGATTTTAATCCATTTCCAGCAACAAAACTCGAAAAACTACCCAGCACGCTCCTACTCGTCGAGTGCATGATTCTACTCGTCGAGTAAGATGAATTTGTTCATGGACTCGGCGAGTCCTCGCCATGAACTCGGTGAGTCCAGTCGTCAGAGTGCAGAATTTTTCGATTTTTAAGCAGTTTTGCATCAAGTATACAGAAAACAATCCTAGGCTCTGAGACCACTGATGGGTTTTGAGCATTCTAACACTTCCTAAGTGTACATGCAACCCTAATAACCTTGAATCTATGTTTTCTCTATATACATGCAAATTTCGTTTTCAAGGTTATTTCCTAACTAGCATGGCATGGGGATTACATAAAACATAATACTAGTAGAAATACATACCTTGTTGTTGCTTGGATTCCTTCAAGACTTTGTGAGCCTAGCACCCCAAATTTTGTGCCTCAAATGCTTCACACAACACCACAAAACTTGGAATAACTTGAGAGAATAATTCTTACACTTGAAAATCGGTTATGCCCTCTCTAGAAACACTCTAGTGCTCATTTTGCATGCTATAGGGTTTCTTTTATAGTGTGTCATAATTAGGAGTTACAAATGTAAACCCTAATTGTCATGACCCTTCATTCCTCATGACCCATGGGTTTGTAACTCCCATGGACTATCCATGGAGCTCCATATGGTTATAACCAAACCCATAAACCATGGATCATTAATCCACCATAAAAGAATTGATGATTGTCATAATCAACCCTATATATTTAATTAGTCTCACTTTGATCACCAAATTAATACTAGATTAACACTTGATCAATACTAATTAAATAATACTATTATTAATATATTAGAACTTATAATATATTAATAATCACAAGTGTACTTTCTCTCATTTTGTCTATCCAAGTATTGCAATGCCATGCAACCCAAATGGACCATGCCGGGTCGGGTCAAGTACATACCAAATAAAGTTATGGACTTAGACACTATATCCAACAACTTTGTGTATAGCATGACTAGTGTTTAGAAAACATAGTGTACATGCTTGGAGCATGGGACAACTATTGTTTTAAATTCAACTACAAAGTTGATAAAACCGAAACAATGAATAATGAGTAATCAGTATGGTGATAAATAAAAGTTTTTATTTATATTCATAGGGTTTGATACCATATTTGATTAATTTATTCTTGTGTTTCACTTTGCATGTTTTGACTTCCAGAATAACTAAGTCGCTCTTCCTAAATGATTAAGTTATTAAAACCATCCACAGTCAGTCATATGTTGGAAGTAGATATGAATCAAGACTGTCATGGGTTGGTTTATAGAGGTCCAAGTTGGTGGATAAAGTGGTGCTAAAACACTCGTGAGTGCTCATAAGTTCTGAGTATTGGATTCAACCCGCGCTCATTTGAATCACTTCATGGGTTTTATCACGAGTGATCATGAGATGATAATATCCTATATTCTTCAAACCTAGAGATATGAGTTGTTACTATGAGTTGGTTGTACATTGATTGCACGAAAACGCATTCGGTAACTCGATGTTATAAAACGTGCCTTTGTGTATGATTCAACAAGTAGTAGAACAAGCCATATGAGTCGAAGTTTATCCATTCCTTTTACCTTCGGGATAAAAGCGATATCTGTGGGCCCCTCGATGATTTAAAGATGATACATGTGAGTGCTTGGCCAAGCCAGGACTGATTTGATTTGTTCAATCAGTCAGTCATCATGAATCGGAAATCGGGAAACAACAAATGGACAGAGAGAATGATTGATAATCCATGTCTCAGTCCATATGATATCTAGAATGGAGGAATATATGATCCCTTATCTAATGGACAAGTCATTGACAAAGGTCAGAGTTCATCGACAAGGTCAGAGTTCGACAGAAGCTTTTGAAAGCTACGATTGCTGATCGGTTCCTGAAGTCATACGCAATAATAGTTTTAGACTTATCCAAGTGGGAGACTGTTGGATTAATGTCTAAGTCCATAACTATAATTGGTAAGACTTGACCCGACCCGGCATGGTCCATTTGGGTTGCATGGCATCATGCATTTGGATAGACTATAATGAGAGAAATAACACTTAAGGTTGGTTAATATATTATAAGTTCTAATATATTAATAAGGTTATTTAATTAGTATTGATCAAAAATTAATTTGGAATTAATTAAGTGATCAAAAGGAGACTAATTAAATATATGGGTTGATTGTGTAAATCATTCATATGTGGGCTTGTGATCCAAGATTCCTTATGTTGGACTAAGTCCATGGGGTGACCCATGGATACTCCATGGAGGTTAAAATCCATGGAGCATAAGGAATGGGTAAAGTTATGAGTTACATGGTGTAACCCTAATAGCCACCATATAAAAGAATCTCATGGCTCAAGAAATCATGCACTAATGTGTGAGTGTGAGGGGTAAACGATTTGAAGGAGTGTTCAAGTTTCTCTCAAGTTAATCCAAGTGTATTTGGTGTTGTGTGAACCATTTGAGGTGTCACACTTGGGGCACTAGGCACTCAAGCTTAATTAAGACATTCTACATCAAAGAGGTATGTATTCTATCTTGTTATATTTATTATTTTGTATGCTAGATTAGGATAATACCTAGGATGTTCATAATTGTATGTATAATAGAGAAAACATAGATCCAAGGTATTTAGGGTTGCATGTACACTTAGGAGTGTTAGAATGCTCATAACCCAACAGGTTTCATATGTAGAAAATACCGTGATAATACTTACCTTAAAGCCATGAATTATAAGGTAATTGTAAAGATACTCGTAACCATACTAATTGACGGATGTAAACACGACGACCTGCTGGCGTCGAAAGGAATGTGACATTTGTCACCCCTTGGCTTGATCGGTCGGGACTGTAGCTAGCGGTCAGGATGTGGGATGGTCTGTCCCGTATAGATCTATACACACAATGCCCGCTCTCCCTCCAGGAGACTCTGGTTACCACTCGACAACGGTGAAATCCGCATAATGAGGATCTATATCGTGTTCTGATTTCTATATACCTTTATTTTTACTAAAAGTACAAGTTTTTACAATGTAGATATAACTAAGTTCTCCTTCATGAAAGTTGTAGTTGGTTTCTAAACTATACCTATTATAGTTTACCTGAGAGGTTATCTAGGTGCCTTTGCTACCCAAACGTGTTGAACTGGAATAAGAGTTTTATTATCTAACCAGATACACATAATATATAACTAGGACTTCAACGACACTCGGACAAATAACCGGATGCTCTAAGTCCACAACCAAACAAGGAACAGGAAATAAAGCGGGTTATCAGTCCTAAGTCCTTCAAACCCTACTTATATAACCATATCTGCATAGACATGAATCTATCAAGAATATAAGTTTAAAAGACTTTGATAAAAGCTTGTTAGTTTAAAAAGAGATTTTGGTACTTTAAAATAGATTTGAAAACAAGATATGAAAACCTTTAGTTGGATAAAACAGTTTAACATGCAAAAATCTATTTGATTGACAGTTATTAATCACTTGTGATTGATATAATAACTTATCAGTTCAACTTGTATTCCTCCCCCCCCCACCAATAAAAGCATTTAAAATTATTTAATAGGTTAATTAACGGGTATGAACTCACCTGTAGTGGGTGATTCGGATGAACGGATGGTATAGGATGCTAAGTGTCAAGTGAGGACTTGAACACACACGCGGATCCTATTGAACATGTAATGATACATTTATGTATCTAATTAGTCATTTAATAACTAATTAAGTAAGTTAAGACACCCTAATGCATGGAAAACACTTTGATTCAAGTGCTAGGAGTGCTAAGGGTTGCATCTTAAGAGTGTATGGCCTCACATTGGAGTTTAATCCCCATATGGTAGCACCATATGGGTTTACGGTTCTGGGACCATTTCCCCCATGAGTTTACGGCCGTAAACTCATGGTAATGGTACCATTGGGTGTTTTAAGGTCTTAAACCACACAAGGAAGTAAGCTAGACTCGAATCCAAGGCTTAGGAAATGACTTGGGCTCGAAATGGCCCCTTAGTGGAATTTACGGTCCTTGGACCACTCCTTGGGAGTTTACGGTCGTAAACCCATGAGTTTACGGCCGTAAACTCTTGTTCATTTCTACATTTTCGTGTTTTGGGGTTTCTAGTTCATGCATGCAAGGTTCTAGTCCTTTATACAAGCCATGGAAGGTGTTAGGGGCATCAAAACACCACTTGGTGGTGTTTACGGTTCAAGGATATCCCTTGACCGTAAACCCAAGTGTTCTTGAGGGTTTTTGGTGTTTTTCCATGGATTAACAAGTATACTAAGCAAGTAACTAGTTAGGAGGAGTGTACTTACTTATAGGAAGCTTGAAAAAGTGTTTAAGGGCCAAAAACACTAGTGTGTGTTCTTGGTGTTCTTGGTGTTTTGAAGAACACTTGAAGATCTAAGAAAAGAGGAGATTTCCATGGATGAAATCGAGTATAAACACTAGATAATGTGTTATATGAATGAATCAAGGAAGGAAATACTTACATTTTTTGAGGATTAGAAGAAATGTAATATGATACTTGAGAGAGAATCTTGGGTGTTCTTGAGTTAGGAAGTGAAAAGTGAAAGAATGAAGGGTAAACTCATGCCATATGCATGAGTTCATGGTCAAAGGGAGTTTACGGCCCAAACTCCCCTTGTTTGGCCGTAAAAACCTAGTTAAGGTGTTAATTATTTATTTTATACACAACACTCCTAACGGATACTTCCATTTATTTGTTCGTTTGACGAAAAATTAAAATAAAACACCCAAACGAACTTAAAACCGGCCAAAAATGTACTGGGATGAATTTGACTATTATTTGATGTGCTTGACTGCGGAGTTTGTACAAATGAAAATTTCGGGTTGTCACATCATTCCCCCGTTAGAGGGAATTTCGTCCCGAAATTAGACTTCAAGCACACGCGTAGATACAATTTAGCGAAGCAAAAGATGAGGATACTTTAGTTCCATCTGATCCTCTCGCTCCCAAGTGAATTCAGGTCTTCGCTCGGCGTTCCAGCGAACCTTCACTATTGTGATACGGCTTTGCTTTGTTCGCTTGACCTCTCGGTCCATGATCTCTACAGGTTCCTACACGAAGTTGGGGCTCTCATTGATTTCGATCTCGACGAGTGGGATTTCGAGAGTCACGTCGGACAAGCACTTTTTCAAGTTTCAGACGTGGGTGGATTTGGGTGGAATTTATGGAATTCCAAAAGTAGTTGAGGTCTGACAGAAGCTGGACCAGCTCTTATCATGAATCTTCGGTGGTCCTAAGTTCTTGGAAAGATCGGACATTTCGATAACTAAAACATAATGTACTTCCATGGTGAGATCAACACTTGGCGTGATCGCCATTTTTGAAGTTCCAAAGTTCTCCCTTACTGAAGGTGTAGTCCCCGGGTTGGTTCTTAGAAGGCTCAGGTCGTCTTCGGATTCATATTTCCTACTGATTGACTTTCGGAGGTTTTCTGGATCATTGGAGGTATTGGCTATATACTGGCATCTATTGGTTACGTGGCATCTATTGGTTACGTGGCATCTATCTCGACCTAGTGCAAAATGGACCTGCACTTCTGACTCTTGAGGTGTTTCTAACGGAAACTCTCAAAGTCAGTGTGATAGAGGGTTTTACCAGACGATGCTTAGAAAATTTCAACTTTTGTCACCGTCTAATAGATGCTTTCACAGTATGATTCCTAATTGGAAAGAATCATTCTCTTACTCGCTCTGCTGTTTCATGGATAGCAGCCTCTGATCAGGGCTAACTTCGTCCTTAGAGATTTTCCCGAAGCGCTTGACTATTTTAGGAGGTGGTTCTACTATCTCTTTAGGGATAGTATTCTTTGGAACACCTAGTAGTCTAACAAATCTTTAAGACTTGCTCCATTCTCCATCGCGTCTGCTCCCTCCAGTTTGTAGGAAGCGCGTGTTCTTGTATAACCCATCGACTAACACCTAGACTGGTGTCGAGTCTACAATCTCTTTATGATCTGGGTTATAAAGCTTAACACAACTTACCATCTACTTTATTCAAGTATTCTTGGTTGCGGAGGTAGTCATGTGGTTCTTAGCATCCTAGTATTAACTTTGGAGAATGCAGTCTATCGTCTATAGGGCGACGGTGACTTTTATCGCATGAGGAGGCATTGTGTCCTAGGCACTACTCGTCTGTATCTGGATGGACGAAGTGCCTGAGTAGTGCGAGTATCCCTTGCAACTACTCTTCCCGTGTTACTGAGTTTCTCTATCTAGATTAAATCTAGATAGAAATGGATTCTGCTACCCAGAACCTCTAATTTCTTCATCCATTCTTCTCAGAGTTTAACCTGTCACAGCTTTTCAGGTTTCTTGGCCCACTACTGAGATGCTTAATTTGTGGGATTTGGCGTGAATGGATGGTTGTAGTCAATGTTTTTGACTCTTATGACTTGAGTTACTTTCCTAACTGAGGGTGTTAGCTACTATGTTGGCTTAACCGGGATGACAACAACTTTCGAATTTGTGGTCATTTTAGTAGTTCAACCCACAATGGTTCTCTTGACTCTAGCTCCTTTTCTATGGGATAGGATGAAGGGTCTTATTATAAGGTTCGTGGTAGACCTCATACTCAACTCAATCACTATTACTCCGTGTATGCAAGTCGTATATAATTGAGATTGACGGGATGTTCAGATGTGTGGCCCCACTCCAAACCCACAACCAAACAAGGAACAGGGAGTATGGAGGAAGTACCCATCTTAAATCTTATCGACCTAAATTATATACCACCCTAATGCATATACTTAGTAGTAGTAAGTAATCCCATGAGTTCTTTCTCTTGATTCACGAACCTGGTTGTGCGGTGCAAATGGTCTTTCTGGGGGATCTACTGAGTAGGCCTCGGGCGGTTATTGTCCTCCGGAATATCTATAGTGCCTTTCGCTTTAGGTTTTAAAGTCTAACGGGGTTGGTTAACAGCGCATGGTACCCCTCTCCTAGGTACTTCTAAAGGTTGGATGAGAGAGACGACTGACGGTTCGCATTAGGTTTTCTTATTAGGTTCGAAAGAACCTTTATTTGGTGCTTAGGATAAGGTAAAAGTTCTTTTTACACAACACTAGGAATTTTCACATGGTCGCATCAGTTCGAACCATGGCTGACGGTAGTGTCGAAATTAGCAAACATCGACAATATATAAAATGAAGGTTGATAGGACCATGTGCTGAACAGGGCACACAAGTTCTTAGCGTCTTGGGTTTCGTCCATGGTATTACTATCGTGGATACTTGGACCGACATGATTGACGCAAAACTCAAGGGGTCCTGATGTTATGGAACAATGTACTTTTCATGAATCGATTTCTCACAAGGCCTCTCTATAACCGCCTAGCATACACTAGTCATGTATAATTAAGATTAAAAGGACGGTTGACTGAGCGACTCCGCCCTAAATCCACAACCAAACAAGGAACAGGAGATAAGGCAGCATCACTCACTCGAGGTCTATCAATGTTAATTATAAATGGCCTTAACGTATATACTAAGCCATCATGGCTTTACCTGATGGGTTTTTAAGTTTTTACAACTGTGCTGCGACTTTCGCCTTAACGAGGGAGTAATTACAATTAGAATTGATCATTTTAAGTTTTCGATTACCTACTTAAGGTTGAGAAGCGTACCAATATTCTACCGGGTTCCTTGATGTTTCACCGTAGGCATTAGGATTAAACTCCTCCAGCGTCTTTGTCATTTCTTTCAGTTGGGCAGTCCCTCTTGAAGTGTCCAATTTCACCACATAGGTGGCATACTGGACTGGTCCCAACATTGGTGGTTGATGTAATGAACTCAACCGGGGTTCTGCAGATGCGAGCGGTATGCCCCTTCATGTTGCACCTAACACAAAAGAGTTCTCGACAGATACCATGATGATGGTAGTTACACTTGCTGCAGTGGGGGAGGTTTCCTAGGTATGGTCTTCCAGGTGTCGAGGCAGAAGGGTTAACAGAGGCATTGACCACTTCAGCTCGTTGCCCTTCGGAAGGTCCTTGAGTCGAGGTACTTCCCTCCTCGTTCTCAAACTTTCTTTTCAGTGGATTAGGTTGGAGTTCTTGTGTGGTTTTACACACCGGCGCTGGTTGCTGCTGTCCATTGCTATGATCGGGATTCCCGATAGGGCTCCTGCTAACATTGGTGTTGTTAGCGTTCAGATGAGCCATGACAGCTGCTACGGCTGCTGAAACTGCAGCTTGAAACGTAGCTTCGTCAATTTGAAGAATCGGTGTCTTACCAGCGGGTTGGTTACGTTTCTTTGGAGGCATGGTTTTTCCTACACGAAAAGGAACACAAGCTGATGAGAAACGATGGTTAACCCTAGACGTATCTTTCTTTACTATGATAGGCATAAAGTTTCCCGCACCTTGATTTATGGTTATCTGAGCGCCGACCTACATCCCTATGATGCAGTCTGGGTAACAGGGTAGGAGTAAGTGTGTCGGAAAGCCATAAAATGGGTGTCGTTCCTACTAAGTTATCTTTATATTGGAGAGGTTCACTCTCCGGCTTTGAAAAGATTTGAGAGAAGTTCGGAACGGAGATCACAGAAGAAAAGGCTCATGAAAACTTATGGCTAAACACTCTTAATCGAGGTTTTGTGATCCGATGTATTTATATTAATCGTGACGGGAAAGACGATTTGCCTAGCACATAGTATGAGTAGTGTAATCACTAACTCACTAAATTGTATTATTTTATGGATTATTAGCGTGACGTTAAAGAGGTAGAAACACTTTTCGGGCTCCATGCATTGGCTCCCTCTGTCCACCTCTTATCCCTGACTGGAACAAGCGTTGGTTCCCTTCGGGTATCTATATAGGGTTCTCTGCTCTCGTAGACATATTGAATTTCTGCTCCGCCTTACTTTTGATTCTGACTCTGAGTGTCATCACTTCATACTCGATGACTGGAATCTCGGAAGTTCAGGCGAATTTCCCACCGATGTCCCTAAAAGGTATAGGCGCATGGTGATTTCAATAGTCTCATCACTGATCGTTTATTTCCTACTTGGAAATCTTTCTCAATGAACCTCTTCTGGGTCTTTATCGACTCCTCTGCTGGTTACTGGAGTGGATAAGGCTTCCTAAAGGGGTTTGTGCGAGAATGGGAATGTCTAAAGAATCTTAAGAGATCATTAAAACATTTTACTGGGTGATCCATATCGAGTCCGGCTACAAGTACATAGTTCACACAAATCATATATAACTTAGATCTGATAGGCCTTCGAATATGTGATACTACCCTATATCCACATCCAAACAAGGAAAAGGAAGTAGGGTGAAATCACATATTCTTAGCCTATGAGATCCTCACTATATATAACCTTGGGAGTGTACACTCTGTAATCATAGGTCTATCAATAAGGATCTTTTTCGTTTTCACGCAAGGTTATTTATGGTTCCTATAATACCCCTATAGTATTTTAATTGCATGTTTGATTCTTAACTTCAGAACATGTTATTGGGTTTATTGTGAGTCTTTCAGTATCCTAAAATACTCCTATAGTATTTTAACCTTTATGTTTGGCTCTAGCATTCCTATTTGGTAAGTTTCAGATTCATTGCAACACCACCAACACTCCCAAGCACACGTTAGTCGCATCTCGAATAAATGTAGTTGATCAGGTTACATTTATTCCAGCTTACGATTACATAACTACCCAGGTTTGACGGTAATGCTCAACATCCAAAGACTTTTATTCTTGTTCTTCTTGTGATACTTGTTCGGGCTTTTATATTATGGATGTTCTTATACTTTTGTAAAATATGGTTATATTTTAAAGTATAATTCTTGGTCAGAGTATTTTATCCCATTGTATTTATAGGTTGTATATCTTTTATGATTTGATATACTGAGCTCACTATAAACAATGCTCTGATACCAATCTGTCACACCCCAAAACCGGAACGGCGGAAACGTTCTGGGGTGGAGGATGACATGTCAAGTATCACAACACATGCAGTATAGTAATCAAAGTACAACAACCATTGCATTAATAGTATAAGTTTTGCATAGGTTACATTTAGCAACAACATTCAAAAGTAGATATAGAAAATAACATAAGTTGCAGCTTGGTACTAGGCTGACTTCGCAAAAGCTCCCTGAGTATACATGTCTACTGATGACCTGAGAATACAAGTTATTTTGAAAGAGAGTATCAACATTTTAATGCTGGTGAGTTCATAAGTATTTTAATGACATTGATGTACATACATGTTTTCTTCATAATAATCTCATTAGATTATGGTGATTTGAGTTTACAGAGTATTAGAATTCCTTGCAGAAAATCCTATATTTCCTAATAAAAGTAGTCTTCTACCAAGACCCGATTGTTTTATGTTTAAACGAATTAGTTTCTCTACTATAAGCAGTCTTCTACCAAGACCCGACTGTTTTATTGTTTAAGGAGTATTTTCCCCCAAAAGTTACTATCATTATCAAAATATAGTTTACACTTTAATGAATATGTGAAAAGATCACAAGTAAAAGTAATAGGGAAAATAATGCTTTACTTCAGCAATGACGTTGCTGTTTATAAAGTAATAAAATACAACTCCAGGTAGTATTAAATGGACAATACACCTCGGGGAGTCTAAAGTAGTAAAATACAGAATCCAGGTGGTATTAAATGGACAATACACCTTGGGGAGTCTATAGTAGTAACATACAGACTCCAGGTGGTATTAAATGGACAATACACCTTGGGGAGTCTATAGTAGTAAAATACAGACTCCAGGTGGCATTAAATGGACAATACACCTCGGGGAGTCTAAAGTAATAAAATACAGACTCGAGGTGGTATTAAATGGACAATACACCTCGGGGAGTCTAAAGTAATAAAATACAGACTCCAGGTGGTATTAAATGGACAATACACCTCAGGGAGTCTAAAGCTATAAAATACAGACTCCAGGTGGTATTAAATGGACAATACACCTCGGGGAGTCTAAAGTAACCTTTAATCCTAAGTAGGTTAGTTTAAAGGTTTAAAATGTGGCCTAGTGTATAACTAGGAAAATATATTATGATGGTTTCATATGTAGAAAATACCGTGATAATACTTACCTTAAAGCCATGAATTATAAGGTAATTGTAAAGATGCTCGTAACCATACTGATTGACGGATGTAAACACGACGACCTGCTGGCGTCGAAATGAATGTGACATTTGTCACCCCTTGGCTTGGTCGGTCGGGACCGTAGCTAGCAGTCAGGATGTGGGATGGTCTGTCCCGTATAGATCTATACACACAATGCCCGCTCTCCCTCCAGGAGACTCTGGTTACCACTCGACAACGGTGAAATCCACGTCATGAGGATGTATCTCGTGTTCTGATTTCTATATACCTTTCTTTTTACTAAAAGTACAAGTTTTTAGAATGTAGATATGACTAAGTTCTCCTTCATGAAAGTTATAGTTGGTTTCTAAACTATACCTATTATAGTTTGCTTGAGAGGTTATCTAGGTGCCTTTGCTACCCAAAGGTGTTGAACTGGAATAAGAGTTTTATTATCTAACCAGATATACATAATATATAACTAGGACTTCAACGACACTCGGACAAATAACCGGATGCTCTAAGTCCACAACCAAACAAGGAACAGGAAATAAAGCGGGTTATTAGTCCTAAGTCCTTCAAACCCTACTTATATAACCATATCTGCATAGACATGAATCTATCAAGAATATAAGTTTAAAAGACTTTGATAAAAGCTTGGTAGTTTAAAAAGAGATTTTGGTACTCTAAAATAGATTTGAAAACAAGATATGAAAAACTTTAGCTGGATAAAACAGTTTAACATCCAAAAATCTATTTGATTGACAGTTATTAATCACTTGTGATTGATATAATAACTTATTTGTTCAACTTGTATCCCCCCCCCATAAAAGCATTTAAAATCATTTAAAAGGTTAATTAAGGGGTATGAACTCACTTGTAGTGGGTGATTCGGATGAACGGATGGTATAGGATGCTAAGTGTCAAGTGAGGACTTGAAGACACGCGGATCCTATTGAACATGTAATGATACATTTATTTATCTAATTAGTCATTTAATAACTAATTAAGTACGTTAAGACACCCTAATGCATGGAAAACACTTTGATTCAAGTGCTACGAGTGCTAAGGGTTGCATCTTAAGAGAGTATGGCCTCACATTGGAGTTTACTCCCCATATGGTAGCACCATATGGGTTTACGGTTCTGGGACCATTTCCCCCATGAGTTTACGGCCGTAAACTCATGGTAATGGTACCATTGGGTGTTTTAAGGTCTTAAACCACACAAGGAAGTAAGCTAGACTCGAATCCAAGGCTTAGGAATTGACTAGGGCTCGAAATGGCCCCTTAGTGGAGTTTACGGTCCTTGGACCACTCCTTGGGAGTTTATGGTCGTAAACCCATGAGTTTACGGCCGTAAACTCTTGGTTACTTCTACATTTTCGTGTTTTGGGGTTTCTAGTTCATGCATGCAAGGTTCTAGTCCTTTATACAAGACATGGAAGGTGTTAGGGCATCAAAACACCACTTGGTGGTGTTTACGGTTCAAGGATATTCCTTGACCGTAAACCCAAGTGTTCTTGAGTGTTTTTGGTGTTTTTCCATGGATTAACAAGTATACTAAGCAAGTAACTAGTTAGGATGAGTGTACTTACTTATAGGAAGCTTGAAAAAGTGTTTAAGGGCCAAAAACACTAGTGTGTGTTCTTGGTGTTCTTGGTGTTTTGAAGAACACTTGAAGATCTAAGAAAAGAGGAGATTTCCATGGATGAAATCGAGTATAAACACTAGATAATGTGTTATATGAACGAATCAAGGAAGGGTAAACTCATGCTATATGCATGAGTTCATGGTCAAAGGGAGTTTACGGCCCAAACTCCCCTTGTTTGGCCGTAAACACCTAGTTAAGGTGTTAATTGTTATTTGTTACACAACACTCCTAACGGATACTTCCATTTATTTGTTCGTTTGACGAAAAATTAAAATAAAACACCTAAACGAACTTAAAACCGGCCAAAAATGTACTGGGATGAATTTGACTATTCTTTGATGTGCTTGACTGCGGAGTTTGTGCAAATGAAAATTTCGGGTTGTCACAGTCCTCCACAGCAATGGCATGGTGACGGTAGAAGTTGTAGGGGTGAAGGAGGAGGCTGTTGCAGTAGGAAATGGAGGTTGCGCCTCCACTGGAGCACAACAGCGAATGTAGCGACACATGAGTGGTGGTGGATTGGCGACTCCAGCAGCGGCGGTTGACGACGGGAGTGCCGACTTCAATAGGTAAGGATGCGGCTGGACTCATGGAGGTGGCGGCTACTATATCCTTCTAGGGTTAGGATCGCAAGTGACGGGGATAACACGAGTTTTATATCCGGTTCTCAAACATCTTCCCATAATAACATAACTAGTCCCTTCTTCTAATATCCTTTTCAAAAGAAATCCCAAATTTACCAATTAGACCCCGCCTTCTGAAAATCTTCCCAAATCAAGTCAAAAATCTTACCAAACACCCCTTGACTTATGAAAATCTTTACAAGTTAAGTTCCAAAATTCCACTTTAACCCCCAAAGATTCAATTCTTGTCATTTGGCTTCCTAAAACCAACCCCAACTAATTCGATTTTGCGCTATAATAGTATATTAAAATTATAATATTACTTCTCGGGTCCCCGATTTATTATTTTAATTATTCTATTTAAAAACAGATGTTACAACTCTCCCTCACTTAAATTTGATTTCGTCCTCAAAATCGTTTTTTAACATCCGTTACATGCCAAACAACTGGAACTTACATGTCCACCATTACAAGCATACCCCCAGCCTTTGCAATGCAACCGTATCCAACCCTCGCAGGGTTCCGAAACCTGAAGATAAACGAATTCCTTGTAATATGATCACATCCACTCCATCCAAAATCTGAAGTCTCGAGATGGAATTTATTGCACTTAACTCCCAACTGGCTAC
Source organism: Lactuca virosa (assembly GCF_052849685.1). NCBI lineage: Eukaryota > Viridiplantae > Streptophyta > Magnoliopsida > Asterales > Asteraceae > Lactuca > Lactuca virosa. The sequence continues at coordinate 178,786,259 of NC_136428.1, forward strand.
TCAACTGCTAATAACCTGGGGTTCCCACCCGAAAACAGAATAACAAATCGAACACTGCTACCTGTAATTCTCTTTTTGACAAGAGATAAGGTACTCCTTTAAGAGAAGCCTGTTTGATAACCAACTCCTAGGGATATAATGAACAATGAGATGTAAACTGGGAGATTAACCCTTATAGGATCAACAATACAATGTCTCCTTTAATTCCCGAACCACATACATATAATAACCAACTCATAAGCACAAAGACTCATATTTGGCCCAACCGGCCTCGGGCTGGAATACCAGGCATGTCTACGATGGGTCCATTCATCCTCAGGATGGAATACCCTCGTATCCTGCACATGTTTGGCCCAATCAACCCTTGGGTTGGCATACCAAACACGCCATGTCTAATCAATCATAGGTTCCGGTCATCCTCGGGATGGAATACCCTCGATCAGAATACCACTATATACGAAACTTAGGTCTAAACTCATCACTTGAGGTTCGAGGACCTACCCTTGTATTTCGCACAAATCTTCTGATTCCTCGCAACCGATTACAGCTCACCCGAACCTCAACAATGTGTCCATTCCGCAAGTGCTCCAACAAAAGTGATGAACTACTAAGATCACTAGGCCCACAACCTATGACTGAAAATGATCATGATAAACTATCAATATTGTCCAAAAGAAAAGGCCTAATCAACGTCCTTCACAACACCAACTAGCGTCATGATGCTGAAACCCCACCATGCATGATTCACTTATAGAATAAGTTGCTATCCAAGCAAGATCCTACAAATCCATGGTCGCACAGGACCCTAGAATAGGATGATAGTTGAACTCTAGGTCCAATTCCAGACTATAATCCAGACCTGATCAAGCACGTAAGTCGAACCAACCCTATTTCCACCTTGAATACCCACAAATACACACGAGAATCACTACCATGCACAAAATTTGGAATTCCTATCTCTATATTTACTCGTCACACGCCCATACTCGATCGAGACTGATCCGATTCTACTAATATTGAACTAGTCCGAGAAGACTTCCACGATTATCCCAAAGGTTATCAAAATCCGAGTTCGATACGAATCAAATTTCTATTCCATCTTCGAGGGGAAACATACTCCAATGAATTAGGGAACATAAGAACACTGCATAAGGGAATTAATGATGCGTTCCTAGCTTCTCAACTGTCATCTCTTGAATTCCTTGGAGATTTTCCACTCCTTGAGAGGTTAACCGATTAACGCCTGTCCGACCATTCTGGAAACCATAATCTGATCAGCAACAAGCAAACCCTTCAATGGCTGACGCTTAACCTGAAAATTCCCAATTCCCCCCCCCCCCACTTAGAACACTAATTACCACCCACTGGTGTGGAATCGAAACATAACTTAACCGACAGTCCCTGATGCTTAAATGATCTCACACCCAAATCTTAAAGACCAAAAGATAGATGATCCAACTAATATGTCAGCAACAAGTTATTTCCCTTGGCGCTTCCATCCGCCAATCGATAACGATCACTACAACCGCTAAATCCTGACAATGTTGAATACCCATCCTATGGGGCCCTGTCCACAGGCCTCCCACATAATAACCATCTTCCCAAAGTGATCCAAAAAAATCTTTCGCTATCGGGCTCTAGAAATGATATCATTCAGGGTCTCGCACCCTGACTCACTCACCAGCTCAATCGTACTCATCGGAACTGCAATAGCTGAAGCAACCCCTACCCTAAACCGGCTACAACAACTCCCAAGACATAGTCTCAAATCCTGAAAGTGCAATAGATCTGTAAGGTCCCAATTCAAAGATCCAAACCAGTGATCAAAACAAACAAGAGCAAGAAATGAGTAGAAGAAGAAGATGATCAAGCAATGCACACGTTCATTCACAAAACTTATAGTACAGCTTGAGTTACACACAGTTGACCATAAACACTCTAGACACATCACTACTGACAGACTCTGACACATACTATTTATAGGGACAGACTAGTCATGAATGGGGTTCACAGTCGAACACTCGTTTACGGCCGTAAACACCAACCCAACCGTAAACACACATCAACAAGTTACAAACACTTCAAACATGACCAAGACCCTACCAAGACTTGTATAGATGATTGCCTAGCCCAAACCACAAATCTATGACCTATCACTCTCCCCCTTGGTTTGCGGCTAGCATGAGCTCGGTCTTCTTTTATCTTGGATTCTCTAACAGCACCACATCTGATTTATGAATTGCCCCCATCCATAGCCTCTGGTCAATTATCTTAGCAATCATTCCCGTGAACTACTTAGTGGCTGCCTCAATGATTTCCGATTTACAGATTATCTGATGTCTTGCCAAGTTTTCAATATCTCTCTCCTTTAACCTCAAAAGATCTTTAGCATCAACAAGTCAAAGGACAGTGTTACTATCTGAAAACTTGATTATGTTGGGTTTTGAGCATTCTAAAACTCCTATGGTGTACATGCAACCCTACAAACCTCGGATCTATGTTTTCTCTATTATACATGCAAATATTAACTATTCCAAGGTTTCATCCTAACTAGCATATTATGAAGCACCTATACTACAAAGTTCTAGTTAGATGACATACCTTTTGATGTAGCTTGATGTCTTCAAGCTTTAAGAGCTTAGCCCCAATAGTGTGGAAGCCTCAAATGGAATCACAAATCACCAAAACACCTTGGAAGAACTTGAGAGAATATGTATGCACACTAAAATCGGCCCACTCTTATTTTCACACACTTGTGCCAATTTTGTGAGCCAAGGACCCCTTTATATATTATGGAGGATTAGGGTTACATCCATGTAAACCCTAATACCCATGACCTTTCATTTACATAGGATCCATGGGTTAAAAGCTCCATGGACCATCCATGAAAGCTTAGCCCAACCTAAATGAACTTGGCCCATTCCATATATATAAGAGCCCATATTTAATTAGTTCTTTTTGATCACTTAATTAATTCTAAATTAATTCTTGATCAATACTAATTAAATAATATGATTCCATATTAATATATTAGAACTTATAATATATTAATATAAATCATAAAAATACTATTCTCAAAAGACTATCCATATAAATTGTGCCGGTGAAGTGCAACCCAAATGGACCATGTCGGGTCGGGTCAAGTACATACCAAATATAGTTATGGACTTACACATTAATCCAACAGTCTCCCACTTGGATAAGTCTAAAACTATTATTGAGTATGACTTAAAAACCTAACTGGCAATCGTAGCTCTTAAAGCCGCTGTCGAACTCTGACCTTCTCAATGACTTGTCCATTAGATAAGGGATCATATATTCCTCTATTCTAGATATCATATGGACTGATACATGGATTATAATCATTCACTCTGTCCATTTGTTGTTTCCCGATTTTCCATTCATGATGACTGACTGATTAAACAAATCAAATCAGTCCTGGCTTGGCCAAGCACTCACATGTCTCATCACTAAATCATCGAGGGGCCCACAGATATCGCTTTTATCCCGAAGGTAAAAGGAATGGATAGACTTCGTCTCATATGGCTTGTTCTACTACTTGTTGAATCATACACAAAGGCACGTTTTATAACATCGAGTTACCAATGCGTTTTCATGCAATCAATGTATAACCAACTCATAGTAACAACTCATATCTCTAGGTTTGAAGAATATAAGATATTATCATCTCATGATCACTCGTGATAAAATCCATGAAGTGATTCAAATGAGCGTGGGTTGAATCCAATACTCAGAACTTATGAGCACTCATGAGTGTTGTAGCACCACTTTGTCTAACATATTAGACCTCTACAAGCCAACCCATGACAATCTTGATTCATATCTACTTCCAACATATGACCGACTGTGGATAGTTTGAATAACTTAGTCATTCAAGAAGAATGACCTGGTTTATTCTGGAAGTCAAAACATGCAAAGTGAAACACAAGAATAATTGAATCTAATATGGTATCAAAACCTATGAATATAAATAAGACACTTTTATTTAGCACCATACTAATTATTCATTATTCATTGTTTCGGTTTCATGAACTTTATACTTGAATTAAAAATACTAGTTGTCCTATGCTCCAAGCATGTACACTATGTTTTTCTTAAACAATAGCTTTGCCATACACCAAGTATGCACTCTATGTTTGTCTATGATCCTTACTTTGTGAAATAAACCAATTGAACATAATTTCAATGATTCTAATTTCACACTCCCAAATCCTTATCGAAAAATGTGGGAATTTCAAATTCCTATCATTTATCGAAATCTGTTTAGATTTTAAACTTATATGCACTGACCCTCCTGTAATGAATATGTACAAAGTCACAAAGACTTGTCAACAGTCATTATAAGGTATTCCAATGGAGATTAACTCCATGGAAACTAAGTCTCATATTCAAAGTACATTGCTTTGGACATGCTTCTTGCATTAAGTTTTCTAATCTTACATAGATAACTTCCACCTATGGAGACAACTCCATATTCTCATTTTGACTATCACTTCTGAACAAGAGATGCCTCTTTTCAGAATATGTCAATATGGTCCTTCCAAAATTAGCACTATACTTCCAACTGTCCCTGAGCAACCAATCTTTGGTAAACCTTAGATTGTCCTCGACAATTGCTTAATCATTTTAGTCATATCCAATTCTAGACCTTTTCCCTTCTTAATGCCTCTGGGCATTTGGAAAAATTTAGAAATGACAAATATTATAGCACATGCAATCGATCCTGTACCCAAAGCAAATGGTACACGATTCATGATGTCTCACATAAAGACATGATTCTAGACCAGTCTTTTGGTACAATATTTTTATTTGCCATGTTTTCAAAATTTGACTATGAAGAGGGATGCCGTAATCATAATCAAATTTTTAGAACGCAATATATAGAATTTCCTTAAGTTGAACCAATCCAACATGAAATTCATATATATATTCTTGATTAAAGATGATTAAGGTCTCAATCTAAGCCTTTAGAACTGAAATGAAGTATATCCTCTCCCTTAATTATAGCAAAAGAACTTTTTCAATCCCTGCAGCCTCACGAATTGAAACTTTTGTTTTCTATAATTAACATTGCTAACTTGCAACACTAACAATAATTATCATGCTCCCACTAACATGATGATTATTAGCATAACACTTATGCTCCCACTAGCTTTGACATGTACTCAGAAATCAGCTGGACTTCTAGAAATCAATACTTTATTGACTTTCTTACCAAAGTTCAGATTTCTGATACGAGATGCTTTGATAAAACTTTATCAAAATCACACACCTTTCCTTAGATAGCATGCATGTGTGTCTAAACAATTTCAGAACTATGAAAAGGGATGTCGTAATCATAGTCTCAATTGTTTTGACCTTTTGCCATCTGCTTCAAATCTACTTGGTGGAAGTGTTTCCTCACCATCATTTTCATGAATCGGAGAGAAACCTTATGACCCTTAGATTTTATGGTGTATGTGTTCTTATCCATGTGAATCGTCAAAACCGTAGTCACAAGACAAGGATAATGACAAATCCAAACTCATATGGACTGAACTTATGCAATCTTAACTTCTTGCCACCTGGCAGTACAGGGCCTGCCATTGCTTTCAAGTTGTTATGCAACCAATTGAGAACTTTCAGAACTCCTATGCAAAGCCAACTTTAACTGGAATGGGCATAGAATATGTCAACACGACAGGTTATAAACCGCAAGTCGTGTGCTAGTGAAGAACCTCAGGTTTTATTCTTGATTAGTTCTTGAAATTATTTTTAGGATCTTTAAGACTCACACTATCCTCTTGACATATAAGACTATCTTGCCAAATATTCAAGAGATAGTGCGGATTCTTTATCAAGACAAACATTTCACACAATTGGCCTTAGTTGGTCTTTGTTTTATCCAAAACATCACAACTTACCAATTTCAAATGTACAAGAGTAGGACACTTTTACTCTTACATTTGAAAAGTGTTTTAAACCTTTCTTTAAGATATGTCACTCAAGTTACAATCTTGGAGTATGACTCTAAGAATTGTTTTGGAACAAAGTATGACTCATCTTCCTGATCTAACCATTTCAACAATTCATGACCCCTCTTCTTAGTCATAAGAATGCACTAAGATGACCTTTAGAGGAGTAATTGTGATATGATTTCTAAATCATTAATATGATCACAAACATGATTCTAAAGTACTCTCCCATCTTTTCAGATTTGAGAAACTTTTATCTTTCTGCCTAATTTGATTCTTCCCATTCGTTCTGCCATACATTGAGACTTTTCCAATGTTTCAGAATTATACTTAAACTTGTAAGTATAACCATATTTACTAAACTTTAGTAATCAAATAGTCTTAACGAGCTTTGTGGTGGACATGACCAGTGCACAAGAATGTGTACTCGATCCCTTTAGTCCTTCACTTGACTCACACATCCATGTGAACAAGTAATTAGTCTTGATTGTCCAATGCTTGAAAGTTCTCATTCATCATACTATTTAACTTGCATGATTCCAAGTTTCGGTCCAATTGAAACTTGGGCGATGAGGAACTTTCTTGATTTGGTAAATTTAGACACTACCACAAATGAAAGAATCAAATCCATTTTCCAATATTGCTGTCAGTGGAATCATATAAGCAACAATTTTCCACAAATGCCATTGTAAGGATACTTCAAATAAACAAAATTAAACAATTTTCTTTTATTTTAAAACTTTGCGGAAAAACTTATCCTTACAATCCACATTGAAAATTGTTGTTATCTATTCCTTAGCAATATATCATAACTTCTTAAGCAACTGTTCAAAATTCTGATGCGATCGAAATCCACCTTCGCGATTAGAATCAGCATATACTTCCTTTAAGATTTCTCTCTATTCTTTGATTCTTAAAACATCAACATGTGACCCAGTCACATCATGTAATGAGGATCTCAGAATAGAACTTAATAGAGTTAGATAATGGGCTCTACCTGATGTAGAGTCAAACATATTGACTTTAACATCCTTAGGTAAATTTGGCAGCTTTGCAATCAACGCCCCTTCCTTTGGCAAAATAAACATATGGACCCTTTGGTAACGGGACTATCTCAGACTTAGCCTTTCTCTTTACCATTTGGTCAACCGGGTTGACTATGGCCAATCCCTTTCCATTGGGAAGAGAATGCTTTTTCTGGATTTCCAGTGTCACCATTGTCACTGTCCATAAAGTTTTTGGGAAGTTCATCTTCTAATCAAATTTGCTTCACTATCGTTCCAAATCATTGCTGATTCAGCAGCACCAAGCAAATAGATATGATCATTAAGGTTCATGTCATAGTCTGTATCATAATAGTCCCAAAGGAACTCACTATGTGACTTAGAAAGTGATTCAACATCCAACTTTCTCAAGACTTTGAAACCCAACTCTCCCGGCTTGTCAATATGTGACTTCATCTCTAAGATGTGATGACACATAGACCTTGCTTGCCATTAGGGCTTGAGTGACCTTGAACTTGTGGGTTAGGGAGAATAATTGGAGGAGGTGGAGGAAGTAAAGTTCCAAGAGATTTGGGAAGATCATAGATGTCTGAACTCGACATCTTTTGGGAGATATTCAAGATAGTTGATCTAAAGTCCTTAATATAACACCCAATATTAAATATTAAGGCTAGGATCCAACAACCTATTTATAACTGGAAGAGGGATGCCGTAATCTGAGTTATAAAATAGTTGAAGGTAGGTAAATGACGATTTACCAATTTCCACCATGAAAAACGAAATAATTTAATTTGGTTTTTACTTGGATTTGAAACTCCTAGATCTTTTGAGATTCACTGAACTTTTCAATGGCATGTTTCAATCTCGAGTGTGCCCTTCAGGCTTTGTGACTGGGATGCCGAGGATCACAAAACAAGGTGTGAAGTAACCATGCAAATATACTTGGTACCCTTACTATTTACCCCTCAATCGATGTGCCTGTTAACCACACGAGCTCCACCGATACTATGATAAATATTAAGTTACCCTTTGCCTACTTTGTTAAATCCAGGTTAGTGTGCCAGTTAACCACACACGCTCCACTAACGGTTTAAACAAAGTGCAAAGTGTAATTTCATGGATTAGCACCTTATTCACATTTTCCTAAGTAACTAAGATTGGGAATTAATAAAAGGTTTAGTTACTTAGTATTTATCATTAATACTTTTAATGAAGGGAGAATTATAGTCATTGTCCTACCTGTTCGGCTAACGACCCTCCACAAGTCAAGGAAGCGGTGGGTGAGAGTGGACACCCATTAAGCTGCCATTTTATAGGCAACAACCTTATACCCCCCCTTATAGACCGGCTTCGTGAATGAGGCCTACTAATGGTAAGACGACTTTCTCTTATACATATAATATATTAAACTTTTTATATTATATAGTATAAGGGTGTATTTTAGACATTTAAAAAACTTGATGGTTTAATCTATTAGTTAAACTAGACTTTTAATTTAATTAAACTCAAACCATATATTTATGGATTTAATAATACTCTTTTAATTAAACGCTTTAATTAACTATTAATAAAGTCCATAAGAGTTAATTTGAACTATTCAACAAAACATCATAATTCCAATTATTAAACTCAAAATTAAAACCATTTAATTAATTGTTTAAGTTATGAACCCAAGAGTTTTAGAATTCAATTCTTTTTTTTTCATAAAAAACTTTTCTCAAATTCCAAAACTTGAGGGCAAGTTTTGTAATTCTTGAAAACCTTTGGATTCCATAACTTATGGAATTAATGGTGTTTTATGATGAAACTTTCCATGTTCCATAACTTAAGAACAAGTTATGAAATTCTTTAAAACATTAACACCAAATTTTGTAACTCCATAAAAATTTTGAATCAATTTTTTTTTTAAAAAAAAAACTTTCATATCCATAACTTATGGAAGTTTCAAAAACCCTTAAGATCACAACTTTAAAAAAAACTTTTGAGCTCCAAAATTTTATGACAAAATTTGTAACTCCTTAAAACATTTAGATCAAACTTTTAAAACTAATAAAATAATCATATCATTTTATCTTTTACTAAATTTGACCTAATTCAACTCATATAACAAATGATTCAAATTTTACAAATAATTCGTTTTTCACAAAACAAGTAATTATCTTAAAATTTGACAAACGTCATATTTTTTTTTTCTTTTTTTTTCCAACTTGAAAATAAAACATTTGCATCAATATAACAGAAAACAACCCATGGCTCTGATACCACTGTTGGGTTTTGAGCATTCTAACACTCCTATGGTGTACATGCAACCCTATAAACCTTCGATCTATGTTTTCTCTATTATACATGTAAATATTAACTATTCCAAGGTTTCATCCTAACTAGCATATTATGAAGCACCTATACTACAAAGTTCTAGTTAGATGACATACCTTTTGATGTAGCTTGATGTCTTCAAGCTTTAAGAGCTTAGCCCCAATAGTGTGGAAGCCTCAAATGGAATCACAAATCACCAAAACACCTTGGAAGAACTTGAGAGAATATGTATGCACACTAAAATCAGCCCACTCTTATTTTCACACACTTGTGCCAATTTTGTGAGCCAAGGACCCCTTTATATATTATTGAGGATTAGGGTTACATCCATGTAAACCCTAATACCCATGACCTTTCATTTACATAGGATACATGGGTTAAAAGCTTCATGGACCATCCATGAAAGCTTAGCCCAACCTAAATGAACTTGGCCCATTCCATATATATAAGAGTCCATATTTAATTAGTTCTTTTTGATCACTTAATTAATTCTAAATTAATTCTTGATCAATACTAATTAAATAATATGATTCCATATTAATATATTACAACTTATAATATATTAATATAAATCATAAATATACTATTCTCAAAAGACTATCCATATAAATTGTGTCGGTGAAGTGCAACCCAAATGGACCATGCCGGGTCGGGTCAAGTACATACCAAATATAGTTATGGACTTAGACATTAATCCAACAGATTACTGCAGTGGCTGTGACCTCATCAAAAGACCAGAATTCCATCCGATCCAGATATCCATCTTGAAAGTGTTGAGGGATTGGAATTTCTTTTAACTGTTTAGTAGCAGGCCATAACACCATCTTCATTGGTTCGTTTGTTTTGGGATCGAGCACCTCCGGATGTCTTCTAATCATAGAGTTAGCTGTCATCATTCCAGAGAATTTTTCTTTGACCTATCGCTCCAAAAATAACTTAAAATTGAAAGCCTGAGGGTCCTTGGAGGGATTGTGGAATGAAGCATTTGAGAGTTCTGTAAGATCGACTTTTGTCCAAGAACAAAAGTCGTTAGTAATATTGTAGTATTCAGGAGAACCAATGTTCCTCTTCACCAACCACAGTTTTAAATCAGCATGATATCCCCACATCTTAATTCCCGATCGATTGTTATACTTGTCACCAAACCTCCGTTTTTCAAGATCAGTCACAGTGAGTTGATGTTGGTCTGCACTTCGATTCTCATCAGAGTTCTTCATAAACAACCATCCTTCTTTCTCTTCAGCAATAACTTTTCTCTTAGCATGCTTGATAGTAATTCGAGGATTGGCATTGACGGGCTCAGTTTCGAATCGATCGACAATTCGTGTGGTTCTGGGAGGTGGAGGATCCACAGGGTTGTCATTTTGAGAGGGCTGGACAGGGACACTAGAAAGACCTTCAGTGGTTGCAGGCAGATCCACTGATGACTTGAATTTGTCACCAAGTTCTTCATAAATATTATTCTTCAAGTCATAGTAGCATGTAGTCAAATCTCCAAGGTGATTTTGGAGATCAGTTGTTTGCATTGATTTGGCCCTGTTATCAGCTTCAACATCTAAAAGACGAATGTCAAGATTACGAATCAAAACATCTTTTTCAATGACCATCTGTTTCAACACACCAATCTCAACCTTGAGCTCTGTGTTGGAAGGCTCAACTCCTAGGATCTACCTTCCTCAATAGATATGCCTTTTTCACGAGGAGGAAGGCATGTTGCTTCTAGTGCTTCTAAGGCCTGCGCAAGTCTCTCAGAAGCGATGTCATGATCAGGCCTTTGGAGGGAGGAACCTCTAGCAGCTGAAGAACTCCCTGCTTCAAAGATGGTTCTTGGTCCTTCATGATCAGGAGCAGTTGAAACTGTTGGAGTAGTAGCTGATGTGGTAATTGTAGGCTGAATGGGTGAGGTCTAATCCCGAATTAGCACCCCCGGCCTCGGATAATGTCTTCTTCTCTTCAATGAAGGCTGGGAGGTATGTGTCACATGCGGATCACTCACAGATGGCGTAGGAATTGGAACATCAACATTAAGGGGAGGAATCATCGATGCTGCATTCGTATCAATTAGAATACTGACCATTTGTTCAGAGGTAGGAGGCGTAGCTTCTTGAATATTATCCACTTCCCGTGTCTCTGTTGTCGATTGAGCAATTTCATAGACACCGTCAAAGAAGGAGTCAAGGTCCTAATTTGTTGTACAATAGTTATCCATAAACTCAAAATTCATTTCCACATCATCATGTCTAGCCAGGTTACCACCAAAAATTGAGTCATCATCATTGAAACCCTCATCATTACCATCATTATCACCATCACCACACGTGTCTTGACTCTTGTTGATGTCACTCTGTACCTCCACATTGATCATGGTGTCATGTTCCTCTGCTACAATTACAACAGGAGGAACTCTTTCTTGTTCATGCTCTGAGACGGTAATGACATCGTCTTCAGATTCCAAGTGGTCAGAGGAATCACTGGACTCGGATGCATCATACAATTCAACAAACGCCCCAAACTTCACCAAAGGTTATTTTCCTTGGAACATAAATTTACCCTTACGTTTCTGTTTAGTTAAACCAATGGTGTTTGACCCGAGGGATTTCATGTCTAAAGTTTCTCCTGTCTTTTCAATCTCCGGGAATTGGTTGTTGATGAGCAGCTGAATGAACCTTGGGTACATGAGAAATTTATCTCTTGTCTTTCCATTAATATTCCCGATAAGTTCATCAAATATGAACTTGGAAAAGTTGAAATCAAGTCCCGCAGCAAGAGCGGCGATTGCACCTGTGTTCAGTAAAGAGATTTCATGCGCTCCAGATCTCCTTCCCGAGATGCAGCTCACAAAGTCATGAGCTAGAAACCTCCGGTATGGAGGTAACAGCTTCTTAAGGGTTGGAGGAAATACTCCTTCATATCCCATTTTATTGAGGAGTTCTTGAGCTTGATCCATTTCAATCTCAGTCACGAAACTTGGTTGGTCTTCAATTCTCAGAACCTCCCGGATGATCTGCTCTGTTGCAATGACCTTGTTTCCTTTAACAGTAGCTTCCACAGACTTTGAGCCATCATTCCCCTTTTTCACTACAGCAGTCTTCCAGAAGTCTTTAATTAAGTTTTGGTAGATCACTGGATTTAGAGTCAGAGCAGTAGCTAAGCAGCATTTCTTCAAACCATGGATCATGGACTTGAAATCACCATGGGCTGCTGGTGGGTCAACCAAAAATATAGCTAAGTTCTGACTTTCTGCAAACTTGAGGTCAGCCATTCTTGATCTGCAATTAAGAATGCCAAGTGAGAAAACAATTTATTTAAGCAATTAAGTATGGGTTTTACTCAATTATCAATTAATTTAGGCTTTTATAGGTGATTAATATATATATATATATATATATATATATATATATATATATATATATATATATATATATATATATATAGGGATTTATGTTCACAAATTTGGGTTTACGACTAGAGAGGGTGTGTACGGCCGTAAACCCTTCAATGGCCGTACACCCTTCAACTGGTTGTAAACCGTTCAAGTGGCCGTAAACGCCGAACAGTTCTATTTCTTTGATTTCACCCTCGATTCACGGTTGATTTTGTGTTAGATTAGCATCTTGGAGATCCTAATGAGCATACTTACACGATTAAACAAACAATTTCGATTAAAAACACAGATTTACGATGGATCGATGAACAGCAGTGAGAGGATTCCGGGAGTAGTTTACGGCCACAAAAGGAAAAATGAGAGTAAAAGGTGTTTACAGCCGGACACAGCACTATATATACCCGAACCCAAGACCCGGTCCAAAAACCATGGACTACAACCTAAAATGCTTCAAAAATTTAGCCCAATACCCAAAACAATTAAAAAATAATGCATTTTGAGGACTAAAAAAAAATAAAATAAAATAAAAATAAACCAAATTCTAAAAATTAAACTAAACTATTTTTTAAAAATTTTAATTTTTGAAATTTAGCAAAATGAAAATAAAAATAAAAATAAAAATAATAAAAATTGAAATTAAAAGGTATTAACACTAATTTCACCTCAACTAACGCTAATAATATTTTTGTGATATTGGGATCAAAGTTTTTAGACAGTCTTAATCCGTTTATCAGTACCTCTATCTTCATGTCTTGATCTGGTCGATCGCCAGTATTGAGGTCCACTTAAACAAGAAAGATTGTGACAAATTTTTGACATACTACAAATGACAAGGCATTGTGACCTTACGTTTCTAAATAAGATTCCTAGAGACCATTCATCTGATGACAACCAAAGATATTAGTGTCCACCTAAATTGAGCAGCGAGATCTACAGACAACCTAGTGATTTGTTCAATTTTAAATGTACTAGAACATGTTTCCCGCTTCCTAACATACCCTGATAATCAGGAACTTCCAAAGTACTCCTTACTTTTGTTGAGCAGACAATGATTATGGGAGAAGTCAGATTTAGAATGCATATGTTGTACACCCAGGTCATATCTCTTCCAATCTCGTAGAGGGTGAAGCATATGACTAACCAGATTTAGAGGGATTGAGAAGTAGAATGGTACATATGATGTGTACAAGGTCGGATATATTTCAATCACGCAAATGAGACAACATATGGCTAACAGATAGGAAAAATTACATAGATAGAAGATGCAGAGAAATAGAATTGCATATGTTGCAGTCCAGGTCGGATGTATTTCAATCACATAGAGGAGGCAACATATGACTAACACAAGGAAAGCAAGAAAATAACATTCTACAGATGTACTTTATCGGAATTCCCCAGTCGCCCCATCAATACCAGAATTAAGGATAGAGTCCATACATCGAGGAAGAGTTAAACCACGGTTCTAGATACGAATTACTTTAGTGTGACCGGTGGATTCTCATCTATATCTCCCTACTCAATCTACCCAAGCGTCGTATTGTCAGGCTAAACGGAACTATCTAAGTTAAGATTTGTCAAGTCTCTAGATTCCTTATGTTCATCTATGCCAAGTCAAGTCCATTCAAATCTTTCGTGCCTACCAGTGCATCGAATACAGAGCCTAGAGAATTCAACTTTGGTACATTACACAGATTCAAATTGCTTGTTATCACATGAATATATCACTTCCCAACACAACACTTACAGAAGTGCAATTGTTTTTCGAATTTTTTTTTTTTTTTTTTTAATTTTTGTATGATTTTTCCCCCTAAATTTGTGCATGGGTGAGAATGAAAATTAAATGCGCAAATTTAACTAACCTAAAACAAAAATTAGTCCTCAAAGCGTATCATTTTCAAAAATCCCACAAGCACATCGAATTGAGCTTTGTTGAACGGTTTTGTGAACAGATCTGTCACATTATGAGCAGTGGGAACTTGTTCTAACCGAATGAGCGAACGCTCATAACAGTCTCTGATAAAATGCACTTTGATGTCGATGTGATTGGTTTTCGAGTGTTGGACCGGATTTTTAGCAATTTGAATTGCAGCTTCATTATCACAAAAAATAGGGGTTTCTAGAAAATTCAAACAATAATACATGAGTTGATGATGTATCCAGATAACTTGAGAACAACAAGTAGAGGCAACTATGTATGCCGCCTCTACCGTTGAGGTTGAGACTGTATGTTGTCTCTTACACTGCCATGACATCACCCTATCTCTAAGAAATTCACATCCCCCCGACGTTGATTTCTTGTCAAGCTCACAGCCTCCACAATTACTATCAATACCAGATGTACTTTATCGGAATTCCCCAGTCGCCCCATCAATACCAGAATTAAGGATAGAGTCCATACATCGAGGAAGAGTTAAACCACGGTTCTAGATACGAATTACTTTAGTGTGACCGGTGGATTCTCATCTATATCTCCCTACTCAATCTACCCAAGCGTCGTATTGTCAGGCTAAACGGAACTATCTAAGTTAAGATTTGTCAAGTCTCTAGATTCCTTATGTTCATCTATGCCAAGTCAAGTCCATTCAAATCTTTCGTGCCTACCAGTGCATCGAATACAGAGCCTAGAGAATTCAACTTTGGTACATTACACAGATTCAAATTGCTTGTTATCACATGAATATATCACTTCCCAACACAACACTTACAGAAGTGCAATTGTTTTTCGAATTTTTTTTTTTTTTTTTTTAATTTTTGTATGATTTTTCCCCCTAAATTTGTGCATGGGTGAGAATGAAAATTAAATGCGCAAATTTAACTAACCTAAAACAAAAATTAGTCCTCAAAGCGTATCATTTTCAAAAATCCCACAAGCACATCGAATTGAGCTTTGTTGAACGGTTTTGTGAACAGATCTGTCACATTATGAGCAGTGGGAACTTGTTCTAACCGAATGAGCGAACGCTCATAACAGTCTCTGATAAAATGCACTTTGATGTCGATGTGATTGGTTTTCGAGTGTTGGACCGGATTTTTAGCAATTTGAATTGCAGCTTCATTATCACAAAAAATAGGGGTTTCTAGAAAATTCAAACAATAATACATGAGTTGATGATGTATCCAGATAACTTGAGAACAACAAGTAGAGGCAACTATGTATGCCGCCTCTACCGTTGAGGTTGAGACTGTATGTTGTCTCTTACACTGCCATGACATCACCCTATCTCTAAGAAATTCACATCCCCCCGACGTTGATTTCTTGTCAAGCTCACAGCCTCCACAATTACTATCAGCAAAAGAATATAAATCAAATTCAGAATTTTTCGGGTACCAAAGACCCAATTTTGGGCTGCCTTTAAGATACCGAAAGATTCTTTTGACAGCAATAAGATGTGAAAGTTTAGGATTAGCCTGGTATCGTGCGCATTGACAAACCGCGAACATGATGTCGTGCCTGCTTGTGGTTAGATACATCAACGATCCGATCATCGATCTATAGTCAGTCTGATCTACAGACTCGCCTTCAATATATGGAGTCAACAGGGGTCTCTCGACCATCTGCGTGTGTGACACCAGTCAAATTTAGGTCAAAAATAAATTGATCAATAATCGTGATTGGGATGAACCTTGTGGTAGAGATTGTAACAAGGTTTCCAAAAATATAAAGACCGCTGAAATCCGAGTTATAACGAAGAAGTTATGACCAATCAAAGATCCGCGACAAAACCGACAAAACACAGTTCAGTGTAAAAAGTGAATTTTTGATAGAAGGCTTTTAAGCCTTAACAATCTAAATGAAAGTTGTAGAATATGTTAAACCAAGAACTTTCATAAAAAGAACGTAAAAATCTGACTTCATATGAGGAAGTTATGATTTTTCTAAGTTTCGGTTTAGCAGTAGACAGCTAAAAATTCGAAATATAAATCAATCGATATTTAGCCGACACAACTTAAACGACAATCGAAGGTCTCATAAAAAGTACTAAAATGGTAAAAAGACAGACGAAAACGGACGTCGGATAAAGAAGTTATGAATTTTTAAAGGATTTCCTGTCCCGGTCTGTTAAAATTAATAATATTTTAAAATAAATTCAAAATTAGCCGACGAAGTCTAAACGAAACTCGTAGAGTATAATTTTACCTATGCGTGCATATAAAGAACGCCAAAAATGGAGCTCGTTTGCGAAAGTTATGAATTTTGCAAGTTTTTGGCACGAAAATCGAGAAATGTTGAAAATCGGGAAAAATCGCATGGACCGTCTTCGGCCACGTCACCCTCGCATGCGAGGCTTCCACGTGTCCACTACGTGTCATCTGCTGATTGGACCAAAGTCTCGCGTGGCACCTCCTGATTGGACCGAAGTTCGGTCCACTCCTGATCTGACACCACCGAGGAAGCTTCCGAGACCGCCTCCAGCTTCGCTTCTCCTTCTGACGCGTGGCTGCTGACTCCCCTTCGCCTTCGCCAGCTGTCCGAACCGAAGCCATCCCCTTGCCACCTATCCGAACACGCGGCTGCTCCTCCTTGCTTCGGATCCGAGGCTGCGGCCTATATAAGGCATGCGAGACTCTCCGGTTCTTAAGCCATTTTTCACCATTTTTGCTCCTTTTTCACCCCTTTCACTTCCTTAACCTCACAAACAACCCCCAAGGCCCCGATATCATATCTAAAACCCGAAGCAAGCCCCGAAGCCCTGGAATTCTCGAGAAGCTAACCTCTTTCCAGTCAAAGTGTTGCCCGCATAAAGCCCGGTTTTTACTCAAAAACTCGCGGTTTCTTCGAGAATAATCATCTATAGAAACCAAACGCTGCCCAAATCACCACTTATCAAGTGAATTCATACCCCTATAATCTACCTTTTTAATGGTTTTTAAATGCTTTTTTAGGGGGGGGATACAAGTTGAACACAATATAAATTGTGTTAATAATTGTATGTGATAATAATCACACAAAGGGTTTACTTATGCTTTTAAGGATTACCAAATACTTCCAAAATGACTTAAGGCCATGTTAAATCTTTAAAGTCATGTAAACTCCGTTAAATTCTTTGAAAGAGGTTTTATAAATATATAAATAAGATTTGAAGGGCTTAGGACTAATGAATTATCTTATTTCCTTTTCCTTGTTTGGATGTGGAATTAAGGTCGTGTTATTTGTCTGAAGGTCGTTTCCTTCTTAATTATATATATATATATATATATATATATATATATATATATATATATATATATATATATATATATATATTATACATATATGAATATAAAAGGTTACTTCATTCGGTATCATTACCTTTGTATCATGCTAAGCAAAGGTGTTCATCCATGAGAAATCATGCTAATCAGATAGAACATATAAATTATAATAGGTATAATTTATGATTCAAAACTAAATATACAAGTATGATTCACGATTTTATACTTTCCAAGGAAATTACCAACAATTCATTTATCTATACCAGCATATGTATAATACTTTTTGTATAAGGATAATATATTAAAGAAGTAATAATACATCATACCAGGTTTGCATTAACAATGGTACAATACAACGTACCAGGGTTAGCAATCACGGGGTAATAATACATCATACCGGGTTTGCATTAACAAGGATACAAATACAACGTACCAGGGTTAGCAATCACGGGGTAATAATACATCATACCGGGTTTGCATTAACAAAGGTACAATACAACGTACCAGGGTTAGCAATCACAAGGTAATAATACATCATACCGGGTTTGCATTAACAAGGGTAAAAATACAACGTACCAGGGTTATCAATCACGGGGTAATAATACATCGTAAATCTCGTTGAAACAATAAATTTGTGAGACTCTTCATGGTGTACTTATACTAAGTACGACCTTAAGTCCTGACTTATTACCCAGAGTCTCCTGTAGGGAGAGTGTGAATTTGTGTATAGATCTATATGGGACTGACAATCCCGCACCTTCACTGTTCGCTACAGTTTGGCTGGCGGGCCTAGGGTGTCAAATGTCACTCCGTTTCCGACGCCTGAAGAACGTCGAATCAGGCACATCAGTCATATTACTATGGTTAATAGAACTCACATGGATAAAACAACGAGTAAATTACTAAGTAATATACTTCTCTTAAAACAGTAAGAAAAGATAATTACATCCTGACCAAATATACATTCTGTTAGTTTTTACTTACAGTATGGAAAATATACTTGTAATTCTGGTTTTGGAAGATTTAAAACCACAAAGTAGTATTATGGATAATATAATATTTTCCAGGATTAATACTAATGTTTTACTATAGAACAGATATAACTAAGAATACTTTTACAAATGAAACGGTTTATGGGATTAAACCGCTTTTACAAATGAAACGGTTTATGGGATTAAACTACTTTTACAAATGAAATGGTTTATGGGATTAAACCACTTTTACAAATGAAACGGTTTATGGGATTAAACTACTTTTACAACTGAAACGGTTTATGGGATTAAACTACTTTTACAAAGGAAACGGTTTATGGAATTAAACTACTTTTACAATTGGAACTTAGTTATTCACTGTAAACTAGTATAACATAAACGACCTTTAGTGGTTAATTCTATAATTCCTTAGTTTTTAAATCAGAGTTATACATAAGTAATATCCGATTAACAGTGAAATGTGCGACTTCCGCCTTACATCCTGTTCCTTGTTTGGTTGTAGGCTTAAGGCAGATACACCCATTTAACTTTCCATTCGATATTAGGTTATATATAATTAGTATAAACTAAGTAATTGTAGAGGGAACTATTGAGGTTATCAGTTTATCACCTCAGGAAATATAGGATTTTCTGGAGGAACCAGCGAACTTTTCCAAGAACTTAGAGTATACTTTATAGAACTAAAATACTTATGAACTCACCAGCTTAAATGCTGATCTACTCTTTCAAAACAACTTGTATTCTCAGGAATCCGTTAGACAGGTACACTACTGAAGCTTTTGAGAAGACTACCTAGTACCGTACCGCGACTCTTATCTTCTACTTTACCTACTTTGGTGTTTGAATATGTAATGTTTAAACACTTATGTAAAACTTATACTTATTAATGCAATGGTTGTTTGTACTTTGATTACTATATTGCATGTGTTGTGATACTTACATGAAGTCCTCCTCCCCCGAACGTTTCCGCCGTTCTGGTTTGGGGGTGTGACAGCGTCAGTGCATGTTTTGCGTCTCGAAACCTGAACTTCTCTAGCATATATTCAACATACTTGGCTTGATGTATCAGGAGTCCGGTTGAGTCTTGTTTGAACTGAAGCCCCAAAAACATGGTCATCTCCCCCAGAGAACTCATCTCGAACCTGTTCTTGAGCACTCTTTCGAACTCCTTGCATAGTTGTGCACATGTTGACCCGAATATGATGTCATCGACGTAGATTTGAACAAGAATTTGATCGATACCAACATGCTTAATGAACAAGGTTTGATCGATCATCCCCCATGAATAACCATGCTTGAGCAAGTGCTTCGTAAGAGTTGCATACCACGCCCTTGGAGATTGATGTGACCCGTATAAAGCCTTGTCCAACTTGTAGACGTGATTCTGAAACTTCGAATTGAAAACCCAGGAGGTTGATCAACATAGATTTCTTCCTTCACATCCTCGTACAGGAAGGCAGTCTTGACGTCCATCTGGTAAACCGTGAAGTTCATGTAGGAAGCATACGCGAGGAAAATGCGAATAGCCTCCAAGAGAGCTACTGGAGCATTGTGACAATCCGAAATTTCTATCTTGTACTGTTATTCAAATCATTCAAAGTCAGACTCATTTCTGACACTTTCTAGCTTTGTTTTGAGTCTTATGAGTCCCGTAAGTTCACCCGACACAAAAAGTGGCCAAACACTCCAACTTAAGGAGTATACGGCCGCACACTTGGGTGTGCGGCCGCACACCCCTCCTCCGGCAGCACACACTCGTCTGGCAGCACACTCATGTCTATATGATAGAGTCTTGGCCTTCATTCAATCCTTTTCACCCTCCTAGACCAGAAATCGTTTTCTCTCAAGTAGCTCCTGATTTTTCAGCTAGATCTTAAAGTGGTAAGTGTTTCTATCCTTTGATTTGTTGATTCCTTACTCAATCTAGTGTAAATCACTGATTTCATCCATGAAATCACTCCATTTTGGTAGATCTTCAAGTGTTCTTAAGTTTAACCAAGAACACCTACTAAGTTCTTGGGCTCCAAACACCCCCATACGCTTCTACATTGTAAGTACGCTACTCCTGCATGTTATTAGCTATATTCGAGCCTTAGAAAATGTCCAGAACTCTATCTGCAACGAGTGTGCGGCCGCACACACTCATGTGGCCGTACACCCCTTATCTTAGTGCTTTAAGGCCTCAAACTCAACTTGTATGCTAGCACATGAGCAAAGACACTTAGGGGATACAAGATATGACCTTGGAAATATGTTTTTGACCATTTTTACTAGGAGTGTGCGGCTGCACACTCCATTTCCGCACACACCTGGCCGCACACCCAATGGGCAGCACACCAGGTGGCCGCACACGCCCATGTACGACCGTACACCCAATTTATGCAAGTTTTGATGCTTCTAACACTTAAATCTAAGTGTTTTCCAAGTCCTAGGGTGTTTTCCTTTCATGATTAGTTGTATAAAGATTAATCATATACATATATGTGCCTATATATGCTTATTAGGATCCGTTGTTGTTGAGACCCATTTTTATAACGAACGGTGAATGCGGAAGTAGGATATCTCGAGATTAATCGTGTTTTTTGTAAGTATGAACACGAAGAACATATTATGAGTTCATAAGAAAAGACTAAGAACAAGAGAGAATAATCATAATATTGCATGAAGAACATGGTGAGAGAGAAACTCTCCCTGGGTGGGAGAACCCACCACTTTTCTATCTCTCTCTAGATTACATTGTTAGAAAAGTAATCACTTAGAAAAGTAAAATGAGCTAGCTAGCTAATAAGATATGACAAACTCTCCCTTTATATAGGAGGGAGAGTATTTACACCATAAATACAATAAAGGGAAAATACAACCTAATAAACAATCATTATTTGTGGAGCATTTCCATGCACCAACATTCTCTCCCTAAATGCTTACAAATTATGAGAGATCCAATAAGTGATACATGGCTATAATACAGTAATCCAACTAGCAAGTATGGTAATAAAATGAAATCAAGTGATGAAATGTCTCTGAAACTCTGAAGTGTCTCTGAAACTCTGAAGTGTCTGTGAAGTCTGAAACTGGCCATGAATCTCTAACAATGAAGGTCTTCGGCTTCAAAGCACAACCAATGAAGCAGAAAAAATAAGATCCAAATCTTCAAACCAGTCATAATCACCCGAAGAAGGAGGTCACCATGAGCAAGTAGAAGATCCAATAAAAGAAACACTTCGGCTTCAAAAGTCTGAAAAACATCTCGAGTTCTCGAATCATAATACACCAAAATTCTTCAAAGAATAACTTGCTAAAAATGTGAAGCATCCATAAAATGAAGTCCGGATAAAAATAATGTGAGTCCAAAAACGTGGTCCAGCAATGCCGAAAATTTGATCCAAGGACCAAAAATAAGTGCCAAGATAATATTAGTCTTCAACATATCACAAATCCAAACTCGTGAAACCATAAGATCTGAATCGGATGCAAACACAAAATCATCCAGTGGTAGAGTCCGAATAATAAATAATCTGAATCGGAAAACATCGAGTAATGCCAAAAATTTGATCCGTGAAGACCAAAAAGAAGTGTCACATCGCATCACTAAATAAATAATCGTCTTCAGAAGTCTTCAAAATCCAAACTCAAACAATCATAATAACCAAATTCGGATGATATTCTCTCCCTATTTTTGATAACCAATGACCGGATATCAAAAATCAACAAATCATCGGATGGAGAGTGTCGGATACCAAGAGCTTTTAGAGAAGCTCTCCCTAGATGTATGAAGGGTCTCAATAAGAAACGAGACAGAGTAAAAGAGATACTCTTGCGGTCATGAGGAGGCGGGTGACATAGTTGCTGAACCTGTGCTTAGAATAATCTGTTGTGCCAAAAATATATCCAAATACCCAAACTGCGGTGTCGGAACACTTGAAGTGGTCTTCAATAGAAAGTAAAGTCCACATGCTCAAGATACATGATTCGTCAACCAAAAATCAAGAGCGACAAGTCATAATATCCCATAAAGTGAAGAATGCGAAACAACTTTGTTGATCAATCGCCGTTGCGGTGCAAGCATCACAAAAAAAATAATATGAAGTCCGACTGTGGTAGGAGTATTCTTCCAATAATAACCGGCATGAAATGAACCAATGTGACAATCTAAGGTTCGTGGCAAAAATTGGTGTTAAAAAAAATAATTTGGTAATAAAAAAATGGCTAAATAAAAATAATTGGTAAAAAAAATAATTGGCAAAAAAAAAATTATTTAATTGAAAAAAAAATTAATGCAGAAAAAAAACTGAATAAAAAAAAAGTCTTGAAAAAAAAAGGGTTTAAAAAAAAAGAGGGGAAAAAGGAGGGGAGGGGAGGAAAAAGAAGGTGGAAAGGAGGGGGAGGAGGAGGAAGAAGGAGGGTGGAGAAGAATGCGGGTTGAAGGAGGAGAGGGGGCGAAGTCTGCTGATGGACCGGAGGCAAGAGGAGGAACCGAAATCATGGAGGTTCCGGGTGTAGGCTGATTGTGGGACTGGGAGTTGACTTCGGATGGAGCATCATTGCGGACGAAGTGGGTGCAGTGGAAGGGGGGTCTTGGGTGCAGACGGGCTAGGCTGACTGTAGTAGCTGCGATGCGGTGCAAAGGAGGCCAGCTGCGGTGCGAGCCGGGAAGCCACTGTGCATCCGAGCTGCGGTCCGAGACTGCTGACCGAGACTGCGGTCTGAGCAAGAGGCGATCCGAACCGAGGGCAACATAAGAGGATCGCGGTTCTGACTTCGGTTCAGCAGCAAGGAAGGGTTGCGGTCTCTCGGCTGCGGATTGGGACCTAAGAGGACTTCAGATCTGGGCTGTGAAGCGGTGCTGAGAGGCTTCTTAGGAGGCTCCGGTAGACAGTTTTTTGTTGCGGTTCGGGGCTCTGAGAAGGGCTCCGGTAGACAGTTTTAATAAGGGAATCTTTTTATAAAGCATTTTAAGTCAACATGTGGTCTTGGGAAGGCAAAAAAATAGTGTACAGGGGGTTTTTAGGGACAAAAGGTGATGGGATTGGACAATGTCACATGGTTTTTGTCTTTTTGAGGGAGCAAATAGTGGATCACTCTTTACCCAAAAGAGTAACAAGGACAAGATGCTTTATGTAAACACTTAAACACGTCCATATGCACTAATTTGAAGATCCATAGCAACAAGTAAAAGGTAGAATGTATGAATATCATACCCATTTGATGATCATAATAAACATGCTGTAGAAAAAAAAATCTTCTAGAAAAAGTGCTTTCCTCCACTATCTTCAAGAATATTAAGCCCATAATTTTTGTGTCTTCTCATCCAAGAAAAAGAACTCCCTGGAACAATATCTTCAACAATATGCAGACCACAAAAATAATTTCTTCTCCCATTTTTCTTCATTTCTTCAACAGCAAAATAATAATAACTTTTAAGAGCATCTTCTTCTAGCAATAAATAGAACGAGCAGCAGTAGCAACAATTTATTTTACTAAGATAGAATCACCCAGAAAATAGAACTAAGAACGAACTTCATAAAAAAAATTCCGGTAAGAAACCATAAAAATTTTTCTTGCAGAAACACGGAAAAATCACAAGATAATCACCGAACGGGAGTCGTTCCCTTGAAATAATCGTGAGATCTTTAAGGTACGGCTCTGATACCAATTGTTGAGACCCATTTTTATAACGAACGGTGAGTGCGGAAGAAGGATATCTCGAGATTAATCGTGTTTTTTGTAAGTATGAACACGAAGAACATATTATGAGTTCATAAGAAAAGACTAAGAACAAGAGAGAATAATCATAATATTGCATGAAGAACATGGTGGGAGAGAAACTCTCCCTGGGTGGGAGAACCCACCACTTTTCTCCCTCTCTCTAGATTACATTGTTAGAAAAGTAATCTCTTAGAAAAGTAAAATGAGCTAGCTAGCTAATAAGATATGACCAACTCTCCCTTTATATAGGAAGGAGAGTATTTACACCATAAATACAATAAAGGGAAAATACAACCTAACAAACACTCATTATTTGTGGAGCATTTCCATGCACCAACAATTGTGCTCAAGTCTACACTTGGCACTTAGCATCCTACAAACCGATCTTTCATTCATATCACTCACTACAGGTGAGTTCATACCCCTTTAACTTACCTTTTAAATGATTTTAAATGCTTTTATGGGGGGGGGGGAATACAAGTAGAAACATTATAGTTATTATATCAATCGCATGTGATTAATAACTATCAAGCAATGGATTTCTTATACTTCAAACTGTGTTTTCAAACAAACTACTTCGAATCGTTTTACAAACTCCTTTATATACAAAACTCTTTATCGAATTCTTTTAAACTTATATTATCTAAAATGCATATCCATATAGATATAGTTATATAAGTAGGGTTGAAAGGACTTAGGACTGACAACTCGCCTTACTTCCTGTTCCTTGTTTGGTTGTGGACTTAGGGTATCAGTTGTTTGTGGACGGTAGTTTGAATCCTAGTTATATATTATGTATATGTATATAGATATAAAAGTTCTTTATTCATTTCAGATCCTTTGGGTAGCAAAGGTGTTCAATCATGTTCATTCATACCAATAACATTGCTAGTAAACTATAATATGTATAGTTTAGAAAGTCACTAATACTATTACTAAAACAACGAAACATACTAAGAGTCAGTTCATACATGAGTCAATACATACTATAACGAGAAACAACACTTACTATAACGAGAAACAGATAGAGAATACCATAACGAGAATCATCACATACCAGGGAACATACTACATACTAGAGAACATACTCAATAGTAGAAGGAGAGAATACTATACTACAGCATACTAGAATACTAGAATACTATAACATTAATGTGAGATACTACTTCATGGAGCGGCATATACTGTTGTGTCACATTTTGTACCCATGGTCTCCTGGTGGGAGAGTGTGAATTTGTGTATATATCTATACGGGATTTACCATCCCACACCTTGCTGCTAGCTACAGTGGGACCTGCAGGTCTACGGGTGACGAATGTAATATCATTTCGATGTCTCGAACATCGTCTATACTAAGTTAGATCAAGTATGGATACAATCAGATCACCTTTTACCTTAATTAAACAAACAAGTTTATGGGTAGTTAGTACATTAGTAGTTACCTAGATAAAACTACTAGTACATCTTTATTTTCCCATTTCACTTACTTTGTGATCTTTTCACATAATCGGTAATGAAAAACTATATTTTTAGTAATGATAGTCACACTTTGGGAAAACTTATACTTTTACAAAAGAACAAACATAGAAAATAGTAGGGTCTTGGTAGAAGACTACTTTAGTAGAAAATATAGGATTTTCTAGGAAGTTTACAAACATCTTGAACAAACACTTACGAGCTCTTACATCAAACGTTTACAAATACTTTCTTCAACTTATATAAACAACGACACTAAAATACTTATGAACTCACCAACTTAAATGCTGATCTACGCTTTCAAAATAACTTGTATTCTTAGGTCGCCAGTAGACAAGTACCGATGGCCAGGTTTTGAGAAGATGTAGCACATTCAAGACTCATCTTTTATTTTGATATTTATCTTTGGTGTCGTATAAACTTCAGAACACACTTGTATTAAAATTATTACTATTAATGCAATGGATGATGTTGTTGCTTGTTTACTATTATGCATTGTTGTGATACTGTACATGACGTCCTCAGCCCCTGAACGTTTCCGCCGTTCAAGTTTTGGGGTGTGACAGATTGGTATCAGAGCATTGTTTATAGTGAATCGATTATATCAACCCATAAAAGATATACAACTATAAACACAACGGGATTAAAATACTCTGACCAAGAGTTATACTTTTGAATAATAAAATATTTAACCAAAATATACATACTTGTATTCATACTAAAATCGGTGTCACTAGGACAGAACAAAAGTATTACGATTATTGGACAACACGAGTAGTCTTGGGGACATATAATCAGATCTAGGAGTGATATAGTCTGATCAACTATATCTTTCCGAGAAGTGATTAGCATGTGTCCAGGACTGTTTGTGATGTTGCAGCAAATCTAAAAACTTACCAACACTACTACAGTGAGAACATTAGAACAGAACATAAACTTAAAATACTATAGGAGTATTTTGTGTTACTATAATTAACTTACGTGCAAACTAAAAAGATCTTTATTAGTATGTCGATAGTTGCTAAGTGGATACACTAAGGTTATAGGTCACTAAGGTGTCATAGACTTAGAATCTGTGATCTTTGCTTTACTTCCTGTTCCTTGTTTGGTTGTGGACTTAGAGTTAGGATCACTTATTCGAAGGTCTATCCTGCTTTGGTTACATATGACTGGTATGCACTACGCAAATGTTGGAGTAACTTATAAGGATCATCTTATAATTAACTTAATTAGTACGTCTATTAACTATTCCTTCTTTCCCTATTCTCACGTAGATAACATGGCTGGATTCCATATCCCCGGAGACCCGTACTTTCCCAACAATGGAAATAGAGGATGGCTCGGTGAGGAGCAAGAGGAGAATCAGGATATTCCAATGGACGATGACTCCACAGAGAACTTCCCTGTGGATTCTGACTCCGAGGCCGAAGTCAACAATCAACCCCTGGTAGCTCCAAACCCAAATCCTAACCCCCGTACGGCTTTTCAAGGCCTGACGCCTCTGTGGGTGGAGAGTTTGGAGACATGGAGTTAGGAACAAGGTCAACCCATCCCGTACAACGGAGACCGAAGTTTCTACAATATGAGCGAAGGAAGCTCAGAGGACAGAGTCCTGCCTATTCTGGTGTACAGGGTTGCGCGAAAAGAAATTCAGGGTAGAACAGCCCTTAACCGAATTGCAGAGCTTGATGCAAATACAAGGATGAATAATATCAGCATCTGTTGTCTGGAAGATGCTAGTGAGAAAGCTCAAAGAGACCATGAGTATCTACTTCAAGCACTAGCTGAGACTAGGGCTGAAGTCATAGAGCATCGCATACGCCAGCGAGTGTACGAGCGATGCCTTCTCGACATGGAGCGCCAGCTGGCTGAGTTAAGGGTTCGCCCAAGGGGTGCCCGTCGCCAGTAAGGGATGCTCCGCTCATCCTTTCTTTTGTTGAAGGAATAGCTGTAACAATGGAAATTTCCAAAACAATTTTTCATTTTTAAATCATACTTTTAATCATAAACAATATCAAAACATAATGTATCCAATGTCATCTCAAATAACAACTCCCAAGATCTCAATGAAAATAAAACTCCATCTGTGTGTACGATCATGCCGGCGCCTTCCCGCGATCCTCACTGGTACCTGAAACACATAACACACAACATGGTAAGCATAAATGCTTAGTGAGTTCCCCAAAATACCACATACGCACATACGCCACTCAAGGCTATAAGACCTTCCGGTCTTTGTGTCTCCGGGGACTTCCGTCCCATAACCCTAATGGACCTTCCGGCCCTACCTATAATGACCTTCCAGTCCATTTCCCTATGACCTTCCGGTCCATATCCTCTTGACTTTCCGGCCCACATCATATCACATACATATCACATATCAGCATACAGTACATACACATCATAGCATACAAGACCTTCCGGTCACATATTGGTACCTTTCCAAGTACAGTATAGTGAGAAGACTCACCTCGGGTAATCTCGGATAATCTCGCACACGGAATCACTGATCTAGTACCCGCCTAAATACATAAACCGTATTATCGAATAAATAATGGCTCTTAAGGACTAGATTACATCCCTTCCTAAAATCCCACAGAAGGGTAAAAGACCATTTTACCCCTCCCAGACCCAAAAGTCCGATTGTTGACCAAAACCCTAAAAGTCAACAAGGGCAGTACGCGGCGCGTACTGAGATTTACGCCCAGCGTAAGTCTCAGTTTCATGCATTCATGGATTTTGCTCTTAAACGGTTAAGACATAAACTCAAACTCTAGATCTGACTTTTCTAAGACCACTTAATCCATAAAGTCGAGACCTTTAAGCATTTACATGGTTGTAAAGGTTCCTAATCACTTTAACACCTTTCCTTCTTCCTCATAAAGTCTAGATCTCATGCATGGCTCAATACTCACGTCCAAGATTGGATTTTTATGAACATACAACTCATTTTACTCTGAAATATGACAGATCTAAACTTATGGAGACCATTTTCTCATAAAGTCTCCACCTTGGGACCAAAAACCCTAAAAATTGGTCCAAGAAGCACAAATCACAAATGACATGGAAAGCTTTGAGCTTTTTACCTCAGAAGGAAGCTCCAACCTCTGAAGAACTCAGATCTACTCTTGTCCACCAACTTCTAGCTCCTCCAATGGCCTCCCCTTCTCCTTCACCACCTTGAAATGGCACTTTGAAGCTTAGAACACACACACACAAGCTAGGAACGAAGGGTATCTCTACTTTTTCTCTCCAAACACCACTCCATTCTCTCTTCCTCCCTCTAAAGAACCAAGAAATATTCCAGAAAACAAACCCAAGAACACTCCTCAAACTCGAAATCTTCATCATCTTGTGGTATTCTTGAAGGTAAAATCGATTTCTACTTCACTTTTCCTTCAAGTTTTGCTCTTTTCTTACACTTTCTCCTTCTTCATCTTCTTCAAACTTGTTTTCTTTTTGTTAAAATGGTTTTTAGAACATGATGGATGTGTTTTAACACCATGCATGTATGATAAACAAGTTTGCATGTTCATGATCTTAGTGCAAAAATCGATTTTAAGGATTAAAACATCAAACTCAAGTTAAGAGTTTTTGAGAAACAAAATTTTCTTCATAAATGCATGTATACCTTTTGATAAGTTTTAATCTTTTGATCTCTGGAAACATGACCAAAATATGAGGTTATCATGATATATTTAAAATACTTCAAAAGGTTTACTCAAGGAAATGATGAAAACCCACTTTTCTAACCAATCATCATGCATGCAATCTGCCAGATTTCTTTACCTGACTTTAAACTGTCATATCTCACCCATTTCGTAGCCAAACTTCTTGATTTTTTTTCTGAAATATAATATTTTGAGTTAGCTTTCAAACCCATCTGACCTCACTGAAAAATCCCAAAATTTCGATTTTTACCAATTTTTACAAAACTGTTGCTCAAACAGCACTTTCCTTATGAACATTTGTTTTGTGTTGCATGTTCAAAGGACTTATTCATCACTAAAAATCATTCAAAAATTATTTTGAACTCTTAATATCATGTATTAATAGGTACAAAAAGATCTTGATTCAAAAGTCTTTGTAACATGTTGCAAAAAGTGTCAAAGTAACATCACTAATCTTTACATAAATCACAAGAACCAAGTTTTCTCTATAATTTATTGAGCCTTTAGGCATGGTGTTCAACATCAAAAATAAGAACACAAATTGTCATTGTTATCAAATTGTATGAAGATGCATTCTGGAAATTTTCAGCTCAATATATATTTTCTTTATTTTTATATGAAAATAATAAGAAAATAAATTGTTATATCATATAAAATACTTAAGCTAGTAAATAAATTATGGAAACATTCTTGGATGATCCCTTAAGTTAATAAACATCTCCCATTAAGTTTCATCCATTTTTGTTACTGTTTAATATGGTTTTGAATTTACTTTTTGTTTAGCTCTAATAAATCATAAAACCACATTAGGGAATATAAAAATGGTATCTAATAAGTTTCGCAGCTTATACTCTCTGTGGAACACTTAGAAAAATATTATCAGAATTTTTCATAGTGTATTCCTATTTTTCTCCGATTTTTGTATTTATAATGGACTAAAAACAGGAAAAATAGTTTTACTCGTCCAAACATTATGAAAATTTACCAGAACACCTTTTAGTATATTAGGATGCTACATAAAAATTTTGATGATTTTTCTCTTCTGTATACTATTTTTCTTCTATTTTCCCAAGATTAAATACACTTAAACCCAATTTTTATTAGAATACATACACAAAAATCATAAAATTGGGATAAACAGTTTAGAAATTCATTTTTATATTTTTCCTAGCTTAATAATGACTAATAACAACGTTACAAAAATTTTGGACAATTTTGGAAACTATTTTCTATTTATTTCAATTTTTATTAGAATAAATGCTTAAAAATCATAAAATTGGGTTAAATTGTCTGGAAATCTATTTTTATATTTTTCCCAGGTTAACTACGTGTAATGACATTACGATAAAAAGTTTGGGGCATTTTCTTAACCGATTTCTATTTTTCATGAATTTTTATATATTTAGAGAATTAAATATATGAAAAATGGTTATGCATATCCATAATCCATGAAAAGTTATCTAGAAGCCTTTTAACATATTTTGAACCAAAATCTGAAGTTTGGAAATTTTTATTAATTGTTTAGTATTTTTCATGATTTTATGGTTATTCAAGAAACTAAAATGGTGAAAAATAGTTAGACAAATCAAAAATTCAAGAAAATTTATCTTGAGGTCTTTGACTTCAATTAAAACTGAACTGCATATTTTGGGAACTTTTAGAACTAAATTGATTTAGTTTTGAATATTTAATCATTGGAACACCTCTAAAATGTTAAATATTAACATTTCAATAATGGAAATTTTCCACTTAAATTGTTATATAACAATTGATTCTTTGAAACTTAATTTCCACAGAAAAATATTTGTAACTTATCAATATTAAATTTTGACACATTATTGGCATAATTCTATTGTAGTAGTAAGTATACTAGTGTTAGATTTCGATGAGAGACTCACTAGCGAATACCATTATTGTAGGAATCGGTAGTGGTACACGTGGAACGTAGTTCAAGGCACCATTTGCATCATCTAAATGTATTGTGAGTATTCACGCACTCCCCTATTTTCAGTTTTTATGTTTTGGGGTGGAAAAGCATGTCCCGAAAAACTATTATTTGAATGTTGTATTTAAATTGATTTGTATCAAACATGATTGCTATTTTATTGCTATGTCTCTCTATGTATGTCTATGCAACACGGAACATGAGAACTTATCGAACTAAGGCCCTTCCATTATCTCTAACCATTAACTCTTTGAGCCAATGGTCATTATGGATAGCGCTATTAGGAATTGACAACTCCTCACTCGCCCTATTGCTGGAGTGCATGATACCATATTCATCTATGGAACGATAAGCATAGATCTTGATAGGGCTTCAGTCATAGGTTTGGTTGAGACTCATTGTTTGCTCATACACATACAAACTCGTTACTTATTATAGCAATAAACTTGTTTATTAATTATAGCAATGAACTTTGTTTCTCATTACAACAACGAACTGTTATTACTGAAAACTTATATACATGTTTTAGCAATGAAATTGTTTGCTTCTTGTAGCAACGAAATTGATTGCTCATTTTAGCAATGAAACTTGTTTACTCGTTTGAGTAACGAACTTTATCTTCCATGAGAATATGAATGTTGCATCTTATTTTGGCAACATACCTTATCTCTCATGATGACAAAGAACTTTGTTTTTACAAACTTATTTACTCATCTTAACAATATACTTTTATTATTGGAAACTTTTATCAAAACTTTGATTTCAATTCATGGAACCAGTATTATTTTGTTTATCTGTGAGTACTCACCAACTATTTTTATAGTTGACGCTCGTTTTACATGCTTTTTCAGGAATCATCGAGTAAGTGGCACTTAGGGACACTTCACTTTTAGGAGCATTCGCATGTGTTGTATTTCAATTTACATTGTAATTTCTTTTAAAAGTTGTTCAAACCCATTGTGAATTTGTAATGATTTTTAATACTATGGTTGGTGTTGTCTTTAAACTTTTGCGATGAAACCCTTTGTACTGCTACGCCCTGTGTTTCCGCTTTAGCGGGGTGTGACAGAAAATGGTATCAGAGCCGAAGGTTATAGAGAATACCGGTTTTCCTTTGGAGAACCACAACTATAGCCAAAAAAAAAATTTCAAAATGTTTTTAAAATACCGAACATACTACTAGTATAACTAATTCGAGTACGCATTATTGGACTTTAACTAAGTATAGCCTGGCCAACTATGCTTAATTAAGGAAGGTTAATGGGAGGCTGGAAACGGTTATACTAGAATTATGTTCCAAACAATTTTCAACTTAAACTTTTGAAAAACAAAATTTTTCGGTGAGCGTACGGGCATTGCATATTATAGGCATTCATCTAGATACACTTAGAAACTAAGTGCACTTTTATAACAATGTCTTTATTTAGAAATATTCTTATCCCTTATCAAGTGCTAGGTTAACCACTTAGGTTATATCACTAGCCACTCTAGGAGCAATGCACTTAGTACTGAGAATGAGTTTTCCTTGGTAGCTATTGACTTTAGATGTAAGGTTAGTAGCTAGATATACACTAGTAATAATCATAAGTCGAAACCTATACCAATTATTCCTCAATACCTCTTCATCGTCTTCGTACTAGAGTTACAACTATGAAAAAGTTTTTCGATATCGACACGAATGATAATTGGAGCATCGCGTAAGGAGGTAGATGAGTCGCCACTAAGTAATCATTTGGATACCATTGGTGGGCATCCCGGATTCGACGCACGAGGAGACACGGAGGTTTAACCCATACGTGAGATCTTATTACTACGCTACGATTTAGCTCTAAGTTGTTTCCACCTTGAGCTTAAAACTTAACATTGGATATCCATTTGACCTCTATAAAAGGTCGTAAACTGTATTGAGACCATAAAACGTTTTTCAAACAATTTTTCTTGTCCTTTATCTTGGGGGAAAAGACATCGGCACTCGCCTTAGACTCGCATTAGTATTTAGGTACGATCAGCTACACTAACATACTTATTCCTTACTTCTTAATCTTCCATCGAAAAATTATTTCGCTTCATCGGTTTTATTTAGCATTGATAAAATATTTTATAACCACTTCAGTCAACTTAGTAGACATTTCCTAACAATGTAAGCCATATTCTCGCTAAAAAAAATATTTTGACAACTTGCTTTAATTTAACACTTTTCTTCAAAACTCAATTTAACCAATATTGGTTTTAACATTGCTATTTCAAT
Source organism: Lactuca virosa (assembly GCF_052849685.1). Taxonomy (NCBI): domain Eukaryota; kingdom Viridiplantae; phylum Streptophyta; class Magnoliopsida; order Asterales; family Asteraceae; genus Lactuca; species Lactuca virosa. The sequence continues at coordinate 178,820,170 of NC_136428.1, forward strand.
TTCATTTCAATCCATTTCAATGGATAGATGTGCTTTTAAGGGCATATAAACCATTTTAAACCTTGATTACCATTTTGACACGTTTTCGAAAAACTTAGAAACATTTTCTTTTATAAAAGTGTTTAAATTCTATGCTATAAAACTTAGACATATGACATTGAAGTTCATATTACGTGTAAAAGCTTCATCGGATCTTTCAAATGAGTTTTATTTTGGCTCTTTTGACCACTTTCTCATTTAGGCATATTACTTTACTTAAATGTGTTTTCCTGAAACCCAACATGGTATTTTTACAACTTTCTAATTCAAACATGTTTATAAGAAATGTCTAATTCCTACATTTCCAACATACCTCATTTATTTATTTTATTTCAAATTACTTTTATACTTTGTAAGTTTCTAAAATTTAAAGCATTGCAAAACTTACTGTTCACTTTTAAACTTCCAGTGACGCACTTTCGACAATGCACAATTATTCATCTAAATATGTTAAGTCTTTACCTTATCCGTTTTAACCATTATTGGACTCTAGTCTAAAAGGTCAACACTATCAGATTTTCAATTACCAATTGTAGTGCTTCTTCTTTTTCACAAATGGATTTTAATTTAATAGATAACTCATGAATTTTTAGCAAACACTTTAAAACTCCCACATGACTATGTAACCATCAACATACATCAAATATTGATGTTTGAAATATATCTCAACCTGGTTTTAAATCTACCTATATGTATTATTCTTAAAATTTTAACAATAGCAATCATTGTCGCTAGTACCTTCCTTTCTATCCCCCGCACTTGATTTCTTGATCTCCTTCTAATTTTAGATATTGCACACCCACGATAATAACATAATACATTGATTAACTTTGTTTCTGTCTATTCTGCTTCTCGTGGTATCATGTTCGTACACATACAAACTAGAAGTCTACCCTTTCGTTTTGAGCGATTAATACGTGTATAGTCGTGACACATAATTTTGATTTAGTCAACTTTGATATATTCAATTACGCCTTTTATCATATACATCTTGTTTTTATTTTGAAATCTACTATAAACAAATGATCCTTATTTATATTTGCTCTTTCGTTCTAAATTCAAAAACTTGATATAAAATGCAATTTTCATTGTAAGTTTTCCTTATAATTAATACACAAGATGAATACTCGTATGCTTATCATTTTTCTATATTCAAAAATTATATATGAAGGATATGTTTCCTTATGTTTTTCTTTTCTTTAAAATACATCAAAAGCTTTGAATTTTACGATTATCTATTCTCTAAATGATTGTTTTTTTTAGAAACACTAAACTAAGAGTGTACTATTTTCAAAGATTGACATTTTTACACATTTCTTAAAATAGTATTTTACTTTGCAATTTTCAGTGAGTTCCTAAACTCTCAAACTTGTTTTCATAAGTATTCCGACTCCTCGTAAACTTGAATTTGTCCTGACTTAGACAATTGGACAATTTCTCAAAAATTTAATACAAATATTTCTATACAAATTCCTTTAATGGCGACTTAAACCTTTAACCTTAATTAATCTTTATATTATTTTACTACTTCGTTGGATCTCCACACATGTATCTTCATTATCTTGGAATTATTGAACATTTTGATAACAGTGAGATTTTTGATCACTTTTAAACACTTAAAATGTTATATACACAATGTGATTTAATTTATCATAAATTTTCTTCGCCTCCATTTGCACCAATGACTCTCTAAATATATTTATTCTTCGAATAAGGTTTTATTATTGTAAGAGTAACTGTAGTGGTAATTATAGCCTCAGAGATGCTCAATCATTTCGTAATTTATTTTGTCAACGACACTTAATTAGCCTTTACATTTGAGATGTACCAAAACTTCGTTGCCTCCCCTTAGTACGTATTTTTAAGAACTTACCCTCAATCACTTCTCTTTCATTCATGCCACCCCTTCTTATTTCAAAATATATCTTTTCCAGATGTAGTAGCCAACCCGGAAGTGAACAAATTGTTCCTAATCTCTTCTTTATTAGGTGGCAAATTCACACTTAGTGCTAATTTAGAATGCAACTTAAAGATCAATGCGGATTTAACGCTAAATGCAGTTGGTGCTTCGGAAAAAAAAATTATTATAACTCTCTTGATTCAGATAATATCTAATTAAATAATCTTTTTCAACTAGGTCGCCATGGTTGGATCATGATTTCCATGATCCTAATTTCTCGCAATCTAGACTGTAGAACTCGAATTAAGGAAACATTACTTTGATTATAGCTAAAGAACTGGGCTCTTCCCTTGGAGAATTAACCCAAAATAATCAAAGAACACTTCAAGTCACCACCTCCCGAACGATACAATTGTATTCGGCTGAGTTCTAATAGAATACGTCACGAATTTAATTTCGGGACGAAATTCTTTCAACCGGGGGAGACTGTGACAGTCGTCAAAATTCGAGTCGGTTTTAGATTTGACTAAACTTAGTTGCACATATAGGCACTACACATACTAGACTTAGTAACTAGAAGCTAAGTTATAACCTACTAGAAACTTGGAAACAATTAGAATCAATGGATAGTGTGCATAGATTTCACATTGATATGTGAATTCTATAACTACTTAACTGTAGAGACTATCCATATTCAGGTCATTCTTTGACTCGAACACCATTTCATGAATCATATTCACACATCATCCACTTCACCTAGAAGTAGAAATTAGGTCAAAGTCTCATAGAAACTTAAGTCAAAGTTGAAGGGTAGGACTAGTATACTTGATTCCTTAATTTCGTTTGAATCTCAGAATCACTACATAGAATGCCAATAAACCGCTAAAAATAAATTACAAACAATATTTCTAATTTGAATAAGAGTTATGAAACTCTAAAATAGTTTGAAGTCTCAAAATTCAAGTAATTTTGATATCCAAAGATTTACAAACTCTCAAAAACCCTAAATGCCCTAAAAACTCACATTTATAAACTTTGACCTTAAAAATTCTATAAAAATAATCATGAACCTTATAATATGATCTTATAACAATTAAAATTATGAAAATGCATTCAAGGAAAATGAAATTTAACTCATTAACATTTACCCTTAATTTATAAACCAAAAATCAAGAGTTTTATGCACAAAAACTAGGTTAAGGTGCACATTTTATAAAAAGTTGGATATTTTTATAAAAGATTTGAATTTTTATAAAAGAAACAAGAGACAGGGAGCCTCTCCTCCCCTAAAATCGGATCCCTCTCTCCCCATATCTCTCTCTCACACTCTCATTCTCCAACACACACATCTCTCTTCTTTCTCTCTCTAGAAAACTCTCTCTACTTTTTCTCTCCAAACACCACTCCATTCTCTCTTCCTCCCTCTAAAGAGCCAATAAATATTCCATAAATCAAACCCAAGAACACTCCTCAAACTCGAAATCTTCATCATCTTGTGGTATTCTTGAAGGTAAAATCGATTTCTACTTCACTTTTCCTTCAAGTTTTGCTCTTTTCTTACACTTTCTCCTTCTTCATCTTCTTCAAACTTGTTTTCTTTTTGTTAAAATGGATTTTAGAACATGATGGATGTGTTTTAACACCATGCATGTATGATAAACAAGGTTGCATGTTCATGATCTTAGTGCAAAAATCGATTTTAAGGATTAAAACATCAAACTCAAGTTAAGAGTTTTTTAGAAACAAAATTTTCTTCATAAATGCATGTATAGATTTTGATAAGTTTTAATCTTTTGATCTCTGGAAACATGACCAAAATATGAGGTTATCATGATATATTTAAAATACTTCAAAAGGTTTACTCAAGGAAATGATGAAAACCCACTTTTCTAACCAATCATCATGCATGCAATCTGCCAGATTTCTTTACCTGACTTTAAACTGTCATATCTCGCCCATTTCTTAGCCAAAATTCGTGATTCTTTTTCTGAAATATAATATTTTGAGTTATCTTTCAAACCCATCTGACCTCACTGAAAAATTCCAAAATTTCGATTTTTACCAATTTTTACAAAACTGTTGCTCAAACAACACTTTCCTTATGAACATTTGTTTTGTGTTGCATGTTCAAAGGACTTATTCATCACTAAAAATCATTCAAAAATTATTTTGAACTCTTAATATCATGTATTAATAGGTACAAAAAGATCTTGATTCAAAAGTCTTTGTAACATGTTGCAAAAATTGTCAAAGTAACATCACTAATCTTTACATAAATCACAAGAACCAAGTTTTCTCTATAATTTATTGAGCCTTTAGGCATGGTGTTCAACATCAAAAATAAGAACACAAATTGTCATTGTTATCAAATTGTATGAAGATGCATTCTGGAAATTTTCAGCTCAATATATATTTTCTTTATTTTTATATGAAAATAATAAGAAAATAAAGTGTTAAATCATATAAAATACTTAAGCTAGTAAATAAATTATGAAAAAATTCTTGGATGATCCTTTAAGTTAATAAACATCTCCCATTAAGTTTCATCCATTTTTGTTACTGTTTAATATGGTTTTGAATTTTCTTTTTGTTTAGCTCTAATAAATCATAAAACTACATTAGGGAATATAAAAATGGTATCTAATAATTTTCGCAGCTTATACTCTCTGTGGAACACTTAGAAAAATATTTTCAGAATTTTTCATAGTGTATTCCTATTTTTCTCCGATTTTTGTATTTATAATGGACTAAAAACAGGAAAAATAGTTTTACTCATCCAAACATTATGAAAATTTACCAGAACACCTTTTAGTATATTAGGATGCTACATAAAAATTTTGATGATTTTTCTCTTCTGTATACTATTTTTCTTCTATTTTCCCAAGATTAAATACACTTAAACCCAATTTTTATTAGAATACATACACAAAAATCATAAAATTGGGATAAACAGTTTAGAAATTCATTTTTATATTTTTCCTAGCTTAATAATGACTAATAACAGCGTTACAAAAACTTTGGACAATTTTGGAAACTATTTTCTATTTATTTCAATTTTTATTAGAATAAATGCTCAAAAATCATAAAACTGGGTTAAATTGTCTGGAAATCTATTTTTATATTTTTCCCAGGTTAAGTACTTGTAATGACATTACCATAAAAAGTGTGGGGCATTTTCTTAACCGATTTCTATTTTTCATGAATTTTTATATATTTAGAGAATTAAATATATGAAAAATGGTTATGCATATCCATAATCCATGAAAAGTTATCTAGAAGTCTTTTGACATATTTAGAACCAAAATCTGAAGTTTGGTAATTTTTATTAATTGTTTAGTATTTTTCATGATTTTATGGTTATTCAAGAAACTAAAATGGTGAAAAATAGTTAGACAAATCAAAAATTCAAGAAAATTTATCTTGAGGTCTTTGACTTCAATTAAAACTGAAATGCAAAGTTTGGGAACTTTTAGAACTAAATTGATTTAGTTTTGAATATTTAATCATTGGAACACCTCTAAAATGTTAAATATTAACATTTCAATAATGGAAATTTTCCACTTAAATTGTTATATAACAATTGATTCTTTGAAACTTAATTTGCACAGAAAAATGTTTGTAACTTATCAATATTAAATTTTGACACATTATTGGCATAATTCTATTGTAGTAGTAAGTATACTAGTGTTAGATTTCGATTAGAGACTCACTAGCAAATACCATTATTGTAGGAATCGGTAGTGGTACACGTGGAACGTAGTTCAAGGCACCATTTGCATCATCTAAATGTATTGTGAGTATTCACGCACTCCCCTATTTTCAGTTTTTATGTTTTGGGGTGGAAAAGCATGTCCCGAAAAACTATTATTTGAATGTTGTATTTAAATTGATTTGTATCAAACATGATTGCTATTTTATTGCTATGTCTCTCTATGTATGTCTATGCAACACGGAACATGAGAACTTATCGTACTAAGGCCCTTCCCTTATCTCTAACCATTAACTCTTTGAGCCAATGGTCATTATAGATAACGCTATTAGGAATTGACAACTCCTCACTCGCCCTATTGCTGGAGTGCATGATACCATATTCATCTATGGAACGATAAGCATAGATCTTGATAGGGCTTCAGTCATAGGTTTGGTTGAGACTCATTGTTTGCTCATACACATACAAACTCGTTACTTATTATAGCAATAAACTTGTTTATTAATTATAGCAATGAACTTTGTTTCTCATTACAACAACGAACTGTTATTACTGAAAACTTATATACATGTTTTAGCAATGAAATTGTTTGCTTCTTGTAGCAACGAAATTGATTGCTCATTTTAGCAATGAAACTTGTTTACTCGTTTGAGTAACGAACTTTATCTTCCATGAGAATATGAATGTTGCATCTTATTTTGGCAACATACCTTATCTCTCATGATGACAAAGAACTTTGTTTTTACAAACTTATTTACTCATCTTAACAATATACTTTTATTATTGGAAACTTTTATCAAAACTTTGATTTCAATTCATGGAACCAGTATTATTTTGTTTATCTGTGAGTACTCACCAACTATTTTTATAGTTGACGCTCGTTTTACATGCTTTTTCAGGAATCATCGAGTAAGTGGCACTTAGGGACACTTCACTTTTAGGAGCATTCGCATGTGTTGTATTTCAATTTACATTGTAATTTCTTTTAAAAGTTGTTCAAACCCATTGTGAATTTGTAACGATTTTTAATACTATGGTTGGTGTTGTCTTTTAACTTTTGCGATGAAACCCTTTGTACTGCCACGCCCTGTGTTTCCGCTTTAGCGGGGTGTGACATTATGTTTGTTTCTCACCATAATATGTATTGACTCATGTATGAACTGACTCATTGTATGTTTCAGTGTTCAAGTAATAGTATTGTAACTTCCTAAACTATACCTATTATAGTTTACTAGTAATGTTGTTTGTATGAATGAACATGTTTGTATACCTTTGCTACCAAAGGTATTGGAATGAAAGAAGGAACTTTAATATCTATATACATATACATAATATATAATTAGGATTCAAACGAGCTTCGGACAAACAACCGATACCCTAAGTCCACAACCAAACAAGGAACAGGAGGTAAGGTGAGCTATCAGTCCTAAGTCCTTTCAATCCCACTTATATAACAGTATCTATATAGATACACATTTGACAAAGTATAAGTTTAAAAGAGTTTAATAAAAGTATTTAACATGTAAAAGAGTTTGTAAAATAGTTTGAAGTAGTTTGTTTGATAACACAGTTTGAAAAGTAAGAAATCCACTTGTTTGGTAGTTATTAATCACATGTGATTGATATAATAACTATAATAGTTCAACTTGTTGTTTGTATGAATGAACCTGTAGTGGGTGGTTTGGATGAACGGATGGTATAGGATGCTAAGTGTCAAGTGAAGACTTGAGCACACACACGGATCCTATTTAACATATAATGACACATATATGTATCCAATTAGTCAATTAATAACTAATTTATCAAGTAAAGACACCCTAAAACATGGATAACACTTTGATTCAAGTGCTAGTAGTACCAAAGGGTTATATCTAAAGGGAGTATGGCCTTACGTTTGAGCTTATGGCCATAATGGTCATAACACTTGATTTTACGGCCCATGGTCATTTCCCCATGAGTTTACGGCCGTAAACTCATGGTATTATGTACCATTTTGTGCTTAAAGGTCTTACAAGTCATGATTTAGCATCTTATGGTCAAGTCCAAGCCTTAGGAAGTCATGGTGGCACAATTTCACCACTTCATAGAGTTTACGGCCCGTGGTAAATTCCCCATGAGTTTACAACCGTAAACTCCATGTGTTCTTGATCTTTTTGATGCTTAAGGTCCTAAACTCTTCAAGGAAGTGATCTAGACTTGTATCCAAGGCTTAGGAAGGGACTAGGGCTCACTATGCCCCCTTCATTAGGGTTTACGGCTCAAGAACATGTCTTGGCCGTAAACACCTTATGATCTTGAGTTTCTTGATGTTTTCTAGTTGAATAAGAAGTGAATCAAGTCTTATAACAAGCTAGGGTAAGAATACTTACAATATAGGAGCTTGTAAGGGGGTTCACGGCCCAAGAACACTAGTGTGTGTGTTCTTGGTGAAATGAAGAACTCCTGAAGATCTAAGCAAATGGAATGATTCATGGATGAAATCATGTAAGATCACTAGATGATGAAAGGTATCAACGAAACAAGGAAGGAAACACTTACAATCTTGAAGATCTTGACAAAAATTCGGATGATACTTGAGAGAGAATTGTTCTTGACTTGGAAATGGTAAAAATGGTTAAAAATGACTAAGTGTCATTTATATACCCTTTAGGGTTTACGGCCCTAACACTATTTTGGGCCGTAAACTCCAAACTCTTCGAGTTTTGGGACTTAAATGTTGCACAATTAACCCTAAAGTATACTTCCACTATTTATCTCTTGAAGTACTAGGCTTTAGAACACTCAAACTGACTCCAAACAGTATAAAAATTAGCAGAAATAAATCTGACTTCTATTGAAGTGAATGGTTGTACAAGATAGAAATTTCGGGTTGTCACAGCGTGGCCTTTGACTGGGAAGAGAAACAAGAGAAAGCGTTCCAAACGCTAAAACATGCCTTATGCACCGCACCGATACTGTCCCTCCCCGAAGGGAAAGAAGACTTCGTGGTTTATTGCGATGCATCAAACCAAGGGCTCGACTGTGTTCTGATGCAACGATGAAAGGTCATCGCCTATGCCTCAAGACAACTAAAGACACACGAGGTCAACTACACCACACATGATCTTGAGTTAGGAGCAGTGGTGTTTTCTCTGAAGATCTGGAGACACTACCTTTACGGTACGAAAAGCACTATCTTCACAAACTACAAAAGCCTACACCACATATTCGACCAGAAGGAGCTCAACATGAGACAACGATGGTGGGTCGAGCTACTCAGTGATTACGAATGCGAAATTCGTTATCATCCCGGCAAAGCCAATGTAGTAGCTGACGCCCTAAGTCAGAAAGAATATTCTGGTCGTAGAGTCAAATCATTAACTATGACTATCCATTCACACTTGTCCACACAAATTAAGGAGGCTCAGCTCTAAGGTTTGAAACCCGAAAATGTGGCGGGTGAATCCCTGAGAGGGATGAATAAAAACTTGGAAGTCAAGGGTGACGAAGCTTTATATCTCATGGATCGTATCTAGACACCGAAGCACGGTGGTTTTAGAGACTTGGTCATGACCGAGGCGCACAACTGTAACAACCCGATATTTCGAATCAATGTAACGATCCAAAGTCGAGTTTGGTAACCTATCTTAATATAATAGGAATGACGCCAAAAATGAAATGTTCGAAAACCTCAATGTTAATCTACTAAGTGGTAGATATCATATCAAGGTTTTCAAAAATATAAAGAACACAAAAATCTGAGTCATAACGAAGAAGTTATGACCAATCAAAAATGCGCAACAAAACCGGCAAAACACTGTTAAGCGTAAAATACGAAATTTCAATAAAATACTTTTCAGCCGTACGTATCTAAATGAAAGTCGTAGATATCATTAAACCGTAAACGTACATAAAAAGAACGCCCAAATCTGACTTCGTATGAGGAAGTTATGATTTTTCGAAGTTTTAGACATAGCAGTAGACATATAAAAACTCGAAATAGAGATCGAGCGAATTTTAGCCAACGCAACCTTGACGAGAATCGAAGATCTCAACAATAGTAGTACAACGGTAAAAAGATAGACAAAATCGGACGTCGGATGAAGAAGTTAGGGATTTTTAACGGACTTTTCCAGTCCCGGCCTGTTAAAAATATAATATTAAAAATAAAATCAAAATTAGCCGACGGAGTCTAAACGAAAGTTGTAGAGCATAATGTCACCTACGCATGGATATAAAGAACGTCGAAAATGGAGGTTGTATGCGAGAGTTATGATTTTCTGAAATTTTCAAATAATTAAAATATATAAATTTAATTATTTATTCGGATAATATCCGAAGAGCTCACGAGTCTGATCCGATCCGAAGGGTATGCCCACCGTACCGAGGAAACACAAATCTTTTGTTGTACTTTTCATACTGTTGCTTTAACTATCTTATGAAATTATTATCAATGCAAAACATCATACATCGCAACTTTACCCTCATGAGGTACAATATGTTTTATAAATAGAAATATGTTTTATTTATATATCTGCATACTACATCATACCAAGAGTAACCATTTCAACTATAACATCATATTTATATAAGAAAATGCAACTCATTATTATGCCTTTGTTAACACTGTAGAAAGGGTAGTCATTTCAGAAATCATTCATATATCTTTCCAAATACATGACTTAATTGAGAATATGTAAGTCAATCTTCTTCACCATACCTGTCAACGTACCACTAGAAAGCCCTGTTTTATAACCAGAGTCTCTGTTGTGAGAACGTGATACGTGTGTATAGATCTATATGGGACTGATGATCCCGTGCCCTGACTGTTTGCTACAGTCCGCGGGGTGACAAATATCATATCGCTTCGACGACTGAAGAACGTCGCTGCAGGCAAACCCATTACTTTTACGCCAGGATAGACAATTATTATGGTTTTTATGTTTTTGCGGGAAAAGTAATATTACAATTACTTTTACGCCAAATTACAAACTTCTTATAGTTTTGTTTACTAATAAAACTATGCATCATTATTTTAAGTATGACATATTTACTTACAAATCATAGTCTTGGACATTTGAGACTACACCTCCACTGTTAGGAAAATATAGGTTTTTCCTGGTTCGATACATTCATTCTATACAAACAAAGATTTATAACTCCTTTTATGAGAAAATATCGGATTTTCTGGAAAACAAACACGAACTTTCGAATGGCATACAAATATATACTTATGAACTCACCAACTTAAATGTTGACACTTTTTCTTTGAAATAACTTGTATTCTCAGGAAATCGCTAAGCCATGTAGCAACTACTTTTGAAGACTAACGCGCTGGCGTTAGTAACATATTTTGGAACACCATATTGTATTTGATATTTAAACATGTAACACTTACAATATGACGTCCTCCCCCCCCCCCCCCCCCGAACGTTTCCGCCGTTCTGGTTTGGGGGTGTGACAACAAAACTCGATATTCCGTCCACCCAGGTTCAGATAAGATGTATCTGGATCTTAAAAAGTTATACTGGTGGCCTAACATGAAAACAGAGATTGCTACCTTCGTGAGTAAATGCCTTACTTGCGCCAAGGTTAAGGTCGAATACCAGAAACCATCAGGTTTACTTCAGCAGCCGGAGATACCTGAATGGAAGTGGGATCGAATCAAGATGGACTTCATAACCAAATTACCCAAGACAATGGGTGGTCTCGATACCATTTGGGTGATCGTAGACAGGTTAACGAAGTCCGCACACTTCCTGCCGATCAAAGAAACTGACAAGATGGAGAAGCTAACAAGAACTTACATTAGGGAGATCGTACGACTGCATGGTGTTCCCATTTCCATTATCTCGGATAGAGATAGCAGATTCACTTCGAGGTTTTGGAAATCGCTACAAAGTTCCCTAGGAACTAGGCTGCATATGAGTACATCCTACCATCCTCAAACCGACGGACAAAGTTAGAGGACTATTCAAACGTTGGAAGATATGTTCCTACAACAACAGCTATTACACGAGCATAAAGGCTACTCCATTTGAAGCCCTCTATGGCCATAAGTGCAGATCCCCTCTGTGCTGGGCAGAGATGGGCGACACACATTTAGCTAAAGGACGAGTTCCTGACAGCACTCTCATGGGTCCGGAAATCATTTGGGAAACGACAGAGAAGATTGTTCAAATTCGTGAACGACTGAAAGCCTCTAGAGACCGACAAAAAAGCGACGCAGAAAAGCGAAGGAAACCGTTGGAATTCCAGGTGGGCGACCATGTTCTGTTGAAGGTCTCACCCTGGAAGGGCTTGATACGCTTCAGAAAGCGTGGAAAGCTAAATCCAAGATACGTAGGGCCTTTCGAGATTCTCGCCAGAATCGGCCCTGTAACTTACAAACTCAAACTACCTCGCGAACTCAGTAACGTACATTCTACTTTCCACGTCTCGAACTTGAAAAGGTGTCTATCCGACGAGACTCTTGTAATCCCACTCGACGAGATCGAGATCAATGAGAGCCTCAACTTCTTGGAAGAACCTATAGAGATCATGGACCGAGAGGTCAAGCGAACAAAGGAAAGCCGTATCCCGATAGTGAATGTTCGCTGGAACGCCAAGCGAGGACCTGAATTCACTCGGGAGCACGAGGATCAGTTTAAACTGAAATATCCTCATCTTTTCGATTAGTTATTTGTAATAGCTTACTTGTTTAAACTCTAATTTCTGGACGAAATTCCCTCTAACGGGGGGATGATGTGACAACCCGAAATTTCTATCTTGTACTATTATTCAAATCAATCAAAGTCAGACTCGTTTCTGACACTTTCTAGCTTTGTTTTGAGTCTTATGAGTGTTCTAAACCTAGTAGCTTCAAGTTAGAAGTTTGGATTTGAGTCCCGTAAGTTCACCCGACACAAACTCTTGGAGTTTTGGGACATAAATGTTGCACAATTAACCCTAAAGTATACTTCCACTAATTATCTCTTGAAGTACTAGGCTTTAGAACACTCAAACTGACTCCAAACAGCATAAAAATTAGCAGAAATAAATCTGACTTCTATTGAAGTGAATGGTTGTACAAGATAGAAATTTCTGGTTGTCACAGCGTGGCCTTTGACTGGGAAGAGAAACAAGAGAAAGCGTTCCAAACGCTAAAACATGCCTTATGCACCGCACCGATACTGTCCCTCCCCGAAGGGAAAGAAGACTTCGTGGTTTATTGCGATGCATCCAACCAAGGGCTCGACTGTGTTCTGATGCAACGATGAAAGGTCATCGCCTATGCCTCAAGACAACTAAAGACACACGAGGTCAACTACACCAGACATGATCTTGAGTTAGGAGCAGTGGTGTTTTCTCTGAAGATCTGGAGACACTACCTTTACGGTACGAAAAGCACTATCTTCACAGACCATAAAAGCCTACACCACATATTCGACCAGAAGGAGCTCAACATGAGACAACGACGGTGGGTCGAGCTACTCAGTGATTACGAATGCGAAATTCGTTATCATCCCGGCAAAGCCAATGTAGTAGCTGACGCCCTAAGTCGGAAAGAATACTCTGGTCGTAGAGTCAAATCATTAACTATGACTATCCATTCACACTTGTCCACACAAATTAAGGAGGCTCAGCTCGAAGGTTTGAAACCCGAAAATGTGGCGGGTGAATCCCTGAGAGGGATGAATAAAAACTTGGAAGTCAAGGGTGACGAAGCTTTATATCTCATGGATCGTATCTAGACACCGAAGCACGGTGGTTTTAGAGACATGGTCATGACCGAGGCGCACAACTGTAACAACCCGATATTTCGAATCAATGTAACGATCCAAAGTCGAGTTTGGTAACCTATCTTAATATAATAGGAATGACGCCAAAAATGAAATGTTCGAAAACCTCAATGTTAATGTACTAAGTGGTAGATATCATATCAAGGTTTTCAAAAATATAAAGAACACAAAAATCCGAGTCATAACGAAGAAGTTATGACCAATCAAAAATGCGCAACAAAACCGGCAAAACACTGTTAAGCGTAAAATACGAAATTTCAATAAAATACTTTTCAGCCTTACGTATGTAAATGAAAGTCGTAGATATCATTAAACCGTAAACGTACATAAAAAGAACGCCCAAATCTGACTTCGTATGAGGAAGTTATGATTTTTCGAAGTTTAAGACATAGCAGTAGACAGATAAAAACTCGAAATAGAGATCGAGCGAATTTTAGCCAACGCAACCTTGACGAGAATCAAAGATCTCAACAATAGTAGTACAACGGTAAAAAGATAGACAAAATCGGACGTCGGATGAAGAAGTTATGGATTTTTAACGGACGTTTCCAGTCCCGGCCTGTTAAAAATATAATATTAAAAATAAAATCAAAATTAGCCGACGGAGTCTAAACGAAAGTTGTAGAGCATAATCTCACCTACGCATGGATATAAAGAACGTCGAAAATGGAGGTTGTATGCGAGAGTTATGATTTTCTGAAATTTTCAAATAATTAAAATATATAAATTTAATTATTTATTCAGATAATATCCGAAGAGCTCACGAGTCTGATCCGATCCGAAGGGTATGCCCAGCGTACCGAGGAGTACTCCCCGCGTACATGTCTACACCGAGGTACGCCCTGCGTACAAGATACCTATGCGCAGCGTACAACTGTTTTCGTCGGCCCAGAAGCGACCACGTTGCACTATCCGGAGCTCGCCACCTGGAGGTCTGATCCGAGCTATGCCCCGCGTAGAGCTTTGTACGCCCAGCGTACGTGCGAGGTTCAGCCCCTATAAAAGGGCATGCGAGGCTGCCGAGTTCTTTTGCTCAATTCTTCTCATTCCCGTGCTTTTGCTCTGCGTTTAACCCCTCGAAGCCATCCCGAAGCCTCGATTTTCATATCCAAGTTCCGAAGGAAGTTTTACGCTCCCGAGATTCCCGAGAATCCCGAGAAATCAGCTTTCTCCAGTCGAAGTTCTGCTCGATTTTTGTCTCACCTTCTTCAAGCTACCAAGTGAGTTCATACCCCTATTACTAAGTTTTCAAATGCTTTTTAAATGCTTTTAAACGCTTTTAAGGGCGGGGGGGGGGGGGGAATACAAGTAAACACACGGTTAAACTCGTGTGAAACACAAATCTTTTGTTGTACTTTTCATACTGTTGCTTTAACTATCTTATGAAATTATTATCAATGCAAAACATCATACATCACAACTTTACCCTCATGAGGTACAATATGTTTTATAAATAGAAATATGTTTTATTTATATATCTGCATACTACATCATACCAAGAGTAACCATTTCAACTATAACATCATATTTATATAAGAAAATGCAACTCATTATTATGCCTTTGTTAACACTGTAGAAAGGGTAGTCATTTCAGAAATCATTCATATATCTTTCCAAATACATGACTTAATTGAGAATATGTAAGTCAATCTTCTTCACCATACCTGTCAACGTACCACTAGAAAGCCCTGTTTTATAACCAGAGTCTCTGTTGTGAGAACGTGATACGTGTGTATAGATCTATATGGGACTGATGATCCCGTGCCCTGACTGTTTGCTACAGTCCGCGGGGTGACAAATATCATATCGCTTCGACGACTGAAGAACGTCGCTGCAGGCAAACCCATTACTTTTACGCCAGGATAGACAATTATTATGGTTTTTATGTTTTTGCGGGAAAAGTAATATTACAATTACTTTTACGCCAAATTACAAACTTCTTATAGTTTTGTTTACTAATAAAACTATGCATCATTATTTTAAGTATGACATATTTACTGACAAATCATAGTCTTGGACATTTGAGACTACACCTCCACTGTTAGGAAAATATAGGTTTTTCCTGGTTCGATACATTCATTCTATACAAACAAAGATTTATAACTCCTTTTATGAGAAAATATCGGATTTTCTGGAAAACAAACACGAACTTTCGAATGGCATACAAATATATACTTATGAACTCACCAACTTAAATGTCGACACTTTTTCTTTGAAATAACTTGTATTCTCAGGAAATCGCTAAGCCATGTAGCAACTACTTTTGAAGACTAACGCGCTGGCGTTAGTAACATATTTTGGAACACCAGATTGTATTTGATATTTAAACATGTAACACTTACAATCATGTAAACTTTTCAAATATATATGTTATGATAATGTGTACTCTCTTTACTATTCAATTGTTATGATACTGAATATGACGTCCTCCCCCCCCCCCCCCCGAACGTTTCCGCCGTTCTGGTTTGGAGGTGTGACAACAAAACTCGATATTCCGTCCACCCAGGTTCAGATAAGATGTATCTGGATCTTAAAAAGTTATACTGGTGGCCTAACATGAAAACAGAGATTGCTACCTTCGTGAGTAAATGTCTTACTTGCGCCAAGGTTAAGGTCGAATACCAGAAACCATCAGGTTTACTTCAGCAGTCGGAGATACCTGAATGGAAGTGGGATCGAATCAAGATGGACTTCATAACCAAATTACCCAAGACAATGGGTGGTCTCGATACCATTTGGGTGATCGTAGACAGGTTAACGAAGTCCGCACACTTCCTGCCGATCAAAGAAACTGACAAGATGGAGAAGCTAACAAGAACTTACATTAGGGAGATCGTACGACTGCATGGTGTTCCCATTTCCATTATATCGGATAGAGATAGCAGATTCACTTCGAGGTTCTCGCAATCGCTACAAAGTTCCCTAGGAACTAGGCTGCATATGAGTACATCCTACCATCCTCAAACCGACGGACAAAGTTAGAGGACTATTCAAACGTTGGAAGATATGTTCCTACAACAACAGCTATTACACGAGCATAAAGGCTACTCCATTTGAAGCCCTCTATGGCCATAAGTGCAGATCCCCTCTGTGCTGGGCTGAGATGGGCGACACACATTTAGCTAAAGGACGAGTTCCTGACAGCACTCTCATGGGTCCGGAAATCATTTGGGAAACGACAGAGAAGATTGTTCAAATTCGTGAACGACTGAAAGCCTCTAGAGACCGACAAAAAAGCGACGCAGAAAAGCGAAGGAAACCGTTGGAATTCCAGGTGGGCGACCATGTTCTGTTGAAGGCCTCACCCTGGAAGGGCTTGATACGCTTCAGAAAGCGTGGAAAGCTAAATCCAAGATACGTAGGGCCTTTCGAGATTCTCGCCAGAATCGGCCCTGTAACTTACAAACTCAAACTACCTCGCGAACTCAGTAACGTACATTCTACTTTCCACGTCTCGAACTTGAAAAGGTGTCTATCCGACGAGACTCTTGTAATCCCACTCGACGAGATCGAGATCAATGAGAGCCTCAACTTCTTGGAAGAACCTATAGAGATCATGGACCGAGAGGTCAAGCGAACAAAGGAAAGCCGTATCCCGATAGTGAATGTTCGCTGGAACGCCAAGCGAGGACCTGAATTCACTCGGGAGCGCGAGGATCAGTTTAAACTGAAATATCCTCATCTTTTCGATTAGTTATTTGTAATAGCTTACTTGTTTAAACTCTAATTTCTGGACGAAATTCCCTCTAACGGGGGGATGATGTGACAACCCGAAATTTCTATCTTGTACTATTATTCAAATCAATCAAAGTCAGACTCGTTTCTGACACTTTCTAGCTTTGTTTTGAGTCTTATGAGTGTTCTAAACCTAGTAGCTTCAAGTTAGAAGTTTGGATTTGAGTCCTGTAAGTTCACCCGACACAAAAAGTGGCCAAACACTCCAACTTAAGGAGTGTACGGCCGCACACTTGGCTGTGCGGCCGCACACCCCTCGTCCGGCAGCACACACTCGTCTGGCAGTACACTCATGCCTATATGATAGAGTCTTGGCCTTCATTCAATCCTTTTCACCCTCCTAGACTAGAAATCGTTTTCTCTCAAGTAGCTCCCGATTTTTCAACTAGATCTTCAAGTGGTAAGTGTTTCTATCCTTTGATTTGTTGACTTCTTACTTCATCTAGTGTAAATAACTGATTTCATCCATGAAATCACTCCATTTTGGTAAATCTTCAAGTGTTCTTCAGTTTCACCAAGAATACCAAGAGCTCCTGCATGTTATTAGCTATATTTGAGCCTTAGAAAATGTCTAGAGCTTGATCTGCAAGGAGTGTGCGGCCGCACACACTCATGTGGCCGTACACCCCTTATCTTAGTGCTTTAAGGCCTCAAACTCAACTTGTATGCTAGCACATGAACAAAGACACTTAGGGGATACTAGATATGACCTTGGAAATACGTTTTTGACCATTTTTACTAGGAGTGTGCGGCCGCACACTCCATGGCCGCACACACCTGGTTGCACACCGAATGGGCAGCACATCAGGTGGCCGCACACGACCCTGTACGGCCGTACACCCAATTTATGCAACTTTTGATGCTTCTAACACTTAAATCTAAGTGTTTTCCAAGTCCTAGGGTGTTTTCCTTTCGTGATTAGTTGCATAAAGACTAATTATATACATATATGTGCCTATATATGCTTATTAGGATCCGTTGTGCTCAAGTCTACACTTGGCACTTAGCATCCTACAAACCGATCTTTCATTCATACCACTCACTGCAAGTGAGTTCGTACCACTTTAACTTACCTTTTAAATGATTTTAAATTCTTTTATGGGGGGGGGGAATACAAGTAGAAACATTATAGTTAGTATATCAATCGCATGTGATTAATAACTATCAAACAATGGATTTCTTATACTTCAAACTATGTTTTCAAACAAACTACTTCGAATCGTTTTACAAACTCCTTTATATACAAAACTCTTTATCGAATTCTTTTAAACTTATATTATGTCAAATGAATATCTATATAGATATAGTTATATAATTAGGGTTGAAAGGACTTAGGACTGACAACTCGCCTTACTTCCTGTTCCTTGTTTGGTTGTGGACTTAGGGTATCGGTTGTTTGTCCGACGGTCGTTTGAATCCTAGTTATATATTATGTATATGTATATAGCTATAAAAGTTCTTTATTCAGTTCAGATCCTTTGGGTAGCAAAGGTGTTCAATCATGTTCATTCATACCAATAACATTGCTAGTAAACTATAATAGGTATAGTTTAGAAAGTCACTAATATATTACCAGAACAACGAAACATACTAAGAGTCAGTTCATACAGGATTCAGTACATACTATAACGAGAAACAACACTTACTATAATCAGAAACAGATAGAGAATACTAAAACGAGAATCATCACATACTAGGGCACATACTACATACTAGAGAACATACTATATACTAGAAGGAGAGAATACTATACTAGAGCATACTAGAATACTAGAATACTATAACATTAATGCGAGATACTACTTCGTGGAGCGACATATACTGTTGTGTCACGTTTTGTACCCAGAGTCTCCTGGAGGGAGAGCGTGAATTTGTGTATAGATCTACACAGGATTGGCCATCCCACACCTTGCTGCTAGCTATAGTGGGACCTGCAGGTCTACGGGTGACGAATGTCATATCATTTCGATGTCTCGAACGTCGTGTATACTAAGTCGGATCAAGTATGGATACAATCAGATCACATTTTACCTTAATTAAACTAACAAGTTTAAGGGTAGTTAGTACATTTGTAGTTACCTAGATAAAACTACCAGTACATCTTTATTTTCCCATTTCATTTACTTTGTGATCTTTTCACATAATCGGTAATGAAAAACTATATTTTTAGTAATGATAGTCACACTTTGGGAAAACTTATACTTTTACAAAAGAACAAACATAGAAAACAATAGGGTCTTGGTAGAAGACTACTTTAGTAGAAAATATAGGATTTTCTAGGAAGTTTACAAACATCTTGAACAAACACTTACAAACTCTTACATCAAACGTTTACAAATTCTTTCTTTAACTTATACAAACAACGACACTAAAATACTTATGAACTCACCAGCTTAAATGCTGATCTACGCTTTCAAAATAACTTTTATTCTCAGGTCGCCAGTAGACAGGTACCGATGGCCAGGTTTTGAGAAAATGGAGCACGTTCAAGACTCATCTTTTATTTTGATATTTATCTTTGGTGTCTTATAAACTTCAGAACACACTTGTATTAAAATTATTACTATTAATGCAATGGATGATGTTGTTGCTTGTTTACTATTATGCCTTGTTGTGATATTGTACATGACATCCTCCGCCCCCGAACGTTTCCGCCATTCAGGTTTTGGGGTGTGACAACCATAAACTTCGGTGTAGTCGAGACCCTCAATTTGGCGAAATCCACGTACTACCAATTGGACCTTATTTCGCACAATAACCCCTGAATCATCTTGCTTGTTTCGATAAACCCAGCACGTGTCGAGTGACTTCTTGCCCTTAGGTAATTCAACCAATTCCAAACCCCAAGCTTTTAAAACTGATTCAACTCCTGATGCATACCATCCACCCAGTTGGGCTCATTCAAAGCCATTTCAACATTCTTTGGCTCTATTTGAGATATGAATCAAGAATAGAGACATGTATTTATATCTCCACTCTGACTCCGCGTTTGAACACCGTCGCCCAGCTGATCAATGACGTTTTCAATCGGATGATCGCGTTGAATTCTGGAAGGTAGCTCCTGGCTGATGTCATTGAGCGTTACGGGAAGGTTGTGAACATTGACAAATCCATCATCTGCTGAATGATCCACCTCAGACGGTTTGGAATCGTGAGAGGGGCTTGCCACGAACTCATTAGCAATTGGTTCAGGAAAGAGAAGTTCCATAAATGTTTGAGTAGCAGCGGAAGCATCTCTGGACGTGAACTCTCTTTCATCAGGAGTAAGTGGAGTGGCATCAGCATCTGGATTGTTTTCTTGACTTGGAGAATCGGACAAATTTCTTGGAACAGATGCATCCACTGTAGGAGTCGTTAAAGACACCACCGGCGGTCTGTACACAACTTCTTCATCTTCATCTTCAATCATAGCCTTCGAACCAGAACAGGAACCAGAAAAATCATCTGAAAACACATTGAACGACTTGAATAGAGATGTATAATCAAACAACCAATCTGGACCAACTCTAGCGACCATTTCGTTCTCCTCCAACCAGCGCATGTCGAAGGATTCTACGATTTGCTTCGTCTTCTTATTATAGACCCTGTATGCCATGCGAGAAAGATACCCTATAAAGTAACAATCATCAACTTTGGCATTGAATTTACGGTTGGATTCCAGATGAAGGAGGGTGTAAGGACAACCAAAAATACGGAAGTGACTAACAGATGGCTTGTGACCATAGAGAATCTCATACAGGGTTTTCATCTGAGGTTTGTTGATTAGGACACGATTTTAAACATAACACATCGTGTTGATCGCCTCGGCCCAAAAGAAAACTGGAAGTTTGGAGTCACATAACATCGTCCTTGCAGTGTCTTGTAGTGTTTGATTCCGCCGCTCAGCAACACCATTTTGTTGTGGTGTGTGAACGAAACTGTATTGACGCCCTATCCATTTTTCCGCACAAAAGTGATCGAGAACGGGATTCTTGAATTCCGTCCCATTGTTAGTTATGAGCGCCTTGACCCGATGGTTGGTTTGGTTCTCTATCATCACAATAAACTTCTTAATCGAATCAGCAACCCCAACCTTGTTGGACAAGAAGAAAACCCACGTGAACCGCGACAAATCATCGATCACAACTAGACAATATGAATTTTTGTTGATGCTGAGGACGTTCACCGGACCAAATAAGTCCATATGCAACAATTGGAGCACGTGGTTGATTGAATTGACCTGTTTTGGCAGATGTGGGTTTCTGTGATTTTTCCTTGGGTGCATGTCACACACTTTTCAAACGTGATAAAATCCTTGACATGAAGCCCACGCACTATGTCATTCTTTGTAAGTCGATTCAGGTTCTTTGCATTAGCATATCCGAGTCTTCAATGCCACATCATAGCATTGTGCTCGGAAACCTCTAAGAAGAGGCAAGTGACTTGTTCAGGAAGATTGTTGTTCATGTCAATGATATATGCATTTCCATCCCGTTTTGATTTCACAAGAATCCATTCATCTAGGATAACAATGCCTGGCTTCAAAATTAGACATTCTTTATCGGTGAAATGTGTCGAGAAGCCCTTGTCACAAATTTGAGAGACGCTCAACAAACTGTGCTTTAACTCGGGTGCGTAGTTAACATTCTCGAAGCTCAGCACTCCATTTGTAATTGTTCCGTTTTGAGTGATTTTTCCGCCATCTCCTCCCGCAAAGGAAACATATCCCCAATTGAAATTTTGAATGTAGTGCAATTGGGAAATGTATCCTGTCATGTGCCTGGAACAACCGCTGTCGACATACCATGGTCTGGCGACATTCCTCCGCAGCTGTTCCTGCACAATGAGCAGGATCATTTAGATTTGGGGACCCAGGTCATTACATCCCTAGGTTTACCCTTGACATTCACAAATTTATCATTTTAATTTTTCAGTTTTGAATTAGAATCAGAAACACCGTCAGAAGATGATGATGATTGGACAAGTGTAGATTTGTGCACCCACTGATAGTTAGTTTTTGAAAAAATTAAAGGTTATTTAGAAATATTTTTCTTTTGCTTTGAGCGTTTAGATCTTCGGCTAGGATTAGTCGAAGATCCAGACGCACCCTTTCACGAAATCGACCTTGGCTTAGCCGCATTCGATTTCGGCAAAGCACCTGTGGCTGGTTTAGTGAAAACCTGTTTGTTCGTTTTAAGGTCAGCCCATTTCTTATCATTATGAATTTTCCGATCATCATCACAAAGACGAGATCTTGAGGACTTTCTCGTTAGAGACCTTCCTCGAGACTCGTTTTCTCTTCTTGGTGCAGAAAAATGCACAAATACCCTGTTGGGACAATTGCGAGCAATGTGGCCGGCAGTACCACAGTTGAAACATATTTGCTTATTATCATTAGACCTGGTACCGCCTTTATCATATTTCGTGTTCTTATTGACTTTTATAACTTTCCCACACGTGCAAGTGCAAGAGTCAGATTGTGTGGCAGTTGTAGAAGATGTGGATGTGCTAGTGTCAGATTCAATAGATTTCAGAAAACTAACACCACAGTTATCAAAAACATTAGAGTTTGACACCAAATCATCAAAACTTAAAACATCAGTCTTAACATCAAAAACAGACTCATCAACTTTTGAAATAGGAACACCAAATTTTGACACAAACTTATTATCAGACTGAATCTCTCCAGCCTCTTGCTTTAACTGGCTTACTAATGAATCTGCATCGGAAGTAGAAACGTTAGTATCCATCTTCCTAGCACTACATTTTGTCGCCTGTTCAGCAGCTGGTTTATCATATACCATAAATGCTTCACGATCTATCTCAGCTTGAGTCAATGGAGTAGCGGTATAATTGTGATTAAATGGGGGAGGGACACTCTCATAACCTATTCTTACTTGCTTTTGGTCCTTCCATTTCATTTGGTGTTCAATTATAGTTGCAACTCTCTCACTTGACACATCGAATTTTTTAAAGTTAAAATCGACATTTGCAAAAAGGGTTTTCAATGTGTCAAGTTCAACAGTGACAACAGCAAGTTGTTTCTTTATGTAATTGTAATTTTCGCATTTGTTGTTGTAATCTTCCTGCAACTTTCTAAAATCACTAGTCCCAATCAAACGACTGAGCCACCACAACAAGATTCGCGGTATGATTGTTGGTGGTAGCTCCCCTGCTGCTACCCACTGGCACCAGCGTTCGTTCACTGTTCTCCCTCCTATGAGGCTTCGGGCAGTCTCTAGCAAAATGGCCAGGTTCATGACAGTTGAAGCATCGGAGTTTGCCATTATTGAAACTCACCTTCTTTTTAGCATTCATTCCCCAATTATTTTTGCCTGTCTTCTTTGCGAACTGTTTGGCCCTGAACACCGCCATAGCAATTTTCCATTTAATTTCAATCTCCTCAACATCTTCGGGATAATTTGATCTAAATCAGCGAAAGATAGTTGAGGAGGTAGCTCGCCAACCACAAAAGCATTGTAGCAGTTGACAAGACCAGTATCAAGAGCCAAATATTCATCATTTTCTTTGGGAGCAGGAGCTGGAGCAGGTGCTTTTGAAGAAGAAGCAAGTTGTGGATAACATACTGGAGGTTGAACACTTGACATAAATGGAGTGGCATATGATGATCGTTGAGGAGCAACAAACAGCTGAGTTTGAGGAGTGGTGAAGGATGAGAAAGCATTGTTGGATTGAATCCCGAGATTAGAAGTGGAGTATGAATTAACGTGATTAATCTCTCTCTGTTTGTCATCAAGATCACATGCTTTGATGATGGCAATGGTTTCAGCCACAATAAGTCGGTTAAGATCTTTTGTTTTCTTGATGACAACAACATTCATATCCCATGCCTTTGGAAGAGAATTCAATAGTTTCTTGTTGATTTCAGATCTTAGCATTGAGATCCCAGCCGAACTCATTTCAGTGGTCAAAGTGATGACTCGTTGAAGTTGAGCTTCCAGGGTTTCTCCAAGAATGTAGTTAAACATATTAAACTTTTGTCTCAACATATCCTGGCGACTCTGTTTCATGTTCTCATTTCGTTCATATACCTCAATTAAAGCTTCCCACAGAGCTTTTGATGAAGTGTATTCTCTGAAACCTTGTGCAATCTCTGGGGATAAATCCATTGTCAGTGTAGCCAGTTCCTTTTCTTGCTGTTCAACCTTTTCAAAATCTGCTTCAATGTAATTATCAATATCCTTGTCAATGACATCTCGATTTTCGAGTGTTGTTGTGATCCGGACTGGTCCTTTTAAGATGCTTCTCCAGATTTTGAAGTCTTTCATCTTAATGTACTTTTCCATTCGATATTTCCATTCTGGAAATCCTTCAGCGGATAGTAGGCGAGGAATTCGAGTAGTGGCTCCCATGATAGTGTCCAATTCTTGATGAGCAGTCAAAGTTTGTGAATCCATTATTTTGTTTTTGTTTTTTTAAATTTTCTTGATTAAATGAAAATGAACTTGAAATAAAAGAGTTTAAGCAAAATAAATGTTTACGGCCGGAAATTGTTTACGGCCGTACACTCAATCAAGTTTCAACTGATTACGGCCAAGTGAAGCTTTTACGGTCCAAGATCTGTTTACAGTCAACACTTGATGAATGATTTACGGTCAAACAATCGATTATGGTCAGATGATGGTTTACAGTTCTTGAACTTGAATGGTTTATAGCTGAGTTAAGCGATTACGGCCGTACACTCTTCAACCCAACTAACCGTAAACTCCCAGATTTTGATGAAAATGATTGTTTTCCATCAGATTTCGATTCCCTTAGCATTGAAAACACAATCAGATGTAGAAACACGCTTGAACAATGAACAACACAACAATTCCTTCAACCGCAAACAAGACTTGAATTTGTTTTGACACTGGACTTGCTCTGATACCAATTGTAAGGTCCCAATTCAAAGATCCAAACCAGTGATCAAAACAAACAAGAGCAAGAAATGAGTAGAAGAAGAAGATGAGCAAGCAATGCACACGTTCATTCACAAAACATCTAGTACACCTTGAGTTACACACAGTTGACCGTAAACACTATGTATACGTCACTACTTACAGACTCTGATACATACTATTTATAGGGACAGACTTGCCGTGAACGGGGTTCACGACCGAACACTCGTTTACGGCTGTAAACACCAAACCAGCCGTAAACACACATCAACAAGTTACAAACACTTCCAACATGACCAAGACCCTACCAAGAGTTATACAGATGATTGCCTAGCCCAAACCACAAATCTATGACCTATCAAGATCGCATAACCCATCCTTACTGTCCACTGCAAGAGAACCAAGGCGAATCGGATCTTAGCTCCTATGGGTCAACGGAAATCGCATATGCCTCATAAGATACTCATGCCACATCGACCCCCTGCGCTCACTAGTGCTGAGACACTGTCGCCATCTCCTGTGACTAACTGACCCTGAGCTGGAACACCACCTGATCCCGGGGTCACATGCATGTTCACTCCTTCGAGCTCGAAAACTGAAAGGGCATAATCCTTGCCCTAGAAAACAACATTCCTATCCATCTATTATCCATTCTACTTCCAACTACAAAACTCTAACTGATCATAATCATCACTCCATTCCAGAGTCCCTGCAAATTGAATCCCGGTCTCGAACAAAACCCCCGAAGCCTCAAATCAGGAAACTCATATACCAACTTTTCCCGCTCAACCCGCGGAGTGCAACGAGTACGAAACATTTCCCTGATCCCAAGTAAACGCAGCTCTCTGCTCATCAGAATACATCCCAATAACAAGTCCCGATACCTGAAAGCTCGACCAGTCCTTCCCCTGCCGTCGTTACAGCTGATGTAGCTGCCGCGGCAAGCGTCTCGACAATGGCTGTGTAGCGCTCATCAAAATACTTCAACCATGGTGGTCTTGATAGACCCAAACATCTTCAGCAAATGTCTCCGAAGAACCTCGACACCTCCTCCCGGATGATCTCACTGACATGATCCTGACCCGGATCTGGTCTCAACACGTCTCATAACCATCATTCTGATAATACACTAGAAAGATCTTTGATAACCCATATGCTAACAGACAACCAACTCCCAACCAACTCTAGGGGTTGTGACTTCCTTGCTATGCGTATGGGTCCTGTGGTTTCAGTAGTATGGGCCCATACTACCTTCCACACCTACACATATTTTCTCAAGTATCACCACAACACCCTAACACTATACATAAACATAGCAAGCGCTCAATTCTCGGTCCTAGAGGAATGCTAAATATCCCATATTGACCTACCGGCCTCACACAACTCACTCATCCATGAAACTTCCACCAACCCTGCAGCACTAGTGTATACTAACTATACATAACGTTGGACCATATAGACTTTCGAATATCTGATCCTACCCTAAGCCCTAATCAACAAGAACAGAACATAAGGCCAAATCAAGCATTCTCGGGCTATAAGATCTTAATTATGTATATCCGTGATGCATACACAAGTAACTACAATAATGATGTCAATCTCATATAAAGGAAACCTTAGGCTAGCAATCATCATGTAATTAGGAAAGTTTATCAGGCAATTCCTGTAGATCCCTAGCCTAGTAATAGCATGTTGTTGTAACACATCACATAATCAAAGAACTGTAGGGTATTTTGGGGGTCTACTTACAGGCTCCGGCTGATCGTACACATAATCAAAGAACTGTAGGGTATGTTGTTGAAAACCATTTAGAAATTATTTTGAAAATCTTTCCTTGATTTTAGACCGAATTCACACGAAAACCATTTAGAAATCATTTAGAAATCACTCCAACCAAGTCTCTGATACCAACTTGTAACACCCGTAAAATTCAAGCAAATTTAAAACTTTTTAAACAATTCAAAACCCATTACTTATTTCAAAATATTTTCAGAACAGTTTAATATCAGAGTATACAAGAAACCATAATTCCAAAACACAAGGATGTGTACGGTCACGCATTCGCCTTGACAAGTCATCTGAATCACCTGAAACAATAAACTTAAACCGTAAGCATGAAGCTTAGTGAGTTACTCCCAAAATACTAATACACATACAGTCCATATAACCATGTCAGCAATATCGTAATATAGCAAACTGAACAGCATGCAACGGTCCACAACTTTACAGACTGAATTACCCCCTAGCCCAAAGTGTGAGTCTGGATTGCCTTCCGGGCCCACAACTCACATCTGGATTGCCTCCGAACCCACAGTACGAGTCTGGTATGCGCTACCCAGCCCTCAGTTTGTATCTGGAAAGCTCCCGAGTCCTCAGTATGAGTCTGGCATGCCTTGCATGTCCCTCAACTCATATCTGGAATACTCCCGAGTCCTCAGTATGAGTCTGGCATGCCTTACCCGGCCCTCAGCTCATATCTGGAATACTCTCGAGTCCTCAGTATGAGTCTGGCATGCCTTACCCTACCCTCAGCTCATATCTGGAATACTCTAGGGTTTGTTGGCTACCGCACGAAGCAGTACAACGTCAACCTATCCCTCAGAAACTGTTGGATTAATGTCTAAGTCCATAACTATATTTGGTATGCACTTGACCCGACCCGACATGGTCCATTTGGGTTGCACTTCACCGACACAATTTATATGGATAGTCTTTTGAGAATAGTATATTTATGATTTATATTAATATATTATAAGTTCTAATATATTATTATGGAATCATATTATTTAATTAGTATTGATCAAGAATTAATTTAGAATTAATTAAGTGATCAAAAAGAACTAATTAAATATGGACTCTTATATATATGGAATGGGCCAAGTTCATTTAGGTTGGGCTAAGCTTTCATGGATGGTCCATGGAGCTTTTAACCCATGGATCCTATGTAAATGAAAGGTCATGGGTATTAGGGTTTACATGGATGTAACCTTAATCCTCCATAATATATAAAGGGGTCATTGGCTGACAAAATAGGTACACGTGTGTGAAAATAAGAGTGGGCCAATTTTAGTGTGCATACAAATTCTCTCAAGTTCTTCCAAGGTGTTTTGGTGATTAGTGATTCCATTTGAGGCTTCCACACTATTGGGGCTAAGCTCTTAAAGCTTGAAGACATCAAGCTACATCAAAAGGTATGTCATCTAACTAGAACTTTGTAGTATAGATGCTTCATAATATGCTAGTTAGGATGAAACCTTGGAATAGTTAATCTTTGCATGTATAATAGAGAAAACATAGATCCAAGGTTTATAGGGTTGCATGTACACCGTAGGAGTGTTAGAATGCTCAAAACCCAACAGTGGTATCAGAGCCTGATTGTTTTCTGTTATATTGATGCAAATGGTTTATTTTCAAGTTGAAAAAAAAGGAAAAAAAAACATGACGTTTGTCAAATTTTAAGATAATTACTTGTTTTGTGAAAAACGAATTATTTGTAAAATTTGAATCATTTGTTATGTGAGTTGAATTAGGTCAAATTTAGTAAAAGATAAAATGATATGATTATTTTATTAGTTTTAAAAGTTTGATCTAAATGTTTTAAGGAGTTACATATTTTGTCATAAAATTTTGAAGGTCAAACGTTTTTTTTTTAAAGTTGTGAGCTTAAGGGTTTTTGAAACTTCCATAAGTTATGGATATGAAAGTTTTTTTTTAAAAAAAAAAAAATTTGATTCAAAGTTTTTATGGAGTGACAAAATTTGGTGTTAATGTTTTAAAGAATTCCATAACTTGTTCTTAAGTTATGGAACATGGAAAGTTTCATCATAAAACACCATTAATTCCATAAGTTGTGGAATACAAAGGTTTTCAAGAATTACAAAACTTGCCCTCAAGTTTTGGAATTTGAGAAAAGTTTTTTTTGGAAAAAAAGAATTGAATTCTAAAACTTTTGGGTTCATAACTTAAACAATTAGTTAAATGGTTTTAATTTTGAGTTTAATAATTGGAATTATGATGTTTTGTTGAATAGTTCAAATTAACTCTTATGGACTTTATTAATAGTTAATTAAAGCGTTTAATTAAAAGAGTATTATTAATCCATAAATATATGGTTTGAGTTTAATTAAATTAAAAGTCTAGTTTAATTAATAGATTAAACCACCAAGTATTTTAAATGTCTAAAATACACCCTTACACTATTATAATATTAAAAGTTTAATATATTATATGTATAAGAGCAAGTCGTCTTACCATTAGTAGGCCTCATTCACGAAGCCGGTCTATAAGGGGGGTATAAGGTTACTGCCTATAAAATGGCAGTTTAATGGGTGTCCACTCTCACTCACCGCTTCCTTGACCGGTGGAGGGTCGTTAGCCGAACAGGTAGAACAAGGACTATAATTCTCCCTTCATTATAAGTATAATGATAAATACTAAGTAACTAAACACTTATAAATTCCCAATCTTAGTTACTTAGGAAAATGTGAATAAGGTGCTAATCCATGAAATTACACTTTGCACTTTGTTTAAGCTGTTGGTGGAGCGTGTGTGGTTAACTGGCACACTAACCTGGACTTAACAAGGTAGGCAAAGGGTAACTTAATGTTTATCATAGTATCGTTGGAGCGTGTGTGGTTAACCGGCACATCGATTGAGGGGTAAATATTAAGGGTACCAAGTATATTTGCATGGTTACTTCACACCTTGTTTCGTGATCCTCGGCATCCCAATCACAAAACCTGAAGGGCACACTCGAGATTGAAACATGTCATTGTAAAGTTCAATGAATCTAAAAAGAATTTAGTAGTTTCAAAACCAATTAAAACCTAATAATACATTTCGTTTATCTCGGTGGAAATTGGTGAATCGTCATTCACCTACCTTCAAATATTTTATAGCTTGGATTACGGCATCCCTTTTCCAAGTTATAAAATAGTTTGTTGGGTCCTAGCCTTAATATATCATATTGGGTGTTATATTAAGGACTTAAATCAACTTTACGTGAATTTCTCCCATTGTTGATGTCTGGTTTAGACAACAATGATCTTCCCAAACCAAGCTTTCCTAATGAATATGACTTCCCGAGTTTGGCTCATGGAAGTCATACTTCTCTTCCTCCACCTCCTACAATTATTCTCCCTAACCCACAAGTTCAAGGTCACTCAAGCCCTAATGGCAAGCAAGGTCTATGTGTGATCACATCTTAGAGATGAAGTCGTATATTGACAAGCCGGGAGAGTTGGGTGTCAAAGTCTTGAGAAAGTTGGATGTTCAATCACTTTCTAAGTCACATAGTGAGTTCCGTTGGGACTACTATGAAACAGACTATGACATGAACCTTAATGATCATATCTATTTGCTTGGTGCTGCTGAATCAGCAATGATTTGGAACGATAGTAAAGCAAATTTGATTAGAAGATCAACTTCCCAAAAACTTGATGGACAGTAACAATGGTGACACTGGAAATCCAGAAAAAGCATTCTCTTCCCAATGGAAAGGGATTGACCATAGTCAACCCGGTTGACCAAATGGTAAAGAGAAAGGCTAAGTCTTAGATAGTCCCATTACCAAAGGGTCCATATGTTTATTTTGCCAAAGGAAGGGGCATTGATTGCAAAGCTGCCAAATTTACCTAAGGATGTTAAAGTCAATAAGTTTGACTCTACATCAGGTAGAGCCCATTATCTAACTCTGTTAAGTTCTATTTTGAGATCCTCATTACATGATGTGACTGGGTCACATGTTGATGTTTTAAGAATCAAAGAATAGAGAGAAATCTTAAAGGAAGTATATGTTGATTCTGATCGCGAAGGTGGATTTCGATCGCATCAGAATTTTGAGCAGTTGCTTAAGAAGTTATGATATATTGCTAAGGGATAGATAACAACAATTTTCCATGTGGATTGTAAGGATAAGTTTTTCCGCAAAGTTTTAAAATAAAAGAAAATTGTTTAATTTTATTTATTTGAAGTATCCTTACAATGGCATTTGTGGAAAATTGTTGCTTATATTATTCCACTGACAGCAATATTGGAAAATGGATTTGATTCTTTCATTTGTGGTAGTGTCTAAATTTACCAAATCAGGAAAGTTCCTCATCGCCCAAGTTTCAATTGGACCGAAACTTGGAATCATGCAAGTTGAATAGTATGATGAATGAGAACTTTCAAGCATTGGAAAATCAAGACTAATTACTTGTTCACATGGATGTGTGAGTCAAGTGAAGGACTAAAGGGATCGAGTACACATTCTTTTGCACTGGTCACGTCCACCACAAAGCTCGTTAAGACTATTTGATTTACTAAAGTTTAGTAAAGATGGTTATACTTACAAGTTTAAGTATAATTCTGAAACATTGGAAAAGTCTCAATGTATGGCAGAACGAAAGGGAAGAATCAAATTAGGCAGAAAGATAAAAGTTTCTCAAATCTGAAAAGATGGGAGAGTACTTTAGTATCATGTTTGTGATCATCTTAATGATTTAGAAATCATATCACAATTAGTCCTCTAAAGGTCATCTTAGTGCATTATTATGACTAAGAAGAGGAGTCATGAATTGTTGAAATGGTTAGATCAGGAAGATGAGTCATACTTCGTTCCAAAACAATTCTTAGAGTCATACTCCAAGATTGTAACTTGAGTGACATATCTTAAAGAAAGGTTTAAAACACTTGTCAAATGTAAGAGTAAAAGTGTCCTACTCTTGTACATTTGAAATTGGTAAGTTGTGATGTTTTGGATAAAACAAAGACCAACTAAGGCCAATTGTGTGAAGTGTTTGTCTTGATAAAGAATCCGCACTATCTCTTGAATATTTGGCAAGATAGTCTTATATGTCAAGAGGATAGTGAGAGTCTTAAAGATCCTAAAAAGAATTTCAAAAGCTAATCAAGAATAAAACCTGAGGTTCTTCACTAGCACACGAATTGAGGTTTATAACCTATCGTGTTGACATATTCTGTGCCCATTCCAGTTAAAGTTGGCTTTGCATAGGAGTTCTGAAAGTTCTCAATTGGTTGCATAACAACTTGGAAGCAATGGCAGGCCCTGTACTGCCAGGTGGCAAGAAGTTAAGATTGCATAAGTTCAGTCCATATGAGTTTGGATTTGTCATTATCCTTGTCTTATGACTATGGTGTTGACGATTCACATGGATAAGAACACATACACCATAAAATCTAAGGGTCATAAGGTTTCTCTCCGATTCATGAAAATGATGGTGAGGAAACACTTCCACCAAGTAGATTTCAAGCAGATGGCAAAAGGTCTAAACAAATGAGACTATGATTACGGCATCCCTTTTCATAGTTCTCAAATTGTTTAGACACACATGCATGCTATCTAAGGAAAGGTGTATGATTTTAATAAAGTTTTATCAAAGCATCTCGTATCAGAAATCTGAACTTTGGTAAGAAAGTCAATAAAGTATTGATTTCTAGAAGTCCAGCTGATTTCTGAGTACATGTCAAAGCTAGTGGGAGCATAAGTGTTATGCTAATAATCATCATGTTAGTAGGAGCATGATAATTATTGTTAGTGTTTCAAGTTAGCAATGTTAATTATAGAAAACAAAAGTTTCAATTCGTGAGGCTGCAGGGATTGAAAAAGTTGTTTTGCTATAATTAAGGGAGATGATATACTTCATTTCAGTTCTAAAGGCTTAGATTGAGACCTTAATCATCCTTAGTCAAGAATGTATATATGAATTTCATGTTGGATTGGTTCAACTTAAGGAAATTCTATATATTGCGTTCTCAAAATTCGATTATGGTTACGACATCCCTCTTCATAGTCAAATTTTGAAAACATGGCAAATAAAAATATTGTGGCAAAGGTCTAGAATCATGTCTTTATGTGAGACATCATGAATCGTGTACCATTTGCTTTGGGTACAGGATCGATTGCATGTGCTATAATATTTGTCATTTCTAAATTTTTCCAAATGCCCAGAGGCATTAAGAAGGGAAAAGGTCTAGAATTGGATATGACTAAAATGAATCGTGTACCATTTGCTCAGGGACAGTTGGAAGTATAGTGCTAATTTTGGAAGGACCATATTGACATATTCTGAAAAGAGGAATCTCTTATTCAAAAGTGATAGTCAAAATGAGAATATGGAGTTGTCTCCATAGGTGGAAGTTATCTGTGTAAGATTAGAAAACTTAATGCAAGAAGCATGTCCAAAGCAATGTACTTTGAATATGAGACTTAGTTTCCATGGGGTTGATCTCTATTGGAATA
Organism: Lactuca virosa; assembly: GCF_052849685.1. NCBI lineage: Eukaryota > Viridiplantae > Streptophyta > Magnoliopsida > Asterales > Asteraceae > Lactuca > Lactuca virosa. The sequence goes on from NC_136428.1 coordinate 178,853,435, forward strand.
CCTTATAATGATTGTTGACAAGTCTTTATGACTTTGTACATATTCATTACAGGAGGGTCAATGCATATAAGTTTAAAATCTAAACAGATTTCGATAGATGATAGGAATTTGAAATTCTCACATTTTTCGATAAGGATTTGGGAGTGTGAAATTAGAATCATTGAAATTATGCTCAATTGGTTTATTTCAGAAAGTAAGGATCATAGACAAATATAGAGTGCATACTTGGTGTATGGCAAAGCTATTGTTTAAGAAAAACATAGTGTACATGCTTGGAGCATGGGACAACTAGTGTTTTTAATTCAAGTATAAAGTTGATAAAACCGAAACAATGAATAATGAGTAATCAGTATGGTGATAAATAAAAGTGTTTATTTATATTCATAGGGTTTGATACCATATTTGATTCATTTATTCTTGTGTTTCACTTTGCATGTTTTGACTTCCAGAATAACTAAGTCGCTCTTCCTGAATGATTAAGTTATTCAAACCATCCACAATCGGTCATATGTTGGAAGTAGATGTGAATCAAGACTGTCATGGGTTGGTTTGTAGAGGTCCAAGTTGGTGGACAAAGTGGTGCTACAACACTCATGAATGCTCATAAGTTCTGAGTATTGGATTCAACCCACGCTCATTTGAATCACTTCATGGATTTTATCACGAGAGATCATGAGACGATAATATCTTATATTCTTCAAACCTAGAGATATGAGTTGTTACTATGAGTTGGTTATACATTGATTGCACGAAAACGCATTTGGTAACTCGATGTTATAAAACGTGCCTTTGTGTATGATTCAACAAGTAGTAGAACAAGCCATATGAGTCGAAGTTTATCCATTCCTTTTACCTTCGGGATAAAAGCGATATATGTGGGCCCCTCGATGATTTAGCGATGACACATGTGAGTGCTTGGCCAAGCCAGGACTGATTTGATTTGTTCAATCAGTGAGTCATCATAAATCGAAAATCGAGAAACAACAAATGGACAGAGAGAATGATTATAATCCATGTCTCAGTCCATATGATATCTAGAATGGAGGAATATATGATCCCTTATCTAATAGACAAGTCATTAACAAGGTCAGAGTTCGACAGCGGCTTTAAGAGCTACGATTGCCAGTTAGGTTTTGAAGTCATACTCAATAATAGTTTTAGACTTATCCAAGTGGGAGACTGTTGGATTAATGTCTAAGTCCATAACTATATTTGGTATGTACTTGACCCGACCCGGCATGGTCCATTTGGGTTGCACTTCACCGGCACAATTTATATGGATTGTCTTTTGAGAATAGTATATTTATGATTTATATTAATATATTATAAGTTCTAATATATTAATATGGAATCATATTATTTAATTAGTATTGATCAAGAATTAATTTAAAATTAATTAAGTGATCAAAAAGAACTAATTAAATATGGACTCTTATATATATGGAATGGGCCAAGTTCATTTAGGTTGGGCTAAGCTTTCATGGATGGTCCATGGAGCTTTTAACCCATGGATCCTATGTAAATGAAAGGTCATGGGTATTAGGGTTTACATGGATGTAACCCTAATCCTCCATAATATATAAATGGGTCCTTGGCTCACAAAATAGGTACAAGTGTGTGAAAATAAGAGTGGGCCAATTTTAGTGTGCATACATATTCTCTCAAGTTCTTCCAAGGTGTTTTGGTGATTTGTGATTCCATTTGAGGCTTCCACACTATTGGGGCTAAGCTCTTAAAGCTTGAAGACATCAAGCTACATCAAAAGGTATGTCATCTAACTAGAACTTTGTAGTATAGATGCTTCATAATATGCTAGTTAGGATGAAACCTTGGAATAGTTAATATTTGCATCTATAATAGAGAAAACATAGATCCAAGGTTTATAGGGTTGCATGTACACCATAGGAGTGTTAGAATGCTCAAAACCAACAATAACATGTGAACATATAACATAATTAATGAACATACAGATAATCATACAGTATCACAGGTAGTCCTACAGATCTACCAGACTAGCATCTCAACTGGCATACATCACTAACTCAAACTCAACATATCAATAACTACTAGGATATCAAATCCAATGGGCCGGACTTGGTGCCTTATACCCCTTAGTATAGTGAGCATAACTCACCTGGCACTGCTGAAATCCTGCAGGTAAAGCTCCCGCTGCTGGTTGATAGATTCCCGAACTGTCAACATCAAACAATACCCAATTAATAATTGGGTTCCAAGCCCAAGGTCCAACTCACACTACAAAAGCCCAAAAGTCAAATCATGGGCCAAAGCGCAACATACGGCCCAATTTTCCAAATTGGGCCCAGACCTCTTCATGGTCTTTCCTTAAATCACATAATCATAAAGGCCCAAAATCACATAATCATAAAGGCCCAAATATGGCCCATCTATGGCCCAATTTTCCAAATTAGGCCCAAGTCTCTCGCATGGGCCTTATCCTAAAGCCAATCTAATTATTTTGGTCCATCAAATTGTTCATGTATAGTCCCTCAATAGTCCAATCGCCAAAGCCCAATAGGAAGCCCCAACTCAAGGCCCATGTGAAATTAGGATTTTCACATGAAATGACGATTAGGGTTAAGTGTTCCTACTTAACCCATTAAGGACTTAATCTACTAAGTCCAGTATTGCTTTAGGTTAATTTGCAATGAATCATTAATTAATATTTTAAGTTTATTAAATAATTCCACTGTGTCCCGATCAATTCCCACAAATTAGGGTTTTATGCCATTAGGGTTTTCCAAACCCTAATTAGGGTTTTCCAACCCAATACTAGCCCATTAGTCAATTTGTTGGGATTTTACGTCACTTTGGGCCTCATTGGGCCCATTAGGGTTTCATTGGGCCCACTTCTGTCCAAGCATCCCCAAATGAGTCCAAAACACAAAAGGAGCACACCGCCACCCAACATAGTGGCTGGTGGCGGCAGGAGGCGGCAACCACCACCTTACGATGGTGGTTTAAACTTTTCTTTTCATTACTGCGATACAAATTTCAATACAATTTATGATAATATCTAAATAACGCAGAGACACCCACAAAATAATACACACACACAGCCACCCTTGTGGTGGCCGGTGGTGGTTCATGGTGGCGGTGGCTATCCTCGAATTTTCGTCTATACATAATACACACACATACTTCATATTGCATAATACTCTCCAACCACCCACCTGGTGGCTCAAGGCGGAGACAACGGTGGCTTTGGGATGGCAGTGGTGGTGGCCACCATGGCTGGTGGCCATGGTGGTTCTTCCTCGATCTCCGGCCAGCATCACACGTGCCCGACTTCTCGGTTCCATCAACATACATCTACAAACACCATACAAGATGGAGTACCTGTTGGGTTTTAAGCATTCTAACACTTCCTAAGTGTACATGCAACCCTAATAAACCTTGGATCTATGTTTGTCTAAGGTACATGCAAAATATTAATTTCCAAGGTTTATAACCTATCTAGCATGGCATGGGGTACTTTTAAACATAAAAGGACTAGATGAATTACATACCTTTTGTTGATTTTTGATTCCTTGGAGTTTGAGAGCCAAGCACCAATAATGTGAATGCCTCAAATGGAAATCAAAAATCACCACAAACTTGGAAAATGTATGAGAGAGTATACTAACACTTAGAAATCGGCCACCACTATTACACACACACTAGGGTAGTATTTCATTCAACATGAGCTTGTTTATATAGTGTGCATGGTTAGGGTGAAACCCTAATAACCCATGTCTTTTCCTTTCCAAGGATCCATGGGTTAAAAGCTCCATGGATCATCCATGGAGTTCCACATAAGCTTAGCCCATTAACAAATGAGTATTAGCCCACACCATATAAATATAATAGCCCATGATTTAATTAGTCTTCCTTTTAAGCACTAAATTAATTCATATGTTACTTCAGGAACCAACCAGCAATCGTAGCTCTCGAATGGACCATGCCGGGTCGGGTCAAGTATATACCAAATAAGTTATGGACTTAGACACCTTATCCAACAGTCTCCCACTTGGATAAGTCTAATAACTGTATTTGCATATGTTACTTCAGGAACCAACCAGCAATCGTAGCTCTCGAAAACTCTGTTGAACTATGAAGCGCCATTTTAGATAAGTGATCATATAATCCTCTGCTCTCATGATATCAGCCGGACAAATACATGGAACAACGTCGTACTTATTGTCCAGCAGTTTGTTTCCCGATTTCCGATTTGTTTGACAAAGAACTAAATTGAACACATCAATTAGGTTCTGACCGGGCCCGGTACATAGGTCAAAACAAAATCATCGAGGGGCCCAGATATCGCTTCTAATCCTCCAAGGACTAGAAGGAACAGATAAACTTCGACTCATATACTTGTTTCTACTACTTGTTGAATTATACACAAAGGCACGTTTTATAACATCAAGTTACTGATGCGTTTACGTGCAATCAATGCACAACCAACTCATAGGTAACAACTCATATCTCTAGGTTTGAAGACTTATATGATATTACCGTCTCACGATCACTCGAGATAAATTCCATGAAGTGATACAAGTGAGCGTGGGTTAATTCCAATACTCATAACTTATGAGTACTCATGAATGTTGTAGCAACCATTTCTATGTCTAAACACGTTTAGCCATCTACAAACTCGATTCATGACAGTCTTAATTCATACCTACTTCCAACATATGAACGGCTGTGGAGTGTTAAAATAACTTAGTCATTCGGAAAGAATAACCGAGCTATTCTGGAAGTCAAAACATGCAAAGTGAAACACAATAATAATCAAATCCAATATGGTCTCAGAACCCTTTTGAATATAAATAAAACCACATTTTATTTATCACCATATTGATTACATATTATTCATTGTATAATGTTTCAAATAATCAACTTAATACTTGAACAAAAACAACAGTCGTCCCATGCTCCTAGCATGTACACTTTGTTTTTCTAAACAATAGTTATGCCATACTCCAAGTATGCACACTATGTTTGTCTATGATCTTTACTTTGTGAAATAGATCAATTGAACATGATTCCAATGATGCTCATTTCACAATCCCAAATCCTTATTGTAAATGTAAAAATTCCTAATTCCTACCATTTACCAAAAAAAAAACTGTTAGATTTTAAACTTTTATGCAATGTTTCTCTTGTAATGATTATGCACAAAGTCACAAAACTTGTCAACAGTCATTACAGAGTATTCCAAAGAAGATCAACTCTATGGAACACAAAGTCTCATATTCAAAGTATATTGCTTTGAACATCCTTCTTGCACTAAGGTTTTCTAATCTTACACAGATTGAATAACTTCCACCTATGGAGAAATTTCCATAGTCCCATTTTGACTATCACTTCCGAACAAGAGTTACCTCTTTTCAGAATATGTCAATATGGTCCTTTCAAACAATTTATATCCTACTTCCAACTGTCCCCGAGCAACCAATCTTTGGAGAACCTTAGATTGTCCTCGACAATTGCTTAATCACTTTAGTCATATCCAATTCTAGACTTTTCCCTTCTTAATACCCTAAGCATTTGGAAAATTTAGAAAGGATGAATATTATAGCACATGTGACCGATCCTATACCCGAAGCATATGGGACACGATTCACGATGTCTCACATAAAGACCTGATACTGGATCAGTCTTTTGCTACAATATTTTTTAATTTTCCATGTTTTCAAAAATCGACTATGAAGAGGGATGTCGTGATCATAATCGAATTTGAGAATGCAATATATATAGAATTTCCTTATGTTGAACCATTCCAATATAAAATTCATATATATATCCTTGACTAAAGATGATTAAAAACTCAATCTAAGCTTTTAGAATTGAAATGAAGTATAATTTCCTCTCCCTTAATTATAGCAAAACAACTTTTTCAACCCCTACAACTTTACGAATTGAAACTTTTGTTTTTCTATAATTAACATTGCTAACTTGCAACACTAAACATAATAATCATGCTCCCACTAACATGATGATTATCAGCATAACACTTATGCTCCCACTAGCTCTGACATATTTCCAGAAATCAGCTGGACTTCTGAAATTTAGATTCGTACACCCTTTCTTAGATAGCTCACATGTGTGTCTAAACAATTTCCAGAACTATGAAAAGGGATGCCGTAATCATAGTCTTAATTGTTTAGACCTTTGCCATTTCTCACAAGTCCATGTTAGTGTGCCGGTTAACCACACACGCTCCACTAACGACTTTGAGAATGCAAACATCACAATTGCTATCTACTTAAAATCTTCTTAGTGAAAGCATTTCCTCACAATCATTTTCATGAATCGGAGAGAAACCTTATGACACTTAGATTTTATGGTGTATGAGTTCCTATCCATGTGAATTTGTCAAAACCATAATCACAAGACAAGGTTAGTAAATAATTCAGCCTTACATGGATTGAACTTGTTCAATCTTAATTTCTTGTCATCTGGTAGCACAAGGCCCACCAATACTTCCAAGCTGTTATGCACACAGTTTAGAACTAACATAACTCATATGCATAGTCAACTTAATAGGAACAGACATAGAAACAAGAATTATGTCAACTTAATAGGTTTCAAACCTTAAGTCGTGTGCTAGTGATACAACTCAGGTTTTACTCTTGATTAAATCTTGAAATCCTTTCAGGATCTTTAAGACTCCCACTGTCCTCTTGACATATAAGTTTCCCTAGTCAAGAACCATTCCTTGACAAAACAAATATTCAAGGGATAGTGCAGATTCTTATTAAGATAAACACTTCACACAATTGGTCTTAGTTGGTCTTTGTCTTATCCAAGACATCACAATTTACCAATTTCAAATGTACAGGAGTAGAAAACATTTTACACTACATTTGATAAGTGTTTTAAACCTTACCTTATGTCACTCAATGTTACAATCTTGGATTATGACTCTAAGAGTTGTTTTGGAACGAAGTATGATCTATCTTCTTGATTTTAACCATTCCAACAATTCATGACCCCTCATCTTAGTCATAATAATGCACTAAGATGTCCTTAGAGTATGAATTTATGATATGGTTTCATAATCATTAAGATGATCATAAAAACATGTATGATCCATCTTTTGATTTTAACCATTCCAACAATTCATGACCCCTCATCTTAGTCATAACAATGCACTAAGATGTCCTTAGAGTATGAATTTGTGATATGGTTTCATAATCATTAAGATGATCATAAAACATGATACTAAAGTACTCTCCCATCTTTTCAGATTTGAGAAACTTTTATCTTTCTGCCAAATTTGATTCTTCTCATCTGTTATGCCATACATTGAAACTTTTCCAATGTTACATAGTTATACTTAACCTTATAAGTATAACCATATTTACTAATCTTTAGTAAATCATGACGAATTGATCTTTGTGGTGGACCTTGACCAGCACACACCCAGTGTACCTAATTCCTTAGTCCTTCAATTGACTCACATATGCATGTGATCAATGAATTAGTCTTAATTTTACAAAGATGAAAATTCTCATTCATCATACAATACAACTTGTATGATTCCAAGTTTCTGTCTAACTAAAGCTTGGGTGATGAGAACCTTTCCTCATTTGGTAAATTCAGACACTACCACATATGAGAGAATCAAACTCATATTTCCAATATTGCTAGAAACATACAAACATCAATTTTCCATAAATGCCATTGTAAGGGGATATAATATAAAATAAACTAAACAAAACTTTTATTTCTTTATTAAAATGCGGAAAAATATTCCTTACAATGAATCTTCAAATGAAAACTATGATATTACATATTTCCTAGCAATCTATCATAACTTTTAAGTAGTAGCTCAAAAATCCGATCCTCGAACCATGCGATAGAAATCCATCTTCGTGATCAGATTCATCACACTCTTATTTTAACCTTCCTTTTGCTCGATCCTGCTAAACATCAAGATGCAACCTAGTCACATCATGTAATAAGAATCAACAATTAGGAATTTTAACAAAGTTAGATAGTGGACTTACCTGAAGCCGAGTCAAACATTTTGTCTCTACTTGCTTTCAAACATTTCAGGTATTCAGGGCAGCTTCGCTTCCAATGTCCCTTCTCATGACAATAAAAACATATAGACTCTTTGGGAATGGTACACGAGACAATCACAGACTTAGCCTTTCCCTTTACCTTTTGGTCAACCGGGTTGACCAAGGCCGATCCCCTTCCATTGGGACGAGAAAGCTTTTCTGTACTTCCAATGTTACCATTGTCCATGTCCATGGAAGTTTGAGAAATAGATTTTCCATCAATATTTGCTTGACCATTGCGCCAAATCATTGCTGATTCAGCAGCAACAAGCAAATAAGAAAGATCTATTAGGGTTATGTCGGGATCTGCCATATGGTAGTCTTTAATAAACTCACTATATGACTCAGGAAGTGACTGAAGAACCCAGTCAACAGCGAACTTCCTTGAAATAACAGAACCCAACATTCTCAACCTGTCAATGTGTGACTTCATTCCTAAGACATGAGTGCACACAGGTCTTCCATCTTTATGTTTCATTTCTAGTAGAGCTTGAGTGATCTTGAACCTTTCAAGTCTTTGGGCTTGTGGGTCAGGGAGAATAAATGGAGGAGGTGGGGGGAGTGAAGCATGATGTTGATGGACATCATCTTCAAGAGGAAAGCTTGTTTCAAGCGATTTGGGAAGATCATAGTTGTCTGAACCAGACATCTACAATGGGAGAAAATCAAGTTAGTTGATTCAAGTCCTTAATATAACACCCAATATGAAATATTAAGGCTAGGACCCAACACAATATTTTATAACTTGGAAGAGGGATGCCGTAATCCAAGCTATAAAATATTTGAAGGTAGGTGAATGACGATTCACCAATTTCCACCATGAAAAATGAAATAATTTATTAGGTTTTAATTGGATTTGAAACTCCTAGATCTTTTGAGATTCATTGAACTTTTCAATGGCATGTTTCAATCTCGATTGTGCCCTTCAGGTTTTGTGACTGGGATGCCGAGGATCACAAAACAAGGTGTGAATAACCATGCAAACTCACTTGGTACCCTTAATATTATCACCTAATCGATGTGCCGGTTAACCACACACGCTCCACCGATCTATGATAAACATTAAGTCACCCTTCGTGATCCTTACTAGTCCAAGTTAGTGTGCCGGTTAACCACACACGCTCCACCAACGACTTGGTAAGGTACAAAGTGTGAATTTCATGGGTTAGCACCATATTCACATTTTCCTAAAGTAACTAAGATTGGGAATTTATAAAAGGTTTAGTTACTTTATAATATTCATTATACTTTTAATGAGAATTTAAAGTCATTGTCCTACCCGTTCGGCTAACGACCCTCCACCGATCAAGGAAGCGGTGGGTGAGAATGGACACCCATTAAGTTGCCATTTTATAGGCAACAACCTTATACCCCCCTTATAGACCGGCTTCGTGAATGAGGCCTACTAGCGGTAGAACGACTTATTCTTATACATATATATAATAATTAACCATTAATGTTATAAATAGTATAAGTGTTGAATTTTAACTATTAAAACTCTAAGGGTTGGAATTAAAGTTTATTAAAGTGTGTGAAACTTTACAAATTCCAAAACTTGAGGGCAAGTTTTGTAACTCTCCATAACTTTTCATTTCATAACCTATGAATTAAAGGTTCATAAAAATGAAGACTCTTCATTTTATGTAACTTATGTGTTTTAAGTGTGTGTTTAAAAGAAGTGACCATTGGATATCCATAACTTGAGGACAAATTATGGACTCCATTAAAACACATAAATGATCACGAATTAATCCTAAACAATTCAGCAAATAATTTCTATCATCTTCTAAATTCATAAGAACATGAACATGATCATCAAAGTTTCAAGAATTATATGAACACATACAAAGCATGAAATTTTGATATAAGCTATTGTAATGGATTAGAACAACCATTACACCAACTAAAACAAGTTTTAAAACACCAAAACAGTTTAGGGTAATGTTTCTAGTCCATTTCCAGCAGCAAAAGTCGAAAATCTGCATTCTGAGGCTCCTACTCGCCGAGTGCACGAACCTACTCGGCGAGTAGGATGAGTTTATACATAAACTCGGCGAGTCCCCCCATGGAATCGGCGAGTTCATCAGTCAGACAGCAAAAAATCGACTTTTTATCACTATTTTGCATCAAGTATCAAACAAACAAGCCTAGGCACTGATACCACTGTTGGGTTTGGAGCATTCTAACACTTCCTAAGTGTACATGCAACCCTAATAAACCTTGGATCTATGTTTGTCTAAGGTACATGCAAAATATTAATTTCCAAGGTTTATAACCTATCTAGCATGGCATGGGGTACTTTTAAACATAAAAGGACTAGATGAATTACATACCTTTTGTTGATTGTTGATTCCTTGGAGTTTGAAAGCCACACACCAATAATGTGAATGCCTCAAATGGAAATCACAAATCACCACAAACTTGGAAAATGTATGAGAGAGTATACTAACACTTAGAAATCGGCCACCACTATTACACACACACTAGGGTAGTATTTCATGCAACATGAGCTTGTTTATATACTGTGCATGGTTAGGGTGAAACCCTAATAACCCATGTCTTTTCCTTTCCAAGGATCCATGGGTTAGAAGCTCCATGGATCATCCATGGAGTTCCACATAAGCTTAGCCCATTAACAAATGAGTATTAGCCCACACCATATAAATATAATAGCCCATGATTTAATTAGTCTTCCTTTTAATCACTAAATTAATTCATAATTAATTCAAGATTAAAACTAATTAAATAACATGAATTTATATTAATATATTATAACTTATAATATATTAATAAATCGTAAGTATACAATTCTCATAAAAATATCCATAAACAGTTTGGGTGAAGTGCAACCTAAATGGACCATGCCGGGTCGGGTCAAGTATATACCAAATAAGTTATGGACTTAGACACCTTATCCAACAGTACCAAGAACACAACCATCCCAACCACTTTGGGAGGCAGGCGGCAAAGAAATGTGAAACAACAGCGGCTATCGATGGCACAAGTGGTCAACAAAGAAATAGAAGAAGATGGCGGCAATGGGTGTTCTCAGTGGTCCTCGACGGCAGCATCGTCCTCCACTACAATGGCACGGCGGCGGTAGAAGTTGTAGGGGTGAAGGAGGAGGCTGCTGCAGAGGGGAATGGAGGTTGCGCATCCACCGGAGCACAACAGCGAAGGTAGCGACACATGAGTGGTGGTGGATTGCCGACTCCAGCAGCGACGGTTGACAACGGGAGTACTGACTTCAATAGGGAAGGAGGCGGCTAGACTCATGGAGGTGGTGGTTGCTATATCCTTCTTGGGTTAGGTTTGCAAGTGACGGGGATAGCATGGGTTTTATACTCGGTTCTCAAACATCTTCCCATAATAACATAACTAGTCCCTCCTTGTAATATCCTTTTCAAAACAAATCCTAAATTTACGAATTAGACCCCTCCTTCTGAAAATCTTCCCAAATCAAGTCCAAAATGTTACCAAACACCCCTTGACTTATGAAAATCTTTACAAGTTAAGTTCCAAAATTCCACATTAACCCCCGGAGATTCAAATATTGTCATTTGGCTTCCCGAAACCAACCCCAGCTAATTATAATTCGATTTTGGGCTATAATAATATAATAAAATAATAAGATTACTTCTCAGGGTCCTGGGTTTATTATTTTAATTATTCTATTTAAAACGGGATGTTACATTTTTATTGCAGCCTTTTCGGAGGTTAGATCATCAATCTATTTGGTGGCATGAGATAACTTCACTGAAAGAACTTTCGTTTTCTCCGTTTTGATAGCCAGCTTTTCCAAAAGATTTCTCTGCGGCCAGATCCTCTTATAGCTTTTCGATCTTTGAAACTATAGAGGAACTTAACTCGGCATTATCAGCATTGATTTTAGAACAAACTTTAGAAAGAACCTCTTTTTCAGTGTGAAGAGTAGAGCCAGGACTTGTAATCACCTTATTCGCAGTTGCTGTTTTTTATCAGAGGAACTCCAAAAATCCTCCATAAATTGAGTAACATCAGCAAGTAGTTTATCGACTTTTTCAATCATTTCATGAACGGTCTTTTCTGAGTTTTCAACAGCTTTGGTGGAAGCATTGCGGCTTTTGGAAAGCTCCTTGGTGAAAGCCTCGATTAGCGCTTTATCAGACGCATAGGAGTATTCATTGTTGGACGATATTTTGTAAGACTCAAGTAGAGTATCCAACTTCTCATTGAGGGCCTTGAACTGCCCTTTCGTCATTGGTTCTTTGTCATCACTTTCCTCGTGAATAGTGAAAGGACTATAGTGAAAATCTTGGAAGTCATCCTGATCATCACCAAAGATCGTATCCGGATCATCATTCTCAGTGGTGAGATTAGAGTACAATCCTTACCAACGGTAACACCAAAAGCACTTGCCCCCACATCAGATACGTTGACAGTCACTGGTGGTAAACTCGTAACAGTGGTTGTTGTTTATGTGGATTCAGTGAATAGGGGAATGGTTTGAGCAATGGAGATCTGTGGTTGCGAAATACCAACACATACATTGGGACAAGGAGCAATTGTGATTGGTGTAGCGTTGGGCGTAGATGTAGCAGTAAGAGAAGGAACATGAAATTTTTCATCAGGAGAAGGAACAGAAGTAGGAATCGGATAGGTTACCTTCGTAGTACACTGAGTGGCAATAGGTTCCGAGACCATGGGTTGCGAAGAGACCCCCGTGTCATCGTTGTCATTCCGAGCCTGAATATCTTCCGAAATAGTTCTGGATTTTGATTCCTCTTGAGCGACTGGTGAACGTGATATCGGCTTGCGAGCGGCCTTCTTAACTTTCTTCGTTGGAGTTTGAGCTGGTTCGGAAGGACCATCATTCGCCTGTCGCTTACCTCCCTTTTTAGGCTTGTTTGCTTCCTCCAAAGCCTTTTCCATCTCAGGTGTTAAAGGGCGAGGACCTGATGTAGGTTTCTTCTGATACTCATTGGTTAGCTCGTTGTCAGATGGAACATAGTTAAGCATAGCCTCTACAAGAGATCCAATATAGGCAAACTTAATAGGATCAAACACGATGAAGTTCAAAGTATGAAAGATTGGGATAGCTACTATTGTACGTCCCTCGGCCACCAGATTATTGAGTCGATTGATGGCTCTCTGGACGATGACGGACTAGAAACGAGCACAAGAAATCTCCGAGTGTCGTGTTGTTGAAAGAGAACTATAAACTCGTTATGCCTAAAGGATGGAACCATAATCTAGATTGATTCCATGGTATAAGACGTAGATGATAGTGCAGAAAAGCTTACTTGCACTATCTGAGCCTGTGACTCACTCTGAGAAGCTTTTGAAAAGAAGAGTGAAAAGCCCATTCCACATCGAAGGAATATTGTGCTTCTTGAACTTTGATAAAATGGCGAGATTTCCCACGTAACCCATCTATTAAAAAATCTCTGGAATTGCGGAGCAAAAAAGATTGAATCTGAATCAACCAGATCCCTAGCTTGAGAAAACCATAGCAATCTGCTGAAACGAGACTTGGAGATTGATGTTTTGTGAGAGGCAATCTCAAAGGTAATCACAGACTAATGTTCTTGGTAACTTACAGTGGAGAATGCCTTGGATAGATGAACCAATGGGACATTCTCTGCCATGGTAAGAGCTGGAGCTAAAGGAGAGTGACGAAGGTACTCAATCATCGGCTGGATATTGACAGCATATTTGGATGAGTCGAGATCCAAGATGATATTTTAGTTGGATTTGATGTTCAGTAGTCCTGATGAAGCAATTTGGTCAGCCACGGATGGAGTTTCAGAAGAAGCGGCCATGGATGCAGATGGAGAAAATGAACAGTATTTGAGAGAAAGAGAGTTTTTCTTGCGGGAGAGTTTGAAAGCTTTGAAAGTGGTAAATGAAAATCAAGCGTCAATTTCACTTTTATACGTCATTACTGGTGAGACAAATCTGGCGTTTGGCGCTTCCAAATCCCTGAAAAGGCGCCTGAAAAGACGTGACAGCTAGACATGTGTCAGGCGGCGTAACTGACAGGCATGATGTCAGGAACAGTTTGAAAATTTCACGCGCCCAAATTGATATCTTATCCTTTGAAAAACAACCGTTTCATTTTTGTTCGTTCGTTATTTAGCCTCATTCACCACAACTTGTTCTCGGAATTTAAAGTAACCATTTAGAAGTTAGAGGTAGATAATTAGAAAATCACAAAGATTTTGGTACAAGAGTGTACCAAGATAAAGAAATAAAGCAAATATATCTAGGATTCTGTGATGTCAATATAAAATTAACATAAAAACAGATGGATCCCAGGAAACGATCTCTTCCTTCGGAGTCAAGAGAGACTTGAAAATGCTTGCATGGCTTCCTGTTGAATTACGATCATCTATTTGTTGAGAATAGTGAAAGGCTTCTTTTCATTAGTCTTTAATGGCTGGCTTTTCTTCATCCAAACTATGAAACCCAACATAAGTCTGAAAGTATGGAAGAAGTACTTGTCTGACCAGTGTAGCCATAATAACAAGTATGCTTAGGATTTATTTAAGTTGCTAGACAAAATCGAAATCTCAAAAAAAAAAATTTGGATCTATTGGGAAGATATGTCTTAGCTCGAGAGCATTCCATTAAGATCTCGCAAAAATAAAAATAATGAGATTTCAAGGTACAAACCACAAGGGTTGAATTTCGTCAATTCCATGGTGAAAAGTCTGGAACATACTTATTGTTCACCGTCAATACATAAATAGGATTCGGATTTTGAGTTTCACTCAAATCGTGGTGATAACAATTTGAAGATCATAAACACATAATTTGTGTAACCATAAACCTCAGTGGTAAATTTTCAGAGTCTCAGGGGTTACGAATGTGAAAGTGAAGGTGATGGAGAAAAGATAAGAAGGTTCCGAAGATAAAAATGTACCTCTGCTATATTGCAAATGACTAAGCAGTCAACTCTTA
Organism: Lactuca virosa; assembly: GCF_052849685.1. Taxonomy (NCBI): domain Eukaryota; kingdom Viridiplantae; phylum Streptophyta; class Magnoliopsida; order Asterales; family Asteraceae; genus Lactuca; species Lactuca virosa. The sequence continues at coordinate 178,868,449 of NC_136428.1, forward strand.
ACTCGATATGAGAAGAATAAGGTAGCTCAACGACTTATGTGAATATTAGCCCGATTGGGAAGAAACATTCGGAGTGAAAGTCTCATTAAGGCTTCAACATAGAGTCTCAGAAGCTTTGGTCAACATGCAGCAACACGCTTCTAGGGACACTTAGCTAGTACATAGAATCAGAGTTATATACCTGCCCCATCATTCCGAATTGTGGTGATGAAATAGTACCTAAGATAAAACAAAATTTAAAACTAACACACAAATAAACAAAACAAAAGTATTTTTGGAGTTTCTGATTTTCTGAAAAGATAAAACATAAACAAGAAAGTAAAGATTTTTGTATTTTGGATTTTCTTGAAAAGGAAATAAAAACAGAAAAGAAAAATATTTTGTATTTTGGATTTTCTGGAAAAAGAAATAAAAACAGAACATAAAATACCGAAAAAAAACATAATATACAAAGGATACATGATGTTCCGAGCCCTAGATGAACAGTAGAATCTGAGTCGCTCCGAGCGCTTAGACCCGTTCGAAATGTGAACAGTGACTTACGAGTACCTCCGAGGATTCGGACCAGTTCGAAACTTAAGAGATGCATTCCGATTATGAAGATTGTTTTGGAACAGATTTTACTTCTATCATTCCTAAGCCTTGAAGAATTCGATTGAAAGTTGTTTCAGGTAAGGCTTTTGTGAAGATATTAGCAAGTTGATCAGAAGATCTTATGAAATGTACCTCGACGTTCCCATCTTCTACGTGATCCTTTATAAAATGATACCTCAGTGCTATGTGTTTCGTCTTGGAATGTTGCACTGGGTTGTGACAAATCCGAATTGCACTTTCTGAATCATAATAGAGTGGAATCATCTTCATGTTTATGCCATAGTTTTGAAGTTGGCTTTGTATCGAAGACTTGCAAAGTGCATGATGCAGCTGCGATGTATTCAGCTTCTGTAGTAGATAGGGATACACAAGTCTATTTCTTTGATTTCCAACATACTAGTTTGACATCTAGAAACTAACATCCCCCAGAAGTGCTTTCTCGATCGAGACCGCATCCACCTAGATCAGCATCCGAAAATGCTTGCACAAAGAATTCGGAGTCTGGCGGATACCATATTCCGAGAGAATATGATCTTTTGAGATATCTCAGAATATTCTTCATAGCATCCATGAGTGGTTCACGAGGATTTTCTTGAAATCTATCACAATAATAAACATCAAACATTATGTTTGGTCGACTAGATGTTAGATACATTAATGATCCAATCATTTGCCGATATAGAGTAATATCCGCTGCAGGCTTGTCCAAGGACGGTGTTAGCCTCGTTCCGAATTCCATCGGTATCTTGACTCGTGAATCTCCTACCATTCCAAATTTCGCAAGTAACGTCTTGGTGTAGGCTTCCTGGTTTAAAAAAATCCCCTCAGAACTCTTTCTAATATTTAAACCAAGGAAAAAATTAATAAGACCCATTGAGCTCATCTCAAATTTAGTCTCCATCAACTTTCGGAATTGGTTGATCCGAAAATGATACCATCAACATAGATTTGGGCGATCATCAGATGGTCACCACCTTTCTTACAAAAGAAGGTTGGGTCGACCGAGCCTTGTTTAAACTTTGATTGTTTTAAGAATCAGGTAAGTGTTTCCTACCATGCTCAAGGAGCTTGTTTTAAACCGTACACAACCTTATCCAAAATGTAGCAATGGTTTGGATATTTCTCGTTCACGAAACCTGGTGGTTGCTCTATGTAGACCGTTTCTTCTAACTCACCATTCAGAAAAGCACATTTTACATCCATCTGATAGACTTCAAAATTCTTGTGAGCTGCGTAGGCGAGAAAAATGCAAACGGATTCAAGACTTGCAACCGGTGCGAATGTCTCTTTGTAGTCTATGCCTTCTTCCTAGAAGTATCCTTTCACAACTATTTTAAACCGACCACAGAAACATCCTTTGGAGTTGGAATCAATCTCGATACCTTGTTACGTTCGAATTCACTAAACATTTCCTGCAAAGCTTGCACCCAATATGAGTTATCATGGGTAAACTTTACATTCTTAGGCTCAATTTTGGAGATAAACAAATTAAACATGCAAAATTCCATCTTTGAAAGTAATGCAATTTGATTTGCTTTTTGTTGAGCTCTCGTAAGAATTCCTGAAGATGGTGATCCGATGACTTAAATTTCGGGATGATCTTTGGTCCATTTTATTAATGGTGGGTAGTTTGGATGATAAGCGGGGTCTAATTCGGCATTGACATCTTCGAATTCTGATTGAACGTTGTTTGAGTCGTTATTTTCATTATCGTTCTCCCTCTGGGAGTTTGCATGTGACTCAATGTTCGGAATTGGATTCTCCCCCTAGATTGGAATTTTATTATTGACTTTAGGGTTTGAATTCTCCCCCTCAACTGATGTATCGAATATAGAAGTTGACGTGGAACCCTCCCCCTAGAATGTGGTATTTGAAGAATATGGTTGGGGTGAAACATCTGATGTCTTCGCAATATCAGTGTTAACTTCAGGATCCTTTGGAATTTGTGGCTCAGTTACGAGATCTTTTACCGCATCATCGATGATCTTCTTTAACTCATCCTTGTGATTATATTTAGGCTTTGATTCGGAAGTTATGGATTTCTCTGGATCATCAAACGGATTCATGAATTCCTCGTACAAGTTCATCAGAGGAATCGTTTGAGGTGGTGTGGATGGAAAATTTTCTTTAAAAGGATTGACAGTCTTCTGATACTTCTTTAGATAGTTGTCATCAAATGTGACATAATAGGCTTCTTCAGTTCTTTTGGAATTCTTGTTTAGAACCCTATATGCCTTCGAAGTTAGAGAATACCCTATGAAGATTCCTTTCTCTTCTTTCACGTTAAATTTGTTCCTTTGCTCTTTTGAGTTGAAAATGAAACACCGGGAACCAAAAGCATGAAAGAACTTAACGTTAGGCTTTTGTTTATTAAGAATCTCATAAGGAGTGATTAAGAATCTTTTGCTAATAAAAGAGCGATTCTGAGTATAGCAGGCAGTTCTGATCGCATCAACCCAGAAATAGAGTGGTAAGTTCGCAAATGACAACATGGTCCTCGCAGCTTCACAAAGAGATCGGTTTCGTCTTTCAACAACCACATTCTACTGAGGAATGTAAGGTGCAGAGTGTAACGCCCGTGTTTCTAGCCTAGGCATTAATATTGATGTGATACTCTAGGTTAACCTTTGTAACTCATTTTCAAGAAATGAAAAGGAATTATGTGAATATTATGTGAATTATGTGTTTTATGCTTAATTATTAGGGTTTAATTAATTAAGAATAAAAATAAACATCGAAAATAAATATTAAATAAAGCCAATATCTATTAAGAAAATTGTAGTGGGCGTGACAAGGATTACGGATATATAAAGAATATCGAAATCCGAGTTATAACGAAGAAGTTATGACCTGTCGAAGTTTCACGACAAAACCGGCATGGTGCCGAATGTCGTAAAAAGTGAGTTTTTGATAAACTACTTTTTAGCCTTAGTGATCTAAACGAAACTCGTAGTGTTCGTTAAACCGAGAGTAGGTATAAAAAGAACACCCAAATTTGACTTCTGATTTTTCGAAGTTTCAGCTTAGTAGTAGACAGCTAAAAACTCGAATTTTAGATCGAGTGATTTTTAGCCGACACGACCTAAACGAGAATTGAAGGTCTCGTAAATAGTAGCAGAACGGTAAAAAGTCTGACGAAAACGGACGTCGGATGAAGAAGTTATGAATTTTTAACGGATTTCCTGTCTCGGTCTGTTAAAAATAATAATATAAAAATTAAATTCAAAATTAGCCGACGAAGTCTAAACGAAAGTTGTAGAGCGTAATTTTACCTACGTGCGCATATAAAGAACGTCAAAAACGGAGCTCGTATGCGAATGTTATGGATTTTAGAAGTTTGGCGCGAAAATCGAGAAAAATCCCCAAAACCGAGAAATTTCGCACACGTGGACTTCGGCCACGTGTCCTCGCTTCGCATCCGACGCGTGTCCGGAATTTTGCTGAGTCATCCGAACCGGAGAGCTGATCCGAAGCGGTCCAGTAGAAGTGCGATACGTACCTTCTTCCCTCGTGCGTCCGAACCCTCGCAGGAGCCACGAGCCTCCCTCCTCGGATCCGGACTTCGGTCTAATCAGAGGCTGCCAGCGAGCCCCTCGCATGCGCAGCCACGTGCGAGCCCACCTGCGAGCCCTCGGATCTGCTGCCACCTGGGAGCTTCTCAGCCGTCCGATCATCAGCTTCGGACGCTATAAATAAGAGGGCATGCGAGCCTTCTCGGTTACTTTTGAAATATTGCCACTTTTAGCCCCTCTCTTCATATTTTCTTCATTTTAACATTCCCCAAAGCCCCGGTATCGATTATAACACCCGGAATACGCCCCGAAGAGCCCGAGAAGCCCGGAAAATTTATCTTTTCGGTTTCGAATCCCGACCCTCGCAGAGCCCGGTTTCTGAATAAAACTCCCGGTTTTATTAGAAACGAACGTTTTAGGAAACGAATTGCTGCCCGATTATCATCAAATCAAGTGAGTGTATACTCATTTTCACTTTACACATAGATATGAAGTATTTACCTAAAAATACGTGCTATGTGTAAATATATTAACTGTTTATTTGAGGTGACTGTTGACTTGATGTTTTATACAAGTTTTAAACTGTATAAGTATTTTTATCTACAAATATGTTGGGTAAAACATGGGTAGATAGTTGGTGTGTGATGAAATAAAGTGATGAGAGGCCTCGATGTGATTTGTGATCCAGTCATCTAGCGGAGTTTGGATGACGACCACGGACTTTCTAGACAGTCCAATGGAAACGCTAGCAGGCCCGCAACCTGTAGGTGTTAATGGACTTGGGCGTTCATTCGCTGTACTCCAATCCCCCTCATGGTTGCCTTTAGGACATGTATGGCTGAGGAAACCACTTAGCAATAGTGTCCGTCCCGATGATATTCTTTAGTTTAGGTCCCTTGTGATAAGTGTTTAGGGACGTAAAGTGAGGATAACGTGAACGGGTAATCAGGGTTATTGTTGATTGATGAACTTAATAAGTTTATTATTATTGTGGGTTGAAAACCCTATATGCTCACCAGGCTCCCAAGCCTGACCCACTCAACTTTTTATGTTACAGGTAGTGGACCCCGAGCATAGTCGGAGGACGATGAGAGATTTTTGTATTATAGGCCAGTAGTTGTAAATAACTGTTGAAAGGTTTATAATGTCTTGTTTATGCTTTTGATCTGTATCGGAACATGACATCCCGAGGTTTTGATATGAAATGAAATTATATATTTCTTAAAGAAAGGTTTTGACAAACTTTTATCATATTTTGTATTGGGGACCAATTCCGCAATATCTTTTAAAAAGATTTCTCTGATTTTATTTTAAAAAGCATAAATTAAATCGGTCTTTTCTTGCCGAGAAATTAGGGGATGTCACAGTTGGTATCAGAGCATTAGTTTAAGCGAACTAAGAAATTATAGAATCTCTAGACTTAAACTTAGAATGCTAAGTGATGATTGTGAGATGAGTATCTACCATATTTTAGACACGAGCACTAGTTTATTTTAGGAAAGATTCCTAAAATGCTTTGATGTGCTAAATGTTATATGTTTGCCATATATGTCATTATTTGTTCGGATCTATGGTCTGTTGCCGACCGGATCTGGAAACCTTATGTGTGTAGGATTCTAAGCTTATGATTACGAGATTAGAACTAACATGTAAACGTTTCAGAGTGATAAGGGAATTTAAATACCTATCGAGGATAAAGACCTAAATTCGCCTTATTCGGTATATAGATTGTAATGGCAAGAACTCGTAGTGGAGTTGCAAATGCAAATGGAAACAGGGATCAACAACCTCAACCTTAAGTAGTTGAGCAAGTACCTGTTGTAGGAGCTGCACCAGAGTCAATGAAGATGGTTGGCGTACAAGAAATGATGCAGATGATGTTAGATCGCCAGATGGAGGAGACAAGGCGATTACTACAACAACATAGGGAAGAAACTACGATACCTGTTGAACAGCCCGAATTGAATGAAGGGAAATCAGTAGGAGGGAACTACAGTGGGACTCTTGGTCAAGCCAACCCACCGATAGTTAGACAAATCAACCAGGATGGAGGAGTTGATGGACGCGGATGCAAATACAAAGATTTCATGGCATCCAAACCACCGTGTTTATCTGGGAGTCCGACACCGGTGGAAGTCATGAATTGGATCTCCGAAATGGAGACGATGTTTGAAAGTTGTGAGTGCAGCAACAAACAAAAGACCGCACTTGCAATTCCTCTGTTAAAATCTGGTGTATTGAGCTGGTGGAAGTTAGTAGCTGATTCCATGCCAAAGGGAGAAGCTAGCAAGATGTCTTGGGAAGACTTTGTGGTACAACTGAAATTGCAATACTGCTCTGAGCAGGATCTTCTGGAAATTAATAATGAGTTCCAGAATTTGAAAAAGGGAAAGATGAGCGTTACTGAATACGCTGCTAGTTTTACTGAAAAGATGAAGCTTGTTCCTTACCTAGTTCCAACTGAACTCTCTAAGGTTAACAAGTTTGCCCTCGGATTACCAGCAGACTTTGGTCCGATGGTTAAACAAGTAACCACTTTGAAAGCCGCCATCTGGGCTGCTAAGAATGTTGAGGTTCAGATCAGAGAGAAAGGTCTGGAGAGGGCAGAAGTTGGTGAAAAGAAAAAAAATTTAAGGAACTTCAGGTTCCAACAATAAAAGCAAATTTTCTAAATCTAAGAAGTTTGGAGGAGGAGGAGGAGGTGAAGTGAAATGGTGTGAGAAGTGCAAGAAAAAGCACTCTGGGAAATGTAGTGAGGGGGTGAATTGCTACAAATGTGGAAAGACTGGGCATTTTGCCAACGAGTGTCCGTCCAACAAGAGGGTATGTTGTAAGTGCCATGAAGAAGGGCATGTTTTTAAAGACTGTCCAAAGAGGAAGGATGCAGAAAAGCCCAATCTACCACCAAAGCCGAAGGCGAGATCCTTTCAGATGACACTTGAACCTGCAAAAGAAGAAGTCGATGTCGCTTCAGGTACCTTTCTCGTAAACAAATTGCCTGCCCAACTTTTGTTTGATTCTGGAGCCAATTACTCCTTTATTTCGCATGAATTTGGTAGAAAACTAGCTTTGCCTGTTGATAGACTAGTTAATGCTTTATTAGTCGAAATTGCTAGTGGCAAGTTTGTACCTGTTAGCCATCGTATCAAAAATATCCTCATTGACTTGAATGGTAATAAGTTCCACGAGGAATTATTGCCTATCGAGTTAAATGGTTTCGACATAGTTTTAGGAATGGATTGGCTTAGCGCCAACGATGCCGAAATATTGTGTAGGTAGAAAATAGTAAAAGTAAACCCGCCAGGGAAAGAGTCGTTTATGCTGTATGGAAACAAACGCAGAGTAAATTCTGGAATCATTTCCCTAATGAAAGCCAGAAAGTGTTTGGCCAAGGGGTGTACATCATATTTAGCGTTTGTTATCGATGCTAAGAAGGAAAAGAAGGAGGTGCAGAATATTCCGATGGTGTGTGATTATCCGGAAGTCATTCCCGAAGATCTTCCCGGATTCCCCCTGATCGACAAGTAGAATTCCGTATCGACTTGTTACCAGGAACGACGCCAATAGCCAAAGCACCGTATCGATTAGCACCAACCGAGATGAAAGAACTTATGACACAACTTCAGGAGTTATTGGACAAAGGTTTCATTCGACCTAGTTCATCACCCGGAGGAGCCCCTGTGTTGTTTGTAAAGAAGAAAGATGGGAGCATGAGAATGTGCATCGATTACAGAGAGCTGAATAAAGCGACAATAAAGAACAGGTATCTGTTGCTGAGGATCGATGACCTATTCGACCAGTTGCAAGGTTCGAGCTATTTCTCGAAAATTGATCTTAGGTTAGGATACCATCAACTTAAGGTGAGAGAGCAGGATATCGAAAAGACTGCATTCATAACAAGATATGGACACTATGAATTTTTGGTTATGTCGTTCAGACTAACCAATGCCCCAGCAGCTTTCATGGATTTGAAGAACATGGTTTGTAAACCATACCTTGATAAATCCTTGATAGTATTCATAGACGATATCTTGATCTATTCGAAAAGCAAGCGGGAGCATGAAAAGCATCTGCGTGAGGTGCTAGAATTTTTGAAAAAGGAGAAGCTTTATGCAAAGTTCTCCAAATGTGAATTTTGGATTCAAGAAGTCCAATTTTTAGGTCATGTGGTTAACCAAGAAGGAATAATGGTTGACCCAGCAAAGATTGAAGCTGTGATGAAGTGGGAACAACCAAAAAGTCCTACGGAGATTCGAAGCTTTTTAGGATTAGCCGGATATTATCGCCGATTTATCCAAGGCTTTTCTTCGATTGCTACTCCATTAACAGCTTTCACCCACAAAGGAGCTACTTATGCTTGGAATGAAAAGCATAAGGAAGCCTTTGAAAAGTTGAAGAAGAGATTGTGTGAAGCACCGATTCTTTCGTTACCTGAAGGAGTTGATGACTTCACAGTTTATAGTGATGCCTCTGGAGTTGGGTTAGGATGTGTTCTGACCCAAAGGGATAAAGTGATAGAGTATGCATCGAGGCAATTGAAAGAGCATGAAAAGAACTACCCCACTCATGATCTGGAGTTGGCAGCGATAGTATTCGCCTTAAAGATGTGGAGGCACTATCTTTATCGTACTAAATGTAAACTTTTCACTGATCATAAGAGTCTTTAATATCTCTTTAATCAGAAGGAATTTAACATGAGACAGCGGCGCTGGCTAGAACTACTCAAGGACTACGACTGTGAGATACTTTACCACCCTGGTAAAGCAAATGTTGTTGCTGATGCTCTCAGTCGGAAGGTAAATCTTGAAAAGATAAGGCCAAGAGCGTTGAGAATTGAAGTCGTCTCGACAATTATGGAAAGTATAAAGAAAGCTCAGGTGGAAGCTTTAGAGAAAAATGTCCGAAAGGAGGAACGTTTGGGAAAAACGTTGGTGTTTGATACAAACGATCAAGGACTGAAGGTATTCAAAGATAGGATTTGGGTACCTAAGACGGGAGGAGTAAGAGGTTTTCTGATTGAAGAAGCTCACAAAACCATGTACTCGATTCATCCCGGCAGTACGAAAATATATAGGGATCTAAAATCCTATTACTGGTGGACGACGATGAAGCTCGATGTTGCTAAGTATGTGGCCGAATATGTAACATGTGCCAGGGTTAAGGCACAACATCAGAAACCGTATGGGAGTTTTGAACCTTTGCCTGTACCCATGGGTAAATGGAAGGACATTACCATGGATTTTTTGACTAAACTGCCCAGAACAAGGAACGGTCACGACATGATTTGGGTGGTCGTTGATCACTTCACTAAGAGTGTGCATTTCATAGCCGCTAACGAGAAATGGTATATGGATAAACTTGCGAATTCTTATGTGAAGGAAATTGTGAGGCTTCACGGTGTTCCGTTAACGGTTGTATCCGATCGTGAAAGCCGTTTTACCTCAAGGTTTTGGAGAAGTCTACAAGAGGAATTGGGTACTAAGTTGTGTTTGAGTACAGCTTACCATCCGAAAACTAATGGTCAAAGTGAACGAACGATTCAAACATTGGAGGGTATGCTGAGAGCATGTACCCTAGAATTCCAAGGTAACTGGGATGAACACTTACCTCTAGTAGAATTTTCCTATAATAATAGTTTCCACTCAAGCATTAAGATGGCACCTTATCACGATTTGTATGGGGAAAAGTGTCGAACGCCATCATGTTGGCTGGAAGCTGGGGAAAAGCAGTTTATGGGACCTGAAATAGTCCATCAGACTGCTGAAAAATTGAAAGTGATAAGGGAAAGGATGTTAGCTGCTCAAGATCGACAAAAGAGTTATGCTGACAAGAAAAGACAACTGATATCCTTCGAAGTTGGAGATTCGGTTTTACTTAAAGTCTCGTCGTGGAAGGGACTTATAAGATTTGGTAAAAGGGGAAAGTTGAGTCCAAGATTTATTGGACCATTTAAAGTTCTTCAGAGGATCGGGAATCAAGTTTACAAGATAGAATTAGCGGAAGAACTGGAGGGTATTCATAATACCTTTCATGTGTGTTATTTGAGAAAGTTCACGGGAGTTGTGCCTGACATAATTCCCATCTCTCAATTAAGGTTGGATGAAAACAAGAGGTTGATCGAAGAACCTGAGGCAATCGTTGACCGTAAGACTAAGAAGTTGCAACGCAAGATGGTCGATTTAGTGCTTGTGCGTTGGAAACATACGAATGGGACAAATCTCACCTGGGAAACAGAGAGTGACATGATAAGTCGCTACCCGCATTTGTTTGCTGATGTGTGATTCGGGGACGGAATCATTAATATTGTAACGCCCGTGTTTCTATCCTAGGCATTAATATTGATGTGATAGTCTAGGTTAACCTTTGTAACTCATTTTGAAGAAATGAAAAGGAATTATGTGAATATTACGTGAATTATGTGTTTTATGCTTAATTATTAGGGTTTAATTAATTAAGAATAAAAATGATCGTCGAAAATAAATATTAGATAAAGTCGATATCTATTAAGAAACTTGTAGTGGGCGTGACAAGAATTACGGATATATAAAGAATACCGAAATCCGAGTTATAACGAAGAAGTTATGACCTGTCGAAGTTTCACGACAAAACCGGCACGGTGCCGAATGATCGTAAAAAGTGAGTTTTTGATAAACTACTTTTTAGCCTCATTGATCTAAACGAAACTCGTAGTGTTCGTTAAACCGAGAGTAGGTATAAAAAGAACACCCAAATCTGACTTCATATGAGGAAGTTATGATTTTTCGAAGTTTCAGCTTAGTAGTAGACAGCTAAAAGCTCGAATTTTAGATTGAGTGATTTTTAGCCGACACGACCTAAACGAGAATCGAAGGTCTCGTAAATAGTAGCACAACGGTAAAAAGTCTGACGAAAACGGACGTCGGATGAAGAAGTTATGAATTTTTAACGGATTTCTTGTCCCGGTCTGTGAAAAATAATAATATAAAAATTAAATTCAAAATTAGCCGACGAAGTCTAAACGAAAGTTGTAGAGCGTAATTTTACCTATGCGTGCATATAAAGAATGTCAAAAACGAAGCTCGTATGCGAAAGTTATGGATATTAGAAGTTTTGGCACGAAAATCGAGAAAAATCCCCAAAACCGAGAAATTTCGCATACGTGGACTTCGACCACGTGTCCTCGCTTCGCATCCGACGCGTGTCCGGAATGTTGCTGAGTCATCCGAACCGGAGAGCTGATCCGAATCGGTCCAGTAGAAGTGCGACACGTACCCTTTTCCCTCGTGCATCCGAACCTTCGTAGGAGCCACGAGCCTCCCTCCTCGGATCCTGACTTCGGTCCAATCAGAGGCTGCCAGCGAGCCCCTCGCATGTGCAGCCACGTGCAAGCCCACCTGCGAGCCCTCGGATCTGCTGCCACCTGGGAGCTTCTCAGCCGTCCGATCAGCAGCTTTAGACCCTATAAATAAGAGGGCATGCGAGCCTTCTCGGTTACTTTTGAAATATTGCCACTTTTAGCCCCTCTCTTCATATTTTCTTCATTTTAACATTCCGCAAAGCCCTGGTATCGATTATAACACCCGGAATACGCCCCGAAGTGCCCGAGAAGCCCGAAAAATTTATCTTTTTGGTTTCGAAGCCCGACCCTCGCAGAGCCCGGTTTCTGAATAAAACTCCCGGTTTTATTAGAAACGAACGTTTTAGGAAACGAATTGCTGCCCGATTATCATCAAATCAGGTGAGTGTATAGTCACTTTCACTTTACACATAGATATGAAGTATTTACTTTAAAATACGTGCTATGTGTAAATATATTAATGTTTTATTTGAGGTGACTGTTGACTTGATGTTTTATACAAGTTTTAAATTGTATAAGTATTTTTATCTACAAATATGTTGGGTAAAACATGGGTAGATAGTTGGTGTGTGATGAAATAAAGTGATGAGAGGCCTCGATGTGATTTGTGATCCAGTCATCTAGCGGAGTTTGGATGACGACCACAGATTTTCTAGACAGTCCAGTGGAAACGCTAGCAGGCCCGCAACCTGTAGGTGTTAATGAACTTGGGCGTTCATTCGCTGTACTCCAATCCCCCTCATGGTTGCCTTTAGGACATGTATGACTGAGGAAACCCCTTAGCAGTAGTGTCCATCCCGATGATATTTTTTAGGCTAGGTCCCTTGTGATAAGTGTTTAGGGACGTAAAGTGAGGATAATGGGAACGGGTAATCAGGGTTATTGTTGATTGATGAACTTAATAAGTTTATTATTATTGTGGGTTGAAAACCCTATATGCTCACCAGGATCCCAAGCCTGACCCACTCAACTTTTTATGTTACAGGTAGTGGACCCCGAGCATGGTCGGAGGACGATGAGAGATTTTTGGATTATAGGCCAGTAGTTGTAAATAACTATTGAAAGGTTTATAATGTCTTGTTTATGCTTTTGATCTGTATCGGAACATGACATCCCGAGGTTTTGATATGAAATGAAATTATATATTTCTTAAAGAAAGGTTTTGATAAACTCTTATCATATTTTGTATTGGGGACCAATTCCGCAATATCTTTTAAAAAGATTTCTCTGATTTTATTTTAAAAAGCATAAATTAAATCGGTCTTTTCTGGCCGAGAAATTGGGGGATGTCACACAGAGAAGGTGTGAGCAACCCCTTTTTCAGTTAAGAATTCACTTGGTTTTTGAATTCAGAACTGTTATCACTATGAATATTTCGAATTGGCTTTCACAGTTAAAGTTCGATTTTCTTGATAAAATCCTTTAGTCTTAAAGTTGCATCTGATTTCTGTCTAAGAAAATAAACCCACGTAAATCGAGAAAAATCATCTATAATAACGAAAATATACTTACTACCACCAATGATTTCAATGGTAGAAGGGACACAAAGATCGATGTGTAGAAGTTCAAGTGGCTCGATAATTTTAGTATTGATGATTGTGGAGTGACTCTTCCGACTTTGCTTTCCTAGTTCACAAGCTGCACACAAATGTTCCTTGTCATACTTCATTAGAGGGAGTCCTCGCACATGATCGCCAAGTACGAGTTTCTTCATGTCCTTGAAATTTAAATGCGAGATCCTTCGATGCCATAGCCAACTATCGTCCGAAGATGCTTTCGAAAGAAGGAAAATGGTTGGCTTCCCGACTATTGGTGTAATGTTCAAAGGAAACATCTCTCCCTTTCTTTTGGATTTTAAAAGCATTGTCTTTGTTTTCTTCTCAATTATTTTAGATCCTTCATCATCAAAAGAAACCTTCAGCCCTATACCTACAACCAATTGAGAAACAATTATTAGGTTATGTTGTAGGCCTTCTACATAAGCTACCTTCCGAATAGAGAATTCGCCATTCGTGATCATGCCATATCATTTGCTCTCTCATGTGGTGTTATTCCCAAACTTCATTTTGCCACCATCTTTCAACGTTCGGAATTCCATAAGCTCTTCCCTCCTCCCTGTCACTCGTGATCATGCCACATCCACTGTCGATGTACCATTCTGAGTCATACTATTTGTCACATATCACCTACAAAATTCAAAGAAATTTAGGAGCCCAATGTTGCTTGGGTCCTCGTGAGGTTTTCTTAAGAACAAGAAATGTTATAGATTCATCTACTAAATAAGATCTCTTTATTAGCGTCGAATTCTTTCCTTTCATTACTTTAAAACAATAATCCTTCCATCATTGGGATTTATTTTAAAAGGAATTTTTGTTTGTTTTGAAGCTATTTGTTGCTTGACAGCCTTTTTAGCAATTTTCTTTTCCTCCTTTTTCAACTGAGCTTCGGAATCCTTGGAAGAGATTTTGGATTTTGAAACTAGTTTACCTTTGCCTTTTACATCTTTTGATGCATTGGCAGATTTTGAAAAATTGGATTTAGGAGAAAGTTTTGGTTTAGCATTTTCAAATGGTTTCAAAACTTGAGATTTTGCATTATTTTCTGCTTTCGCAACCTGTTTCGGAACAGAATTTGGTTTCAAACTCCGAACAGGAGTAGATTTCACATTTCGAACCGGAGATCTTGCTGAATGAACAACATTGTAATTAGAATAATGACTTTTCCAAAAAAATTTCCTCGCTTGTTGATTTTCTTGTATCTATTGTTCAATGGCCTTTTCCTTGCAATCATTTCTTCTGCATATAAATGAACCTTAGATCTAGGATTTTTCTCTCGGATCTTAGGACAGGACGATTCGAAAGAGGTTTCACATGGGACATCTTTGGTGCCACTAGGACTTGCCTGATTGCTACAGGGATTGACATAACTGATGGGATTTGAGACATATCTGACTTTTCGTCTTCCAAGAGGTCAATTCAGACAGACCTCTTGTCTCAGCTGCATTGTCTATAGGACCATCACAGAAAAATTCAGGACAATCATCAGCATTATCATCATTGAAAATGGTTGTTAGTTCTGGAGTATCTTTTGTGTCCAGTCCAGTTGTTACGAACACTTGGTTCGGAACAGTTTTGACTTTCGGAAAAATGGCAGCCTTTTCTTTTGAAACACCTAAACCTTTATTTTCTATGGTACGAACATATTCAATAGAGTTTTCAGAAATTAACTTATTCTTAGGTTCAGATTCATTTTGAACAAAATCCAAACAATCAATATCATCCTTTATAGAAATTTCACTTATGTCGCTCTTATCAAATTCAGAAACATTGTTAGCATCGAAGGTGTTTGCTAAACTCAATTTCGTGCACAACGAGTCAAATTTTTGCACAGTATCAGATTTAATTTTCTCTTTATCTTTTTCATCCAAAACTTGTTAACATGTTCTTATGATCTTTGGATTGTATGTAGGCTTCAATTTTGTCAAGACCAACTCGATATGCATCTGAAACCTCCTCGTAAGAGACTATGGACTCGCACTTGTAGCACTCTGCATCGATTACATCTTGTTTCAATTCGAGAAAGGGTAAAGTCATTTTTGTGAATCTTTTTGCCTATTTCACAATCAAGATGCATTTGAGTAATGTTAAAATATAACCTCTTCGCAAATCAAAATATATCTCGTTGTTTTAAAAGTGCTAAATTGTCTCGTTTCAAATAAATGACATCATCCCTAGACCTAGATAGCTCTAACTCCAGCTTCTCTATCCACATTCGTCTCTCTTCACTTTTACTCGCTACCCTGCTGTTTTGATCACATTGGTTAGAGTTACTTAGACGAGTACTATTTAAACTATCACTAAAACTAGAGAAAGTGTAAAATCAGATCATCTAATTCATTTTTGTGGCGTGTAACAGGAATATTAAGAGATTAAAGTATGGAGTGTACGTTGTTGATGGCATTTTCACACTCCTTCATGTAACATCCGGATTTCCGGGTATAATAAACGGAGTATTGTTTTCTAAGTTATGAGGAGTGACTCAACGAGTTGGCACCTTAACTCGTCCAGTAGGATCGCGGCGTGGTGACGTGGAAAATGAATGGACTCGACGAGTCGAGAAGCTGACTCGCCGAGTCAACGCTGTTGGCAGAAACCCTAATTCTTTCGGGCTTGGGCCTATTTAAAGGCACTTATAGCATCCTTGGCCCTTCCCACCAGTGTCTTCGTCCCTTGAGAGAAATCCTAGAGTTAATTGTGAGCTAGAGAGGATAGAGGCTAATTGGAGGTCATTTCTTCGAAGAAGAAGGTCAAGAGTGTTGCAAGGATCTCAGAGGAGAGTTGGTGGATCAACTTCATCTTCATTCAAGCTTCAGATCTGGTACAAGCTCTTGTCTCCCTGGTGTTTGAATATATATTTCCTTTGGTTGTGGAGTTAGGGCTTGTAACACCATTTGGATGGGGTTTTGGGTGCATCCAAACCCTTTTATGAGTTATTTTGTAGATCTGGACCTTGTGAGGTCCAGAGAACCAGAAAGTAGGTAGCCTTGAGAGAGTAACTTTGGAACCTTGAAGCTATGAAGCTTCAATGGAGTCATAATGGTGTATAGATCAAAATACACCATGCATGAGCCTCAATTTCAGACCTTTACGTGATTTTTGGGTGTTAGAAGGTCAGATCTATAAGTTAGAGAAGCAGATCTGACCTCAGAAGGTCGTTTGAGCATTCTCATGGAAGGAACTCGCTGAGTCCATGAGAGGACTCGAAGAGTTGGATTGTGTTGCACCACGATTTGTGATCAGTGGTAACACGTCGAGAGAAGGGTTAACTCAACCAGTCGAGTAAGCCCTTAGGAGGATTCAGATGACACGCATGGACTCGCCGAGTCATCCGAGTGCACTCGACGAGTCTGGTCAAAGTTGGACCGTTGACTGAGGTTGAATTTTAGGGTTTGGTCAACATTGGACATTGGACCATTGGAGGGGTAAGATGGTCTTTTCCCCTTCTGAGAGGTTGTAGGAAGGTATTGGTCTAGCCTATGAGAATCATTGTTGATTAAAAAGTATTATCATTTTGATAGACAGAGGCTAGATCGGGGATATCGAGCACGAGAGTTTTCTAGACGTCATACGAGGTGAGTCTTCTCACTATACTTTACCTGGATTGGTAACTATGAGTGACCGGAAGGTCTTATTTGAATAAGTTATGAGACTTTATGTGATATGTGACCGGAAGGTCTTATGTGCTATGACGAATATGTGATATATGTTCCTATGTGATATGTATATGTTATGTATGTTATCATTGGCATGCTAAGGACCGGAAGGTCAGTATGGTATGGACCGGAAGGTCAACATGGTATGGACCGGAAAGTCAACAGGGTATGGACCGGAAGGTCAACAGGGTATGGACCGGAAGGTCAGTAGTGTATGGACCGGAAGGTCAACAGGGTATGGACCGGAAGGTCAGCAGTGTATGGACCGGAAGGTCAACATGGTATGGACGGGAAGATCGACAGAGTAGGACCGGAAGGTCTACTTAAGGATGGGACCGGAAGGCCCCTGAGACACATTGACCGGAAGGTCTCGTAGAGTTATAGCCTCGAGTGGGTAGTTGTATGTGCGTGGTATTTTGCGGAAATCACTAAGAATTTATACTTACCGTGTTATGTGATATGTGTTTCAGGTACCAGCGAGGATCGCGGGAGGGCGCCAGCATGAAATGTACACACTGGCAGATGATTATGTTTTGAGATTCTGGGATATGTTTTATTATGATGACATTTGATACATGAGATTTTGAGAATATTATATGAGTTTTATTATGTTTGAAAAATGAAAAATTGTTTTAAAAATTTACGTCGTTACAAGTTGGTATTAGAGCCTTGGTTTGAGGGATTCGGATGCACCTCCAGGCGCATCTGAACTCAAACTGAGGATTTGAGGAAATTTTCATAAAAGAAACAATTTTTCTAAAAGAGTAAAAGATTTTTGAGAAAATCAGAACGAAGAAGTGTGTACGATCATCCAGCGCCCGAATGGTGATTTCCCAAAATACCCTTACATTATGTGTTATGAGATATTATGTTATATGATATGCATGCTAGAGATAGGCTAGGTAATTCATATTTTAGGACTAGAGTGGCCTGATATATGATGCCTTAGCCTAGGAGTTGCTGTTATATGCGATGTGCCTTCGAGCATGTGCTGAGTATGAGTATCCAGCAGGAATCCTTTTAGAGAGGGATGTGAGTAGAGGAGTAATCTAGGAGAGATACCTAGATGAGCATTTGAGGAGTCTACTGAGAGTGTAGTCAGATGCCCACGTGGGGTGAAGTTGCTTGAGTTTGGTGATATCCTTTGAGTACGAGGAGAGCAAGTAGGTAATAACCTAAAATGGTTTTACATGTTGGTAGAGATTATTCGATGCCCGAATCCGGCTTGCTTCGTGCTTTGTGGAACTCTTGATGATGAGAGTCAGCTACTAAGTGAATATGACGATATTCAGGAGATAGATGGCTGGCATCATAAGGAGTTCTTCAGTAGCTGATGGCGGAGAATTGTGAGAACGTAGGAAGAGCCTAGGAAAGGGTGACCCTAGTCAGATGAGTACGCTGACAGAGTAGCGCATTTCGCAGAGGAGCGGACGCGCGTGACAGAAATTGGTGATCGAGAAGGTTGAGCAGCTACTTAGGAACTCGGGGATGGTCCATGTAGAAAGTATGGGTAGATGTGGCAGGTAGTATGGGCCCGTACTACTGAAAGCAGAGGACCCATACTCGATACAGGGAACATTACGTAGGTTTTAAGTAGCAGATCGAGGGGTGATTTCATGGCTCGAGTACCATGATTCATAGCAGATTGAGAAGAGAGAACATGGTTCGAGTACCATGATTCATAGCAGATTGAGAAGAGAGAACATGGTTCGAGTACCATGATTCATAGCAGATTGAGAAGAGAGAACATGGTTCGAGTACCATGATTCGTAGCGGATTGAGAAGAGAGAACATGGTTCGAGTACCATGATTCGTAGCGGATTGAGAAGAGAGGACATGGTTCGAGTACCATGATTGTAGCCAATTGAGAAGAGATAACATGGTTCGGGTACCATGATTCGTAGCAGATCGAGAAGTGGCGACATTGTTCGAGTACCATGACTCGTGGCGGTTAATGCTTCTGGTTTACCAGTTATTCTGTTGAGATTGGTTAGTCCGAGATCAGATCAGAAAGAGTTTGGGGCCAGAGGTCCATGTTGAACGAGTTTCAACGAAGCATCCCTTGTGAGGGAAGTCAAGTTAGCTCCGACGAATTGTTGGTGAGATGCCAGTTGGAGTCGCAAGACTCGGGGATGAGTATGGATGGTGCGTTATGGGAGAATACGGTCTGTGCTGAGCGACCGGCCGATCGTGGAGATGTCATTTTCTGTGACCTGAGCGGTGCTATTTCTGTTCCTGTGGGAAACAGGAGAGGTTTTGAGATTTTCGGTTTCCGAGGTTGGGGAGGGGGTGAACCCTGTGGGGTAGCTTTGGTTACGATTTTTCTTCGGAGTATCTGGGCAGTACGCCTGCCGCAAGGTAAGGATATAGCATGAGCAGGTTGTCAGTGGGGACTGAAATGGTCAAGGACCAGGATACACCCTGTTTGAGCATAGTAGGGCATGTATTAGCTACAGAGGCAGACGATCAAGAAATGGATGTTGGGGCGGTAGCTCTTATTGTCTACGATGAGTATCGAGTGTGGTAATGAGGTCTCCGCTCTTATTACAACCCACGTCATGGAACGTTGGTTGAGGAGTCGAGAAGGAGAAGTATGATAGTACATTATTTTCAGATTAAGAGTAAGAGTTACTATTGGACAATTGAGATGTCCGGTAATGGGATGGTACGAGATTCTGTATGATTAGAGGCAATCATGATGAGAAGTTTCTGAGGATATCATCTGAGATTCGGGGTACTTGGATGTGGGGTCTCCCTATCAGGGAGACCACCGAGCATTGCGTAGTACCTTCCAAGAGTAAGTGTGATGTTCATGGTGGGAACAGTCTGTGGAATAGATTATTGGTGCGATAATTGGTGATGGTTCAAACCCTGAATGGGGGAGAACCAGGTATTTTATTGAGAGGATCAGAGATTTGTTCAAGAGCGGTTAGGGAACTGGATAGAGACATGCATTATGGATTCATGATACCAGGGTTATTGGTGGTCAAGAAGAGGGCAGACCGAGATAACACATGTTGTACGTGTTAAGGAAAGGAGGGGTGTCTCCACGACAGGTGGCCATCGGTCGAAGACCGTGTGGTGGCTAGTAAGGATAGTTTCGACGACTAAGAATTTTTGGCTCAAGGTATGGGAATATTCCGAAGATACGTGATGTGTGGCATGACTATTAGTTGTGAATTTTGAAGGAACGCATTGTCGTATCTGTGTACGATGCTGTAAGTAGGAGATCAGTGGTTGAGACAGGACATCATGAGGTTCTGTGATGGTGTACCGAGGTATCCGAGTATGATGTCCTAAATTTCGGATTATTTTGAGACTTGAGTTATGGGATGACGAGTGGGGTATCAGGTGTCTACGGTTCCAGTGGGAACCCTTTCAGGTAATTGACATCAAGCGGGATTATGTGATAATGTGGATTGCAGCAGGGAAAAGTGTTATGACGGCTGTCGTCAGGAATAGCAATGCACAATTTGGGTAAACGTGTACACCTATGGTTGGTCCGCAGGGCATGAGTTAATATCGCGGTGTGGCGTCGACCTGTCGATGAGATTGTGAAGTGGTAAGAGCAAGGGCAGTAAGACTACGGGGAGCTGTAGTACTCACTATTCAGTGAGAGGTTGTTGTGATGCTGCGGGGATCCATAGTACTCACTATTCAGTGAGAGGTTGTGTAAGGTCCTTGATGGAAGGATCTCCACAAATGATAAATCAAGCAAATGAAAATAAAGAAGAAATTGAGTAGAAGATGAAATGAAACTGAGCTTGCATACGATTAAACACACGAAACCGTCTGATACAACTCAGGAGGACCGAAAACCACACAGTAAACAACTTTCAACAACTCTGACAAATGACCTAACAAGAGCTATATATACTAACTGGACCGAAAACAGGTTTCGATCAGGCATACCGAAAGCCTGTTTTCGGTCACACTCTAACCGAAAGCTTGCCTAGACCGAAAACGACAAACTACACAATAAGACTCCAAATTACAAACATAAATGCCCTAAATCATCCATACATTGTTGCCTAGCCCAAACCAAATATATTGGCCCTTCAATCTCCCCTTGGTTTGCGGCTAGCATGATTCAGTCTTTGTCAAAGATCATCACATCTGTCCCGTCCATCGATCCTCTCCACATCCCCTGTCCGAACTGAAGTAGGTCATTTTTGTCAAACAAACGAAAACTACCATTTGGAAATGTGATGACAGTTGTAGCTGTGGTTTCATCAAAGATCCAAAATAGCATGTTCTCAAGAGACCTGTCTCTGAAGTTTTGTAGCACTGGCACCTGTCGGACTTGTTTGGTGGGAGGCCACATTACTGTTCTGAAGGACCTGCCAGTCTTGGGATCAATGACATCTGGATAAATCTTGATAATAGACTCGGCAGTCTTCATTGAAGGGAATCCTTTCTTTGACTGATCTTCCAAGAATAGCCTGAAGTTAGTTGCTTTAATATTGCCTGACGGATTCGCAAACGGAGCGTTAACAAGTTCAGTGAGATCTATTCTTGTCCAAGACTCGAAATCATGAATATCCTTGTAATACTCAACGTTGTTTCTCTTCCGTCTTAGGACCCACATCTTCATTTGATCGTGATAGCCCCATGATCTGATTCCAGAACGATCACCATAAGTATGAACGAACTTCTTCTTTTCAAGGTCAGTGCGGGTGATTTCTGGTTGACCAAGGGGGGCATTGTCGTCTGAACTTCACTTGAACATGACTTGTTTCTTCTTGGAGTATTCCTTGAGCTTCACTTTCTTAATGGCGGCGATATGTGGAGCTTGAACAGGTTCTTCCGGGAATTTATCATAAATGTTGGTCTTCTTGGAAGAAGAGGAATCACCAGGACGGGTTTCAGATTGAGGATCGATGCGAAGGATTTGCACTGATGACTTAAATTTTTCACTGAGTTCCTCTGTCAGTTTTTGTTTCATGTCAAAGTAGCATGCTGACAGAGCACCAAGGTGAGTCTCGAGAGTTGAAAGTTTCTTAGTCTTCAGTCACTTATCTGCTTCGAGATCATCGATACGAATGATGAGCTGAGCATTGGTGGCCTCAAGATCAGCAATTCAGGAATCATGCTGGCTGATCACTAGGTCTTTCTCGATAAGTTTCTGGTTCAACACACCAATTTCCTTTCTCATCTCGGGCACTGAGACATCATCATCTCCAGATATACCTTCCTCAAAGGATATTCCTTTTCCGCGGGAGGAGTGTATTGGGATTAAATTCTGATCCATATGCATGGCTAGCCTCTCGGAGGCAACATCATAATACGGCCTTGGAGGAGACGAACTCAGGCCAGCAGAAAAACCGCCAGCTTCATGAATATAGTTGGGGCCTTCTTGAATGGGAACAGATGAAGAAGGGGCAACTGTTGTAGATGGAGGAGTCTCTGTGGTTTGAGTTTAGTCAGGAAAAAATACTCCCATCCTTGGATCATTTATGCGTCTCTTCAAAGGAGGTTGGGAGGTCAGGTTTGTCTGGGAATCACTTGTGATTGGCTCGGATGTAGGAATCACATTATCAAGGGGAGGAATCCCTGATGATGTGTCCATTTGAGTTGAAGAATCAGCCGCTTGAACGGTAACCGGAGGCTCAACTTCTCGATCGTTAGCTTTTTCCCTTATCTCCGGTGTTTGATTGGCACCATCATCGATATCTTTGAAGAGGTCATCGAGGTCTTCATTTGACAGTAGATGCTCAGTTCTAGTAAAATACACCGTAACATCATCTTTGTCCTAACCGGACAGGTCAAGCTTCTCATACTTATCCTCTTCTCCTCCTTCAGTCTCTGTGAACTCTTCTGTTGTACCCTCGCTAAAATCACTCTGAACTGTCACATTCGTTAGGTCATGCTCTTCAGTAACAATGGTGGACGGAGCAACATATTCGATCTCATGGTCTGAAACGGTGATGACATCATCATTTACATCTGCATGATCTGACGATGCTTGATCTATAGACTCTTGTTCCGGGGACCCATGAGATTCTGACGAGTCGGCCAGTTCCATAAACGTTCCAAATTTCACGAGGGGGTACTTCCCTTGGAACATTATTTTCCCTTTACGGTTCTGCTTGATTAGGCTCACAGTGTTTGGTCTGAAAGCTTTCGTGTCAAGTATTTCTCCTGTCTCGACCAAATCGGGAAATAGGCTGTTGATGAAGATTTGAATAAATCTTGGATAGAGCAGGAATTGATCCTTCGACTTCTTGTTGAGATTTGTACCGATTTCCTCCAAGATGAACTTAGAAAAATTGAAGTCAATCCCTACAGCCAATACGACTATTGCCTGAGTATTTCTCGAGGATATTTCGTCTGAACCACCTTTTCTCCCAGATATGCAGTTGAAAAAAATGTGGGCTAGAAACCTCCAGTAGGGAGGTAACAGCTTCTTTAGGGTTGGTGGAAAGACTCCTTCGTATCCCATTTTCTCGAGATACTTGTCAACTAGTCTCAGATCGATGTCAGTCGGGTAAGCAGCTTTGTCATCAATCTTCAAGATATCTCTAATGAATTGCTAAGAGATAACAATTTTGCATCCCCTGACAAAAGCTTCAATTGTCACTGATCCATTGTCTCCATTCTTGACACTTGCAGATCTCCAGAATTCGTTGACCAGGTTCAGATAAACAATGGGGTTCCAGGTAAGTGCGGTTGAAATGCAGCATTCCCTTAGCCTGTACATCATCGATTTGAACTCGTTATGTGCCACTGGAGGATCGTCAAGAAGGATGGACACGTTGTGACTATCTGCAACTTTGAGACTTAACATTTTAACTGCACAAAACAGGTCAGGTGAGAAAACATTTGATTAAAACAAATTAAAATTATTTTCTCAATTATATCAATTAATTTTGGCCATTTAATTTGAATTTTATTAGTCAAACATGGGTTCTCGGTCAAGACAGTCAGACCGAAAGCCCTAGGACCGAACATAGTGTATATCGAAAGCCATTTGGGACCGAATACAGCTTAAGTGAGCCGATTAATCTTATAAGCCGATGAGACCGAGTACAGCTCAACCGAAAGCCGTCTAAGCCGGTTTGACCGAAAACGGCTCGGCTTGACCGAAAGCCGGTTTTCGGCCGAAAGCCGAGAATGACCGAAAGCTCCGACAGATCTTATTTTCACGATTTGGCCTCGATTTCGTGGTCGATTCTCAGCGATAAACACATAGTCAGGGACGGAATCTTCATACCTTCAAGAGAAACAAGTTGATTTTGCGAAACAACACAAAAAAATTTCGAGGGTTTGAGAGAATTCTTGGAGGTTTTCGGTCAGAGAGGAGTAAAATGAGGGAAGGAACCGATATCAGTGTCCTCTTTCCCTTATATATTCGGCCCAAACCCGGTTCTTCACCCATGGGTTGATCCCGATTTCAATTAGCATTAAGCCTAATACTCAAAAAATTTAAAAATAAATCATTTTGAGAATTAACTTTAAAAGAATACATAAAAAATGAAAATAAAATAAAACTAATTTTCTAAAAGACTAACTTTTATCAAACCTAAAAATAAAAATAAAAAGTAAACATAAGACTAAAATTAAAATAGAATAAAACTAAAATTTATATTCGACCTATATTTCGCCTTAACTGAGATTGATAATCTTTTGTGATATGGGATCAAAGTTATTAGACAACTATTTTCCATTTGTCAGTACCTCTCCTTTCATGAATAGATCTGGTCGATCGCCGGTATTGTGGTCCACTTAAGCACGTAAAATTGTGACAAATTTAAGGAATTCTATCAGTGACTAGACAGATTGATCCTAAGTTACTAGATAAAAATACCTAAGTACCATTTATCTGACGACGACCAAGGATATTGTTTTCCACCTAAATTGAGCAGCGAGATCTACAGACAATCTAGAATTGTTCAATTTTAGATGTACTAGAACATGTTTCCCGCTTCCTGACATACCCCAATAATCAAGAACTTCCGAGATACTCCTTACTTTAGGTGAGCAGACGATTATTGATAGACAGGATAGATTTAGATTGCATATGATGTACACTCAGGTCGGATCATTCAATCACGCAGAGAGTGAAACATATGACTGACTAGAATTTCAGAGGGATTGAGAAGTAGAAGGGTGCATATGTTGTGTACCAGGTCGGATTGTTAGTCACGCAAAGGAGACATCATATGGCTAACAGATAGGAAGAATTGCATAGATAGAAGATGCAGAGAAATAGAGTTGCATATGCTGCAGTCCGGGTCGGATCTTTCGATCACACAAAGGAGGCAACATATGACTAACAGTAGGAGAGAAAGACAATAATTTCCTACAGACCTACTTTATCGGAATTCCCTAGTCGCTCCGTCAATACCGGAATTAAGGACATAATCCGTACATCGAGGAAAAGTTAAACCACAGTTCTAGATACTGGTTCTTTAATGTGACTGGTGGATTCTCATGTATATCTCTCTGCTCAACCTATCCGAGCGTCGTATTGTCAGGCTAAATAGAACTATCTAGATCAGAAATTGTCAAATCTCTAGATTCCTTAAGTTCATCTGCACCTAGTCACGACCATTAAATTTTACGTGCCTACCAGTGCATCGAACACAGAGCCTAGACAATTTAGCTTTCGTACTTTACACAGACTCAGATTGCCTGTTATCACAAGATGATATTACTTCCCACAACATCACTTCTCAGTAATATTTTTGATTTTTCTGTTTTTCTAATGTTTTTGGATTTTCTGATTTTCTATTGTTTTTGGATTTTCTGATTTTCTAATTTTTGTTTGGTTTTTTTTGTTTATTTCTCCCCCTAAATTTGTGCATGGGTGAGAATGAAATTAAAATGCACAAATTTAAACTAACCTAAACCAAAATTAATCCTCAAAGCGAATCATTTTCAAAAAGTTTATCAGCACATCGAATCAAGCTTTGTTAAACGGCTTGGTGAACAGATCTACCACATTATTAGCAGTGGGAACCTGTTCTAGCCGAATGAGCGAGCGCTCATAACAATCTCTGATAAAATAAACTTTAATGTCGATGTGCTTGGTTTTTGAGTGTTGGATCAGATTTTTAGCAATTTGGATCGCAGCCTCATTATCACAGAAGATAGGGGTTTCTTGAAAATTCAAACCGTAGTCCAACAGCTGATGTTGGATCCATATGACTTGAGAACAACAGGCAGACGCAGCGACGTATTCTGCTTCTGCTGTTGAGGTCGAGACAGTATTCTGCTTCTTGCACTGCCAGGTCACCAGCCTATCTCCGAGAAATTGACATCCGCCTGAAGCCGATTTCCTGTCAAGCTCACAGCCTCCGTAATTGCTGTCTGCAAAAGCATAAAGATCAAATTCGGAATTTTTCGGATACCAAAGACCTAGTTTTGGGCTGCCTTTGAGGTACCGAAAAATCCTTTTAACACCAATAAGATGAGACAGTTTAGGATTAGCCTGGTAGTGCGCGCATTGATAGACCACAAACATAATGTATAGGGGACTTGCAGTCAGATACATCAGCGATCCGATCATCGATCTGTAGTACGTTTGATCTACGGATTCGTCTTCAAGATCAGGAGTCAGCAGTGGTCTCTCCGCTATGGGCGTCAAGGCAGGTTTGGCGTCTCTTAACCCGAACTTCTCGAGAATATCGTCCACATATTTGGCTTGATGAATCAGGATTCCGGCTGAAGATTGTTTGACCTGAAGCCCCAAAAACGTGGTCATCTCCCCCAACGAACTCATCTCGAACCGCTTTTGCATAACGTCCTCGAACTCCTTGCATAGCTGAGGACTCGTCGACCCGAAAATGATATCGTCCACATATATTTGGATAAGAATTTTGTCTGGACCAACATGCTTCATGAATAGGGTCTGATCGATAGTGTCGCGGGAATAGCCATGATTGAGCAAGTGCTGTGTTAGGGTAGCATACCAGGCTCTAGGAGCTTGATGTATCCCATACAAAGCCTTGTCTAACTTATAGACATGGTTGGGAAGTTTTGAGTTACCAAACCCAGGAGGTTGGTCAACATAAATCTCCTCCTTCCCCTTGCCGTACAACAAAGCCGTCTTGACGTCCATTTGGTAGACGGTGAAGTTCATGTAGGAAGCATAGGCGAGGAAGATACGAATAGCCTCCAAGCGTGCCACCGAAGCATAGACTTCTGTATAATCAAGACCCTCTATTTTTCGAAACCCACGGACAACCAATCTTGCCTTATTACGTACAATGACACCCGAATCGTCTTGCTTGTTCCGAAACACCCATCTGGTGTCGAGGGATTTCTTGCCTTTAGGCAGCTCCATCAACTTCCAAACCCCACACTTTTCGAATTGATTGAGCTCGTCATGCATGGCATCCACCCAGCTAGGCTCATTCAAAGCCATTTCGACGTTCTTGGGCTCTATTTGAGAGATAAAGCAAGAATAGAGGCATGTGTTGACATCTCCACTCTGGCTTCTCGTTCGAACTCCGTCGCCCAGCTGGCCAATGACGTTTTCGATCGGATGCTCGCGCTGTATGCGAGAGGGGATTTCGTGACTGATGTCATTGAGTGAAAAGGGAAGATTATGGATATTAATAGCTCCGTCATGTGCTGAAGAATCCACGGTAGATGTACCAACTTCATTTGGTGGATTTGCTACAAACTCATCAGCGATTCGTTCGGGAAAGAGAAGTTCCATCAGATTTTGAGTGACAGCGGAAGCATCTTGGTTCATGAACTCTCTTTCCACTGGAGTTAGAGGAGTAGCATCAGCATCTGGAGCAGATTGTTGTGTTGAGGACTCAGGAGAAGCGATTGGAACAGATGACTCCACTGGAGGATCAGTAGCAGAAACCAATGGCGGTCTGTATACAACCTATTCATATTCGTCTTCAATGATAGTCTTCGAGCCAGAGGTAGACCCAGCTTGGTTATCAGACGACACACTAAAGGATTTGAATAGTGATGTGTAATTAAATAGCCAATCAGGACCCACCCTAGCGTCGGTCTCATTCTCTTCAAGCCAGCGAACATCAAAAGACTCCACGATTTGCTTCGTCTTCTTGTTGTATACCCTGTAAGCAGTATGAGCAGCGTATCCGACGAAATAGCAATCATCAGCTTTTGCATTGAACTTTAGGTTGGATTCCAAGCGGAGAAGGGTGCAAGGACAGCCAAATACTCTGAAATGGCTGAGAGATGGCTTGTGTCCATATAGAATCTCATACGGAGTTTTCATCTGGGCTTTGTTGATCAGAACACGATGTTGAACGTAGCACGCAGTGTTGATCGCCTCCGCCCAAAAGAAAACTAGAAGTTTAGAATCACATAGCATCGTCCTTGCTGCATCTTGTAACGTCCGATTCCTCCGCTCAACAACACCATTTTGTTGTGGTGTCCGAACAGAACTGAATTGACGCACAATACCCTTCTCAGCACAAAAATGATCAAGAACAGTGTTCTTGAACTCTGTTTCATTATCTGTGCGAAGCGCTTTCACTCGGTTGTTGGTTTGGTTCTCGATCATTACAATGAACTTATTGATGAGGTAAGTGATCCCAGCTTTGTTGGATAGAAAGAAAACCTACGTGAAACGAGATAAATCGTCTATCACAACGAGACAATACGAATTTCGGTTGATGCTGAGAACGTTGACCGGACAAAACAAATCCATGTGCAACAATTGGAGCACCTGACCGATGGAGTTGACCTGCTTTGGCAGATGTGGCTTCCAATGATGTTTGCCTTGAGCACATGACACACATTTTTCAAAAGTAATAAAATCTTTGACAGCCAGACCGCGCACCATTTCGTTCTTGGCAAGACGGTTCAGATTCTTTGCATTTGCATGACCAAGTCGACGATGCCACAGCATTGAGTTTTGTTCTGAGACCTTTGAAAAAAGACAAGTGGCTTCATCGGTTACATTGCTGTTCATGTCAATAATGTAGGCATTCCCATCGCGCTTTGATTTGACGAGAATCCACTCCTCCGGAATGACAATGCCCGACTTTAAGATTAGACATTCTTTATCGGTGAAGTGTGTTGAGTAACCCTTGTCGCAGATTTGAGAAACACTCAGCAGACTGTGCTTCAACTCAGGAGCATAGTTGACATTCTCAAAACTGAGCACTCCATTGGTCACCGTTTCCTTTTGCATTATCTTTCCACCTTCTCCGCCCGTAAAGGAGACATATCCCTCATTAAATTCTGAATGTCGCGCAGTTGGGAGATATCTCCAGTCATGTGCCGGGAGCAGCCACTGTCGACATACCATGGTCTGACGACATTCCTCCTTAACTGTCCCTGCACGATGAGTGGAATCATTTAGATTTGGGGACCCAGGTCATTACAGTCCTGGGTTGACCCTTAACTTTCACAAATTTCTCATTTGATTTCTCTTTTTCAACAGATACAGAGGATGATGATGACTGGTCAGACTTTAATTTTGGCACCCATTGATATTTAGGTGTTGAAACAGTTTTCTTTTCAGTTTGCTTTGAGCAGGTGGATTTTTTACCCGAAGAGGTTGAAGATCCATACCTGCTTTTTGACAAAATCGACTTGGGCTTAGCTTGGGTCGATTTTGGCAAACTGTTTTTGAATTTATTGAAAACCTGTTTGTTCTTTTGAAAATCTGCCATTTTCTTGTTTTGATTTGTTTTCCAATCATCATCTCGAGAACGAGTTCTGGAGGATTTTCTAATTAAAGATCGTCCTCTAGACTCATTCTCTCCTCTTTTTGACAAGTGATGCACAAACATTTGGTTTAAACAATTTCTGGCAATATGACCAGCAGTACCACAATTGAAGCAAATTTGTTTATTATCATCGGATTGGGTACTGCTCTTGTCAGATTTCTGGCTTTTATTAACATTTCTTGCATTTTCACATTTGCAAGAACAAGTACAAGATTGTGAAGCAAACGTAGAAGATGTGGAAGCATTTGAATCACACATAGGATCTTTATCAGAAACAACACAATTATTCTCAATTTTATCGTTCTGAAATAACACACCATCAGAAACAAAAACATCAGTTTTAGAGTTTAAAACAGACTCATCACAAAACTCAACACCAAATTTTGACACTGAATTATTCGACTCAGACTTTTCAGCTTCTTGCTCCCACTGAACTACTGACATATTTACACTTAAGGTAGAAATGTTAGTATTCAAAATTTTATCATTAGGCCATGTTGCTTGTTCAGAAGCTGGCTTTCCATAAACTAAGAAAGCTTCTCTATCAATCCCTTCTTGAGATAGAGGAATGGCAGTATAGTTATGATTGAATGGAGGAGGGACACTCTCAAAACCTAATCCTACTTTCTTTTGGTTTCCACAAGTAATGTCCTTCCACTGCAGATGTTCCTCTATCATTTTTGCAACTATTTCACTTGACCCATCGAATTTTTTAAAATTAAATTCAGCATTTTCAAAACGATTTTTCAATGCGTCAAGCTCAGCGGTCACAGCAGCAAATTTTCTTTTGAGATGATCATAGTTCTCGCATTTGTTGCTGTAATCTTCTTGCAGTTTCTTAAAGTCCTTTGTTTTATTTTCTAATTGTGTCTTTAAAGGCTTTTGATTTTTCCTAAGAGTGTATCCCTCATATTTAAGGTCCTCGTTCTCTCTCTTGATTAATTCAATTTGTTCACGTAAGAATTTAACAGTCTTAATGCAAGATTGAGAGCAACCAGATTCACTGACCTCGGGTTTGACAGACTCAGGAGTAGTTTACACCATGAACGCAAACTGAAGATTCATCATCTCTTCTTCTGGGTCTCTCTCTGCTTCTTCCTCCACACAATCCTTGATTTGGGCCAGATGTGCATTTTCAGGTCCTGAAATATTCAGAGCCTGAATTTGATCTTCCCAATCAAAGGATTGGGCCACCATTGCCAAGTTAGCAGTTTGATTGCTTGAAGATGATCCTCTGTTGACATTGTTCACCTGCACCATGGTTCGCTCAAAATTCTCCCTTCGATCTGGTTTTGGACATTCTCTTGTAAAATGCCCAGGCTCATGGCAGTTGTAACATCGCAGTTTTCCTTTGTTGAATCCCACATTCTTGACGGAATTCACACTCCAATTGTTCTTTCCGGTTTTCTTGGAGAACTGCTTTTCCCTGAAAACCGCCATGGCCATTTGCCATGTAATGTCCATCTCCTCCACATCCTCTGGATGGATTTGATCTAGGTCAGCAAATGATAGTTGTGGGGAAAGTTCTCCGGCCACAAAAGCGTTGTAACAGTTCACCAGACCAGTGGCGAGGGCCAGATTTTCTTCCTTTTCTTTTAATGATGAAGCTTGAGAACTAATTCCATGAGTTTGAATGGGTACATTTAAGGATGAACCACCAATAGAACCAACTTGTTGAAGAGAGGTCTGAGGTTGAGGAACATGAGAAACTTGAGGAGCTTGAGGAGTAGAGAGACTTGAGAAAGCAGTGTTGTTGGTGGTTTGGATTCCAAGATTTGCAGAGGAGTATGAATTAACATGATTAATCTCTCTTTGCTTATCATCGAGATCACAAGCCTTAATGATCGCCATCGTTTCAGCCAAACTCAAACGGTTCAAATCTTTGGTCTTTTTAATCACTGAGACATTCATGTCCCGGGATTTTGGTAGAGAGTTTAGCAGCTTCTTGTTTATCTCTGACCTAGTCACCAT
Organism: Lactuca virosa; assembly: GCF_052849685.1. Lineage (NCBI taxonomy): Eukaryota > Viridiplantae > Streptophyta > Magnoliopsida > Asterales > Asteraceae > Lactuca > Lactuca virosa. The sequence continues at coordinate 178,899,742 of NC_136428.1, forward strand.
AACACCAGCAGAGCTCATTTCTGTGGTAAGTGATAAATCTCTGCAACTGATTCTCAAGCGTTTCTCCCAAGACATGGTTAAACATATTGAACTTTTGTCGCAGCATGTCTTGGCGACTCTGTTTCATGTCTTCGTTGCCTTCATAGACTTCAATCAGTGCTTCCCATAAGGCCTTTGTTGATGTATACTCAAGGAAACCTTGAGCAATTTCCGGAGATAATGCCATGGTAAGTGTAGCAAGAGCCTTTTCCTGCTCCTCGACTCTCTCAAAATCATCGTCCGTGTAATTTTCAACCTGCTTGTCAGTTATGGTTCCATCTTCCAATGTGATTGTGATGCGGATTGGACCTGTAAGCATGCTTCGCCATATCTTGAAATCCTTCATTTTGATGTACTTTTCGATCCGATATTTCCATTCTGGAAATTCTTCTGCGGATAAAAGTCGTGGAATTCGAGAAGTGTTTCCCATAATGGCATCTAATTTGTGATGAGCTGACATGCGTTGAGATTCCATTTTTGTTTTTGATTGTTGTTGTTTTTGATTTTTTTTTAAATTTTTAATAAAAATTAACTTGAAAAACAAACAAAAGGATCAAGAAAATAGGGTTTTTGGTTAAGTGGTGATGACCGAAAACAAGGAATTCGGTTGAAAGGAGAAACAGGTTTTCGGTTCTGAAGAGAAGAGGTTTTCTGTTTATCAAGGGTTTTCGGTTTATGAAGGATCAAGGGGGGTTTTCGGTTTCTGAAGATTAAGGAGGTTTTCGGTTTCTGAAGGTTGAGAGGTTTTCGGTTTCTGAGGGTTGAGGAGTTTTCGGTTTCTGAAGGATAAAAGGTTTTCTGTTTATGAAGATCAAGGGTTTTCGGTTTAAGGATGTTCGAAAGGTTTTCGGTTTCTGAATGTTCTGTGGGTTTTTGCTTTCTGAAGATTCAAAGAAAAATGATTTTCGGTTGAAGAACTTGAAGTTTTCCGGATGAAAAACTGATTTCGGTTTCTGAAGAACTTGAAGAACAGTTTTCGGTTTCTGAAGATTTAAGAGATTTCGGTTTAAGAACAAAAGAATTTCGGCTGAAGAACAATTTTCGGTTTCTGAAGCTCAAACCGACAACTCACAGATTTCAATGAAAAACATGGATTTTCGATCTGTTTTTTGATTTCCACACACTGAGAACTCCATACACAGCTTCCAGACACACTAAACTTGACAAAAATCAATTGAAGATTTGTTTTCGGTTTATGAAGATCCAGCCGAAAAGAAATCAATTTCAACAGAAAGCTGGATATCTACGCAAATCTGATTCCACACGATGATAACACTAATTGATCTTCAAGAATTCAGGCAACACAACACTTCTAGTAACCGAGAACGTGAAGAACACGGTTGTGAAGCACCGAAAACTGAAAAACACACTTGATTGACACCGGACTTGCTCTGATACCAATTGTAAGGTCCTTGATGGAAGGATCTTCACCAATGATCAATCAATAAAATGAAAATAAAGAAGAAATTGAGTAGAAGATGAAAGGAAACTGAGCTTGCATATGATTAAACACACGAAACCGTCTGATACAACTCAGGAGGACAGAAAACCACACAGTAAACAACTTTTAACAACTCTGGCAAATGACCTGACAAGAGCTGTATATACTAACTCGACCGAAAACAGGTTTCGGTCAGGTAGACCGTAAGCCTGTTTTCGGTCACACTCTAACTGAAAGCTTGCCTAGACCGAAAACGACAAACTACACAATAAGACTCCAAATTACAAACATAAATGCCCTAAATCATCCATACATTGTTGCCTAGCCCAAACCAAATATATTGGCCCTTCAGGTTGTTGTGATGCTGCGGGGAGACATAGTACTCACTATTCAGCGAGAGGTTGTTGTGATGCTGCGGGGAGTCGTGGTACTCACTATTCAGTGAGAGGTTGTGGTGATGCTACGGGAAGCCGTAGTACCCACTAATCAGTGAGAGAATGTTGTGATGGAGTACTCTCTGATCAGAGCATGACGCAGAAGAGTTTTAGGCTTGAGTAGCCCTAATATTTGAGTTGTGAAAGCCTGGTGGTCGAACCAGGGGCGAGACTGGGGTCTCCATATTTGTCGGGATTCATTATATTCTGAACTGAGTAGAGGTTGTCGCGAACAAAGGGAAGTAGATCAGTGAGGAACGCATGAGTTGCGGGCATGAGTTGCGGGTCATGAGTCATGTGTTGAGTGGTTCATTGGGACGAGTGGTTCCAACTCTGGGTCAGATCAAACTCTCGAGTTTGAGTTTGGCTCTGGTAGCGCGTCGGGTAGGCGAGACGAGATTTCAGATTCAAAGATGAGTTCCATGTTGAAGGGTATTGGTTGTCATCGGGTGTCTTAGACCTGAGTCGGTTAATTCGTTGGTTTGGGGAAAACCGTGAAACGCATGGAACTAATGAGTGGTAAACGACAGAGGTTGGGGGTGAGACAAACTCCGTATCCGCTTGAGGTAAGCGAACTTCATGACTTATGTGTCACACTGGGCCGAGATAGTTGTATTGATAAGGAAGTCAATGAGACGTTTTGATACATGTAATGGGTAACCTTTGGAGGTTCAACTGTTGGGTCGAGAGCAGACCTGGTACTCAGTTTAAAAAGGGACATGAGAAATGGAGCTGAGGCTTATGATTTTTAGATGTCTGAGGACACTTCTGAGCGAGCATGATTATTCTCTTATGTCTGAGGGCAGGGTGTTGAGAATTTATTGTCTGGATGAACTCTGTTAGCAGTTCAGTGGATGAGCCCTGGTGGTATGTGAACCCTTCTGTTTCTTGGGGCGTAAATCGGATCGTTGCCACGTTTGGAATGAGTGATCGGTAGCCAGTTTTGGGGCATGGACATGTTTTTATCGGTCCCCACCAGAGAATTAGAGGTGCAGTAAGCTATCGGGGTTTATTATTCGAGGAGCGAATAACGTGGTGATATCATGAGAGGGCGGTTTGGCGGTGGGTCAGGCTACTAAAGTTTCTAGATTCTTGAGAATCAGAAGGGGTAGCGTAGTGGCAGATGGGTCTGTCCTTTTCTAGGGAGGAGTTCCTGTTTGGATTCAGGTGTCCAGAGAGGAAGATAGCAGTGGGGTATGAGATCCTTTCGATGGTACTGCTCGGTTATTGGATTAGATCTATTCGTTGTTGAGAAGCGATTTCAAGGGGGAAATCTAATTCAAGTGGGGGAGAATTGTAACATCCGGATTTTCGGGTATGATAAAATGAGTATTATTTTCTAAGTTATGAGGAGCGATTCGACGAGTTAGCGCCTTAACTCGACGAGTAGGATCGCGGCTTGGTGACGTGGAAAATGAATGGACTCGACGAGTCGACAAGCTGACTCGCCGAGTCAGCGCTGTTGGCAGAAACCCTAATTCTTTCGAGCTTGGGCCTATCTAAAGGCACTTATAGCCTCCTTGGCCCTTCCCACCAGTGTCTTTGTCCCTTGAGAGAAACCCTAGAGTTAATTATGAGCTAGAGAGGAAAAAGGCTAATTGGAGGTCATTTCTTTGAAGAAGAAAGTCAAGAATGTTGCAAGGATCTCAGAGGAGAGTTGGTGGATCAGCTTCATCTTCATTCAATCTTCAGATCTGGTACAAGCTCTTGTCTCCCTGGTGTTTGAATATATATTTCCTTTGGTTGTGGAGTTAGGGCTTGTAACACCATTTGGATGGGGTTTTGGGTGCATCCAAACCCTTTTATGAGTTATTTTGTAGATCTGGACCTTGTGAGGTCCAGAGAACCAGAAAGTAGGTAGCCTTGAGAGAGTAACTTTGGAACCTTGAAGCTATGAAGCTTCAATGGAGTCATAATGGTGTATAGAGCAAAATACACCATGCATTAGCCTCAAGTTCAAACCTTTACGTGATTTTTGGGTGTTAGAAGGTCAGATCTATAAGTTAGAGAAGCAGATCTGACCTCAGAAAGTCGTTTGAGCATTCTCATGGAAGAAACTCGCCGAGTCCATGAGACGACTCGACGAGTTGGATGGTGTTGCACCACGATTCATGATCAGTGGTAACACGTCGAGAGAAGGTTTAACTCGACGAGTCGAGTAAGCCCTTAGGAGGATTCAGAGGACACGCATGGACTCGTTGAGTCACCCGAGTGCACTCGACGAGTCTGGTCAAAGTTGGACCGTTGACTGAGGTTGACTTTTAGCGTTTGCTCAACATTGGACATTGGACCATTGGAGGGGTAAAATGGTCTTTTCCCCTTCTAAGAGGTTGTAGGAAGGGATTGGTCTAGCCTATGAGAATCATTGTTGATTAAAAAGTATTATCATTTTGATAGACGGAGGCTAGATCAGGGATATCGAGCACGAGAGTTTTCTAGACGTCATACGAGGTGAGTCTTCTCACTATACTTTACCTGGATTGGTAACTATGAGTGACCGGAAGGTCTTATTTGTATAAGTTATGAGACTTTATGTGATATGTGACCGGAAGGTCTTATGTGCTATGACGAGTATGTGATATATGTTCGTATGTGATATGTATATGTTATGTATGTTATGAGTGGCATGGTAAGGACCGGAAGGTCAGTATGGTATGGACCGGAAGGTCAACATGGTATGGACTGGAAGGTCAATAGGGTATGGACCGGAAGGTCCGCAGTGTATGGATCAGAAGGTCAACAGGGTATGGACCGGAAGGTCAGCAGTGTATGGACCGGAAGGTCAACATGGTATGGACGGGAAGATCGACAGAGTAGGACCGGAAGGTCTACTCAAAGGATGGGACCGGAAGGCCCCTGAGACACATTGACCGGAAGGTCTCATAGATTTATATCATCGAGTGGCTAGTTGTATGTGCGTGGTATTTTGGGAACTCACTAAGAATTTATGCTTACCGTGTTATGTGATATGTGTTTCAGGTACCAGCGAGGATCGCGGGAGGGCGCCGGCATGAAATGTACACACTGGCAGAGGATTATGTTTTGAGATTCTGGGATATGTTTTATTATGATGACATTTGATACATGAGATTTTGAGAATATTATATGAGTTTTATTATGTTTGAAAAATGAGAAAATGTTTTAAAAATTTACGTCGTTACACTTCACCTGTTCTGAAACAGGCCTCACTGCGAAACAACTTTCAGTAGGACGACCTGCATCAATTTCGAATTCCTTCTGCTCCTAGACTCCGCTTTTCACCATTAGTCATTTCCCCTTCCGTAACTTGACAGTGATCTATGTCATACTCTCAGTAGTCTGCCGAAGATCCAGAAACTCTTACGCCAACTGCTGCACCTCAATCGCCAAAGCAAACTCAGCCCGAAACCTGGTCGGGAAGTCATCCCATGACATAGCATCAACAACGTCATCACCCAACTCACTACCGACCTGTTCCCACCAATCTCGTGCCCTATCCTTCAATAGACAGGAAGCATATCTGACCTTCGCCTCCTTGGTGCAAAAACTCGTCCTGAATGCGTTAGCTATAACCGCTAACCACCTCCCACTAGCAACAGGGTCCCTTTCCCCATAGAATGCAGGAGCTCTACAAGCACGAATTTCACGGAAAGAAGGAGTGCGAGCTCCAACGATAGCCACAACCTCAGCACGGAACGGTCCCAAATGCTTAACCAAGATCTCCAAAAACCCCTCCTTGACCGAACCAAAAATCACAGGAGTCTTCTCCAAAACACCACGGGTAGTCTCTGACGAGATGAATTTCCCCGCCTCTACTCGCTAATCGGCTCAGTACCCTTACCTGAGCCGGAACCAGAACCTAAACCTCCTTCCTGGAAGCTCATCACCAAACTAATCACAATCATGCAGAAGATCAAAACATACTCAAGAATCCTTCTCCCATAAGCTTCTTAGATTCTACAAGACTATCGCCGATTCAAGCATAGATCTTGTGCTTTCAGTAGTACGGACCCAATACTACCTTCCACACCTATCCATAGTTTCCTGAAGGATCATCCAGAATCCTCTGAGTCACCTTCTCAACAGATGCACTAAAACTCACTAAACAATGCGATTACAACTACTACAACACTCCCTAGGCTCACCTAGGTTCCCGACCTCACTCTGCCATCAGTTGTTGAGGAACTCCCCATAATGCCAGTCATCCACCTCATGAATCCTATCATATTCACTTAGTACTCGACTCCCATCATCTAAGAGTTCCACAAAGCACAAAGCAAGCAACATTCTTGTAGTAACACTCCTATCCATAGAACATTCAACCCACACACCACCACTTATGCTAGAAATTCCACCCTTACTAATGGTTGTCTTATGCATGCAAATTATACACAGAACATGATCAAATAGATTGTCGAATAATAGACTTTACCCTAGAACAACAACCAGACAAGGAACATGAAGTAAGTCCATATTAATTATTCTAGGGCTATAACATCCTAACCGTATACAATTTTAAAGTATACACTTAGCAATTATTGATTCCAATAAATTCTCATCATATCATAGCATACAATACACCCAATGCAACAATGTATCACATATCATATCAAACTACAAGCAACTAATCAACACTAGCATGCAAGTCATGGATTCATAAATCAAATCATAACAGATAACATGTGTGGGTATTCTGGGAAAACTTACTTGAGCTCGGCTGATTGCATGCACCACACCCTTCTCTTAACTTAAAACTCTTTTCTTGAAAATATTTTCTTTTAAAAACTTTACCAAACCTCAATTTGAGTTCGGACACACCCGAAAGTATTTCCGAATCCCTGAAACCAAGGCTCTGATACTAACTTGTAACATCCCAAAAATCATTACATAAAATTTTTATTTTTAGATTAATAAATCGTTAATACATATTGTATTCATAAAACTAGAGTAACCAATATTTAGCAAAACATCATTAAACCATAGTAATTCACATAATGTAGAAACATGTGGTGTGTGCTCTATAATTATCCCGAGCTCTTTCATTTGAAAACCGGAGTATCTGAAACATAAACTGAAAACCGTAAGCACATAGCTTAGTGAGTTCCCCAAAATACCATACCACATACAACCACAGATTATCATGCACATACATATAATTGCCATGGGCTCCCCCCATGGTCTTAATCTAGTATGCCATAGGCTCCTCCCATGGTCTTTACCTGGAATGCCATGGGCTTTCCCCATGGTCTGATATCCACCCCGGGTTCTTCCATGCAAGTATCATAGAGACAACTAGCATACAACATAACACGTAATGGGTCGGCATTGGTACCTTAGACCCATAGATATAGTGAGAAGACTCACCTCGAATGTAGAAGCTTACTGAAAGAAATGCCTAGTCGCTTCCCTGACGACACCTCTGATGTATCAGATCAAAATAACACCCAAGTACCAATTGGGTTCCATTCTAAGGCCCACCATCCATGTTTGGGGTAAAATGACCATTTTACCCCTGGCCTAACATGCATCAAAACTGAGGCGTAAATCCAAAAGATCCACAAAGGCCCACTAATGGCCTAATTTTCCAAATTGGGCCCAACACCATATGGGCCTTATCCTATGCCCATATTTCCCATAGTTACAATTTTGATTACCTCAAGTACCCCCCCCCCCCCCCTTAAAACAACTTGGTCAAACACAGGGACAGAAGTCAAGGTGAACGACCCGAGTTGACCCAACACGCCGAGTTATCCTTCAACTTGCCGTGTTTCTCCATTATCTGCAAAAGTCGGGGAAAAATCGAACCAACTCGCAGAGTTTATCCATAAACTCGCCGAGTTCGCCAGAAACCCAAGATCTTAATACATTAAGCCGATATTATCGATTCTAAGAGCTTCACAACTGAGATCTCGACCAAAATGAGATCTAGAAGGTTAGAGTTTCCAACTTTACCCATAGGAACTACCAAAATGGGTCCAAGCCCAAACCATAGACTTAAAAGTGTGAGGGCTTAACCATTAAGCATTTAATCTTCAAGACAAAACCCCAAAATGCAGATCTAACAATCTAGAGCCGGAAACCCATGTAAAGTTGCCAACTTTACATTGAGGCATGCCTCGGAGAAGCCCAAATGCTCAAGAAGGCTTAATAAGGGACTTAATGAATGCATGAAGCCTTTAAATCCATAAAGTTGGGACCTTTATGCCAAAAGAATCCATGAAAACCCCATATCTGAAAGAATAAGGCTTTGGGATGTCCTAAATGTTGGGTTTTGGTATAATACAACATCCTATGGTGCACATACAACCCTAAATACCTTGGATCTATGTTTTCACTAATTATACATGCAAATGGTTTCCAAGGTATTGAACCTATAGCTAGCATGCAATTGTCATACAAACTACATAAAATACTAGATATTGTAAAATACCTTTTTGTGTGGCTGGAAGTCTTGATGTATTTGGCCTTAAGAACTTAGCCCCAATAGTGTGGAAGCCTCAAATGAAGTCACAACACATCAAGGACAAAGGTAGGACTTGAGAGAGAATCTCCATGCACTTTAAAACCTTCATGAACTCCAAGAACATGCACACACATACTAGGGGTTGCGGTTTTAGGTCATAACATATGTATTTATATGTGTTGAATTCTAAGAGTCATGGTTATAACCCAAACCCATATCCATGGGTTTTATGATCCATGGTTCATGTGGCCCAACTCTTTATGTATCCATACATAAACTTGGTCCAACATGGATCATAAGCCCAACACATATAAATATAACTAATTACCATAATTAGTCCCCATAGTTTTAATTAGTCTCTTTTGATCACTAAATGAATTCCAAATTAATTCTTGATCAATACTATTTAAAACATATGACTTAATATTAATATATTAGAACTTATAATATATTAATAAATCATATATAACCTCTTCTCTCAAAAGTCCATCCTAACAAATTGTCCTGATGATATGCAACCCAAATGGACCATGCTACTCTCGGGTTGAATACATACCAATAACAGTTATGGGCTTAGACACCTAATCCAACAGTCTCCCACTTGGATAAGTCTAAAACTATTATTGCGTATGACTCCAAAACCCGACTAGCAATCGTAGCTCTTAAAGCCGTTGTCGAACTCTGAACAAATCAATGACGTGTCCATTAGATAAGGGATCATATATTCCTCCATTCTAGATATCATATGGACTGAGACATGGATTATAATCATTCTCTCAATCCATTTGTTGTTTCCTGATTTCCGATTTATGATGACTGACTAATTGAACAAATCAAATCAGTCCAGGCCCGGCCGAGCACTTACGTTTGTCATCACCAAATCATCGAGGGGCCCACATATATCGCTTTTATCCCTCCAAGGGTAAAAGGAATGGATAAAATTCGACTCATATGCTTGTTTTACTACTTGTTGAATCATACACAAAGGCACGTTTTATAACATCGAGTTACCAAATGCGTTTACGTGCAATCAATGTATAATCAACTCATAGGCAACAAGTCATATCTCTAGGTTTGAAGAATATAAGATATTATCGTCTCATGATCACTCGTGATAAAATCCATGAAGTGAGTCAAATGAGCGTGGGTTTAATCCAATACTCGAATCCTTATTCCAGGAGTACTCATGAATGTTGTAGTAACTCTTACTATGTCCACTACCTTGGACATCTACAAACCCGATTCACGACAGTCTTGCCTTAATACCTACTTCCAACGTATTATCGATTGTGGATGGTTTGAATAACTTAGTCATTCGGGAAGAATAACCTAGCTATTCTGGAAGTTAGAACATGCAAAGTGAAACACAAGAATAATACTAATCACTCTATGATCCCAAGCATATTTGAGAGTAAATAGAACACCTTTTATTTAAACACCATATTGATTACTCATTATTCATTGTATAATGTTTCAAATAATCAACTTTATACTTGAATTAAAACAATAGTTGTCCCATGCTCCAAGCATCTAAACTATGTTTTCTAAACACTAGTCATGCCATACACCAAGTATGCACACTATGTTTATCTATGATCTTTACTTTGTGAAATAGATCAATTGAACATGATTCCAATGATGCTCATTTCACAATCCCAAATCTTTATCGTAAATGTAAGAATTCCAAATTCCTACCATTTAATGAAATATGTTAGATTCTAAACTTATATGCATTGATCCTCTTGTAATGACTATGCACAAAGTCACAAAGACTTGTCAACAGACATTATAGAGTATTCCAATGGAGATCAATTCCATGGAAACGAAGTCTTACATTCAAAGTACATTCCTTTGAACATCCTTCTTGCATTAAGTTTTCTAATCTTACACAAATTTGAAGAACAACTTCCACCTATGGAAACATTTCCAGATTCCTATTTTGACTATCACTTCTTAATAAGAGTTACCTATTTTCCGAATATGTCAATATGGTCCTTCCAAAATTAACAATATACTTCCAACTGTCTGTGAGCAACCAATCTTTGGAAAACCTTAGATTGTCCTCGACAATTGCTTAATCATTTTATTCATATCCAATTCTTGACTTTTCCCTTCTTAATGCCTGAGCATTTGGAAAATTTAGAAAGGATAAATATTATAGCACACGTAATCAATCCTATATCCGAAGCATATGAGATACGATTCATGATGTCTCACATAAAGATGTGATCATAGACCACTCTTTTGCTACAATATTTTTTATTTGCCATGTTTTCAAAATTTGACTATGAAGAGGGATGCCGTAATCATAATCGAAGTTTGAGAACGCAATATATATATAGAGTTTCCTTATGTTTGGCCATTCCAACATGAAATTCATATATATATCCTTGACTAAAGATGATCAAAATCTCAATCTAAGCTTTTAGAATTGAAATGAAGTATAATTTCCTCTCCCTTAATTATAGCAAAACAACTTTTCCCAATTGAAACCTTTTGTTTTCTATAATTAACACTTAACATAATGATCATGCTCCCACTTACATGATAATTATTAGCATAACACTTATGCTCCCACTAGCTTTGACATGTATCCAGAAATCAGTTTGACTTCTAGAAATCAATACTTTATTGACTTTCTTACCAAAGTTCAGACTTTTGATACGAGATGCTTTGATAAAACTTTATCAAAAACATACACCTTTCCTTAGATAACTCATATGCGTGTCTAAAAAAAATTTAGAACTATGAAAAGGGATGTCGTAATCATAGTCTTAATTGTTTAGACCATTGCCATTTCTCACAAGTCCATGTGAGTGTGCCGGTTACCCACACACACTCCACAAACGACTTTGAGAATGCAAATATCACAATTGCTATCTACTTAAAATCTACTAAGTGAAAGCGTTTCCTCACCACAAGACATGGTTAGTGACAAATCCAAACTCATATGGACTAAAATTGTGCAATAAAATTTATTGCCAACTGGCAGCACAAGGGCCTGCCATTGCTTCCAAGTTGTTATGCAAACAATTGAGAACTCTCAGAACTCCTATGCAAAGCCAACTTTAACTGGAATAGGCATAGAAATGTCAACACGATAGGTTATAAACCTCAAGTCGTGTGCTAGTGAAGAACTTCAGGTTTTTATTCTTGATTAGTTCTTGGAACTTTCAAGAGCTTTAAGACTCCTACTGTCCTCTTGACATATAAGAATCTCTTGTCAAGAACCATTCCTTGACAAACAAATATTCAACAGATAGTGCGGATTCTGATCAAGACAAACACTTCACACAATTGGCCTTAGTTGGTCTTTGTTTAATCCAAAACATCACAACTTACCAATTTCAAATGTACAAGAGTAGGACACCTTTTACTCTTACATTCGACTAGTGTTAATAAACCTTCTTTAAGATGTGTCACTCAAGTTACAATCTTGGAGTATTACTCTATGACTCAATTTTGGAACGAAGTATGACTTATCTTTTTGATTTAACCATTTCAACAATTCACGATTCCTCTTCTTAGTCAAACAAATGCACTAAGATGTCCTTAGAGAATCAATTGTGATATGGTTTCATAATCACTAAGATAATCATAAAACAAGATACTCAAGTACTCTCCCATCTTTTCAGATTGGAGAAACTTTTATCTTCCTGCCTTATTTGATTCTTCTTATTCGTTCTGCCTAACATTGATACTTTTCCAATGTTTTAGAATTATACTTAAACTTGTAAGTATAACCATATTTACTAAACCTTAGTAATCACGACGAATAGTCTTATCGATCTTTGTGTTGGACTTGACCAATGCACAAGAATGTGTACTCGATGCCTTAGTCCTTCACTCGACTCACATATACATGTAAACAAGGAATTAGTCTTAATTTTCCAAAGATGAAAATTCTCATTCTTCATACAACTTGCATGATTCCAAGTTTCTACCCAACTGAAACTTGGGTGATGAGAATCTTTCCTTATTTGGTAAATTATGACACTACCACTGTCGAAAGAATCAAATCCATTTTCCAATATTACTATCAATGGAAACATATAAAAAACAAATTCTCACAAATGCCACTGTAAGGATATTTTAAAATAAAATAAAACCTTTTCTTTTATTTTAGAACTTTGCGGAAAACCTTATCCTTACAATGTAAATGCATGTGAAAAACTATGTTGTTATGTATTCCTAAGCAATCTATCACAACTCTTTAAGTAACAGCTCAAAATTCTTCCTTTAAGCTTCCTCTTCACTTTGGTTCTTAAAACATCAAAATGTGATCTAGTCACACCATGTAATAAGAATCTCCAAATAGGAACTTAATAGAGTTAGATAATGGACTTTACTTGAAGTAGAGTCATAACTTTTGACTTTACCATCCTTACAGACTATCAGGTAAATTTGGCCAGCTTCGCAACCAATGCCCTTCCTTTGGCAATAGAAGGTTTGGGAAGTCGATCTTCTAATCAAATTTGCTTTTACCAGTGCTCAAAATCATTGCTGACTCAGCAGCACCAAGCAAATAGGCAAGATCATTAAGGGTCAAGTCATGGTCTGTCACATAGTAGTCCCAAAGGAACTCACTATGTGACTTAGAAAGTGATTGAACATCCAACTTTCTCAAGACTTTGACACCCAACTCTCCCGGCTTGTCAATACGTGACTTCATCTCCAAGATATGATCACACATAGACCTTGCTTGCCAATAGGGCTTGAGTGACCTTGAACTTGTGGGTTAGGGAAATTAATTGAAGGGGGTGGAGGAAGTGAAATTCCAAGAGATTTGGGAAGATCATAGATGTCTAAACTAGACATCTACAATGGGAGATATTCAAGTTAGTTGATTTAAGTCCTTAATATAACACCCAATATGAAATATTAAGGTTAGGACCCAACACAATATTTTACAACTTGGAAGAGGGATGCCGTAATCCAAGCTATAAAATATTTGAAGGTAGGCGAATGACGATTCACCAATTTCCACCATGAAAAACGAAATAATTTATTAGGTTTTAATTGGTTTTGAAACTCCTAGATCTTTTGGGATTCATTGAACTTTTCAATGGCATGTTTCAATCTCGATTGTGCCCTCTCAAATTTTATGACTGGAATGCCGAGGATCACAAAACAAGGTGTGAATAACCATGCAAATTCACTTGGTACCCTTAATATTATCACCTAATCGATGTGCCGGTTAACCACACACGCTCTACCGATCTATGATAAACATTAAGTTACCCTTCGCCACTCTTATTAGTCCATGTTAGTGTGCCGGTTAACCATACACGCTCCACTAACGACTTGGTAAGGTACAAAGTGTAAATTTCATGGGTTAGAACCAAATTCACATTTTTCCTAAGTAACTAAGATTGGGAATTTATAAGTGTTTAGTTACTTAGTATTTATCATTAATACTTTTAATGAAGGGAGAATTATAGTCCTGTCGAACCCGTTCGGCTAACGACCCTCCACCAGTCAAGGAAGCGGTGGGTGAGAGTGGACACCCATTAAACTGTCATTTTATAGGTAGTAACCTTATACCCCCCTTATAGACCGGCTTCGTGAATGAGGCCTACTAACGGTAAGACTGACTTTTACTCTTATACTTATATACAAATATTAAACCTATAATATTATAATAGTATAAGGGTTGAATTTTAAACTATTAAAATTCTAAGGGTTTAACTTGGAACTAAAGTATTCATGGGGGGAAACTTTACAAATTCCAAAACTTGAGGGCAAGTTTAGAACAATTCAAAAACTTTTTCAATTCCATAACTTATGAATTTAAAGTAGTTTTAATGAAAACTCTTCAAGTTCCATAACTTGAGGACAAGTTATGGAAGACTTTAAAATCATTCAAGAAAATAAGACTCTTCATTTTTCCTAACTTATGGAAATATTATGAGTTTTAAAGAATCATAAATGTGACTTTTCATATAACTTGAGGACAAGTTACAAAAACACATTTTATGACCAACTTTAAGATTAATATGGATTGAAAACAAATTATCACATAACTTTTCTATTAATCTAGACTAACTCATAAGAACAAGACAATTCAAATCAAACTTTTTCATGAAATTAGCCTAACCATTAAACTAATACAAAACATGAATCTATTGACAACTATCTTTGAAATTGGTTTAGCACGAACATTACCACATCAAAAACAGGTTTACAAGACCAAAAACAGCTTAGGGTAATGTTTCTAGTCCAATTCCAGCCTTAAAAGTCGAAAATATGTTATTAGGGGGTCCTACTCGTCGAGTGCATGAACCAACTCGACGAGTTGGATGAATTTCTTCATGTACTCGGCGAGTCCATCAGTGGACTCGGCGAGTCCAGCACTCAGACAGCCAAAATTTTTGATTTTTTCAGCCATTTCAGCAAGTATAACATGAAAACAAGCCTTGGCTCTGATACCACTGTTGGGTTTTGGTATAATACAACATCCTATGGTGCACATACAACCCTAAATACCTTGGATCTATGTTTTCACTAATTATACATGCAAATGGTTTCCAAGGTATTGAACCTATAGGCTGCATGCAATTGTCATACAAACTACATAAAATACTAGATATTGTAAAATACATTTTTGTATGGCTGGAAGTCTTGATGTATTTGGCCTTAAGAACTTAGCCCCAATAGTGTGGAAGCCTCAAATGAAGTCACAACACATCAAGGACAAAGGTAGGACTTGAGAGAGAATCTCCATGCACTTTAAAACCTTCATGAACTCCAAGAACATGCACACACATACTAGGGGTTGCGGTTTTAGGTCATAACATATGTATTTATATGTGTTGAATTCTAAGAGTCATGGGTATAACCCAAACCCATATCCATGGGTTTTATGATCCATGGTTCATGTGGCCCAACTCTTTATGTATCCATACATAAACTTGGTCCAACATGGATCATAAGCCCAACACATATAAATATAACTAATTACCATAATTAGTCCCTATAGTTTTAATTAGTCTCTTTTGATCACTAAATTAATTCCAAATTAATTTTTGATCAATACTATTTAAAACATATGACTTCATATTAATATATTAGAACTTATAATATATTAATAAATCATATATAACCTCTTCTCTCAAAAGTCCATCCTAACAAATTGTCCTGATGATATGCAACCCAAATGGACCATGCTACTCTTGGGTCGAATACATACCAATAATAGTTATGGGCTTAGACACCTAATCCAACACTAATCCCAACACCCATCCAAAGCAATGCTTAAAAATGACAATTTAACCCAAAAGAGAGATCTAAGCATCTAGCAATAAAGATAAGAACTTGATACCTTAAACTCCTTGCAAAATGGATAATGATTATGGATCCAAGACTTCCTTCTCCAAGCTTAGTACGTCAATATCTTCTAAATCCTTTACAATGCACAAAAATGACCACCAAACCTTCTTCCAAGGCTCAAATGCTTGACAATGGAGGCTACAACTCGGTTTAGGGTTTTGACAACAATGGAGGCTGATAAGGAGGCCAGCCAAAGGAACTTAAGGCCTTTAAATAGGGTGCAACTGTCACACCCCCAAACCAAGGATGGCGGAAACGTCCGGGGGTGGAGGACTTCATGTATAGTATCACAACAACGAGTATAATAGTGCTCAAAGTAATTACAACCAATCATAAATATAATTGGAAAATTTACACCAAAGCATATGTTTACATGATTCAAATCAATTACATTATGATGACAAAATGAACTGTTTGACGATTTATCGTCCCATCCTCAAAACGCTGTTGATTTCCTGTTTCACTGAATTCCTGAGAATACAAGTAGTTTTGAAAAAGTGTCAACAATTAAGTTGGTGAGTTCATAAGCTTTTGATAGTAAGAGTTTGAAAACCGATCTTTGTAATGAGTTGTATGTTACCAAGAAAAATCCAATATTTTCCTTATAAAAGTTATGTGGTCCTAAATACCAGGACCTACAATAAACAAGTATTTTTCATACTTAAAGATATAAAAGTGGTTTTAAATCGGCATAAAACCCTTTTTAAGTTGAGAAAATCCCGTAATGGACGTTGTGTAGTCTTAAATACCAAGACTGAAAGTGTATAGTAATATCCGTACTTATTGATAATAAAAGTGATTTTAAATCGACATAAAAACCCCTTTTGATTTATAAAAATTCCCGTAAACTTTATGTGTTGTTAACTCTCTATGTGAGTCGCTATAACCATACTATGACTGAATGAACCTGCCACGGCGTTTCTCAGGCGCCGAAAATTGTTATGACATTTGTCACCCGTAGACCTGCAGGTCCCACTGTAGCTAACAGCAAGGTGTGGGGTGTCAAACCCGATATAGATCTATACACAACTATCACGTTCTCCCTACAAGAGACTCTGGTTATAACTACCAGGAATTTTAAACCGTACTCTAGGAGTACTGAGAAGATTGTCTCACAATTTAAGTTAACAAGTTTACGTGTGGTGTACATGAGTGTAAAGCCTTTTTCTGTGGGAAAAAAACCTTCCGAAATGTGTTTGTTGTGTTGATGGAAACATAAACCATACCTATTATAGTTTATCAAAACAAGGGTAGTAGTAGTAATGTATGTAAACTATACTTAACATAGTTTATCCAAATGTTTGTATGTAATGGATGTACTTTGATTATAACAATTTGTTATTTCTATGCTTTATCTAGAAAAATCCATTTGTTAACTGTTGTATGTCCTTATACTAAGACAAAATGTCATATAATGCAATAACATATAATCACATAAAGATATACACCTTGCTCAGCATGTTACAAGGTGTGATGAAGTTGATAGCATTTTTCTGTTGTTAACAATTTCTATTACTGTTCTTATGAAATTTGTAGAAAAATCATCAAAGGTCCAAATCAGAATCCGTAAACTCTGAGAGTTTGGAAAATGAGTCTAGTTTGTTCATAAATTTTATTATGATTTTTAATGACCTCCAACTTGTGTGAAAAAGTCCATAACCACAGACTGGTCCGGATTGATGTTTGAAATGATAGGCAGTTTTGTAAAAATCACCATAAATTGTAGACAAAATCTTATGGTGATGTGAAAGTAGCCATTTTAAAGCTAAGAACTTGAACTACTTGCACCTTGTACAGTTTTGAAAACAAAAATGTTTAAGTTGACCAAAACAGTCCGTGAATGGAGTCCAACTTTTCTGATGAAAGCTGTTAGAAGAATTTAGTTGTGTTCTTAGTGTTTTAACTTGTATTCCCCCCCCCCCCCCCCTTAAAACGTAAGAAAACATGAAAATATAGGGGTATGAACTCACCTTGAGTGATTTCAGAAGATGGATGATGGAGAAAAGAAGCGCTCAACTCAAGAACACTTGGGAGGATGCCTTGAAGATTTGAAGGTCTAACACAAATGTGATGGAATTTGTGTAAGCAATCTATGATTTGGGAAGAAGAAAGTGAAATAATCATAAGAAGAATGAATTATACTTACCAAATGAAGGAGAAAAGCTGGAAAATGCCTTGGAAATCTCGATTTTGTGTGAGAGAATTTGAGAGAAAAGTGAGTTTAATCTTTGGTGTAAATGAGGGAAGTGAGTGAGAATGAGGAGAGAAAAAGGGAGTTGTTCCAGCTTCAAAACGTGATAATGGCTGAAAATGAGTGGGAAAGGACTATGAAGTGACTAGGGATGGTGGGGAGGACAATGGTTGGTCATGGAGTGGGTATGGGGGTGGTAGCTTGTGTCATAAACTAAAGAAAAGTCAACACTCCACCTCAATTATTCACCCACTAAATTTTATTCTTAAATAAAGATTTTCATAAAAATATATTTAAATTATGAATATTTAGGGTCTTATATGTTAAAATATGATTTTTGGAAAAAATCCCGCGTTAAAATAATTAAAAACGGACTTAAAATGGAGTCGTGGTCGAAAACCGGGTGGAAAATGCCAAATCCGAAGTCAGGAGGGTGACTTCGGCCTTAGGAGCCATGGATCCGAAGTGGGGCTCGGCTGCTGGCTGCGGTCGGTGACTGCGGCTACTGGCTGCGGTCGGTGGCTGCAGCTGATGGCTGCGGTTGGTGACTGCGACTGCTGGCTGCGGTCGGTGGCTGCGGCTGCTGGCTGCGGTCGGTGGCTGCGGCTGATGGCTGCGGTCGGTGACTGCGGCTGTTGGCTGCGGTCGGTGGCTGCGGCTCGCTGGCTGCGGCTGCTGGCTGTGGCTGCGGCTAGGTGACTGCGGATCCTCAAGGAGACTCTGGCTCAAGGAGGGTTTGATCCCTATAGAGGGACTCCGGCCCTAAGAGGCTATTTTCCAAGGAATGGTTTTTCACCAAATCAAGTGTCGGGATGCCCCAATTGATTACAAAAAGATCAAGAGAGGTTTTGAGAGAGATTTGGGAGAGATTTGACATACTTGGAGAGATTTCTCATTCAGAGAGAGATTTGGGAGAGATTTGACATTCTTGGGGAGATTTCTCATTTAGAGAGAGATTTGAGAGATATTTCACATTCTTGGAGAGATTTGGGAGAGATTTGACATTCTTGGAGAGATTTCTCATTCTGAGAGAGATTTGGGAGAGATTTCACATTCTTGGAGAGATTTCTCATTCAGAGAGAGATTTGGGAGAGATTTCACATACTTTGAGAGATTTGGGAGAGATTTGTCATATAGAAAGATAGAGTGAAAGAGATTAAGAGAGGTTCCATTTATGACCTTTTTGAGTGTCCGGCTTCGCAACGCAAGGTCGGTAAACCCCGTTAAGCCATGTTTTAGTGTCCTACACACTCCCGATGAGTGTGCAATAGTGTTTTTATCTCTTTGGTTCATTGTTTAGCACTATCAAGGTTAAGGAAAATTAAACACACGAATTTTCCAACTGATGTTTTCTCATTAAATTAGCGAATTGTTCAGTAGTTACATAACGTAAACCCTAACATACAAGGGTTGACTGCGTTGACTGGTTTGACTTGTTGACTTTTCGACTTTGACTTGACCAGAATTTGACGGTTGTCACATCATCCCCCCGTTAGAAGGAATTTCGTCCCGAAATTTGCATTCTGACTGGGACTTCAAGAGTTTGGGAAAAGATGCGGGTATTTTTGTTTCATTTGATCCTTGCGTTCCCAGGTGGACTCGGGTCCTTCTTTTGCATTCCAACGAACCTTCACAATGGGAATACGACTTTGTTTTGTTCTTTTGATTTCCCGATCCATGATCTCGACCGGTTCTTCCACGAAGGTGAGGCTCTTGTGGAGCTTGATCTCGTCGAGGGAGATTACAAGAGCCTCGTCGGATAGATACTTCTGCAAGTTCGAGACGTGGCGGGTAGAATGTACTTTACTAAGCCCGCAGGGTAGATTGAAGTTGCGAGTTACAGGGCTGATTCTGGCAAGAATCTCGAAGGGCCTAATTATCTTGGGTTTTAGCTTTCCACGCTTTCCGAAGCGTACTAAGCCTTCCCAGAATGAGACTTCCAGAGGAATTTGGTCTCTCACTCTGGAGTTCTAAAGGTTTCTCCCTCTTGCTTCTCTTCCCAGTCAAGGGTTGCTCCCTTTAGGGTCAAAGTCGTAAGAGGTTCCGTAATTTGCGGGAAGTTCTAAAGGAACTAAGACGGTAGGTCAGCGAGACCTAGAATTTTGGCGAATTCCCGTCGACGCCTTTGGTGCTGACAAATTCTCAACGGTATTGATTAATTGAAAGGGTCCTCAAGAATTCCCTCATCACTAATAGTGTGTCTTAGGAATTTGACTCTTCAATTCCAAAACTCGTATCTAGAGAACTTCGGGTAAGGCTTCTCTGATCGTATTGTTTCCACGATTTGTTGTAGCTGCTCTCATTGGTTTCCTTCTTACTACGAGGGTAGATAAGCAAGTCATTTATAAGGACAATGACGAACTGATCCCAGTAAGAATGGCGTACCCTATTCATTAAGTTCATGAATACTGCGGGCGGGTTGGTCCTATCCGAGGGGTATTACTACGGACTCGCAGTGTCTGCATCGAGTTTGGAAGATTGTCCTAGGACATCCTTCTCCAATACTCGCGACTGGTGATATTCGGATCTCAGGTCTATTCCTGAAGGGTACCTCGTTCCTTGCGGTTGGTCGGCCTATTCGTCTATGCGAGGCAGATAGTAATGATTTCTACTGGAGATATTGTCGGGGCCTCTGAAGTCGAGGGACCTACGAACAATTTGCCTTTCTTCTTGAAGAACAAGACCGGAGCTCTCCATGGTGAGAAGCTTGGTCCTTCAATTCCATTGTTGAGTAGTTCGTTAGGTTTGACCTGACAGTTCTTGCAGCTCGGTAGGGGGTTAGACTGTAGGGCGATCTGGTTACTGGAGTCGTACCGGGTTCTAAGTTTGTTCGTATGACGATGCGGTTACTCGTAGTCTTGGACAGTCTCCATCCTGAAGTTCATATTAGATTGAACTTGACGTACCGCCCGAGTGGTACTTTGGGGAGGTTTGTTGAGGTTTCTTCGGAAAGGATAAGAAACCTGAGGTACTCTACGCATGAGTACTTCGGAGTTCTGGAATGACGGCTTCGCTAAAAAGATGATTTCAGAGGAAGAGATTTACGCACGAAACTGGTATTGTGAGGATCGGATGGACTCCAGTCGTATGATAAAAATCGGAGTCACTTGGAAATAAAGGCACTAGATTCAATCATAAAGGCGTTACAGACAAAACACAACTGTGCAACTTTTAACAGAGTTACAGTACCATAGATTTACTACAAGACTATTGTTGCGAACTAGGTATACTACAAAAGACAAGTATACGCAGCACGAGGGTCCCTTTACTGACGGGGTCACGCAAAAGATCAGACTCTAGTTGCACTAGTTTTAAACAGTTTATGAGTCTGTTACTACGAACGCCTTAGATACTTTATATCATGATTTCTGACAGGTCACTCTATGATCGAGCGGTATATGCATGTCGTATGAAATTTGATATTTGTGAAATCGTCGAGTGGGTGGCTCCACCCTAATCCCACTACTAGACACGGAACAGGAGTCAGGATGGAATTATTTGTTTCAAGTCTTTAGTATTTTGATTATAATTAACCCCAATGTATGTACAATGTCATCACAGCTTACAAGTAATGATCCTAAGGTCATATATGAGTGTCTTTGGTTTGATTTGAACGAGAGAGTATTTTAACTACTTTTAGAATGACGGTGATTTTAGCAAGCATACCAAATTCATTACAAACATATGGTACTTAAACGTTTTGTCGTCGGGAACATTACAAAAGTCCTAGTAAGATTCTTTGTTACTCTTGCTGGTTAGTCTGTCACACTCCTCCGGCTCCCCCGTCGTTCTTCTCAGTCGGACAGTCTCTCTTGAAGTGTCCTGTTTTGCCACATAGGAAGCACACTGGACTTACCTTGGTATTGGTGGTTGAAGTGATGTTCTGAGTCGGGGCCTTGTAGAAACGGACGGTATGTCCTTTCCTGTTGCAGTTGTTACAGTGTAAAATCCGGCAAGCTCCTGTGTGATGGTAGCCACACTGGTTACACCTTGGAAGTGATCCCTCATATGGTCTGGCCGGTGTTTGGGTGACAGACCTTGTGGCTAGTGACGAGGCGTGTGTCGCGACTGCTGTTGTAATTGTAGGGGTGGCCATGGGTTGTTGTCTTTTAGTGAGTCTTTGAGATTGGTTGCGCTCCTTTCGAGCTCGGCGATTTCGTTTCCTCCTCTCGGTTTTACAACTTTGTACGTCCGTGACTGTAGCCCTTTGTTGGCTTCCTGGATCGATACATCGATCGGAATTTTCAATTCCTTCGCCAGTCGTGATTGCGTTGCCAGTGTTGAGGTTTGCAAGGACAGCTGTCACGGCAGCTGTTACCGCGGCTTGGAATGTAGTGGCGTCGATATGAAGGATAGGGGCTTCGTGGTTCGGCTGACTATTTCCGGATGATGACATGATTCTGCAACACGAAAGACAAGGAGTTCGTGAGTGACTAAGGTTGACTTTATATTATTTTGATTCTGACTAAGAGATGAGTTATTATACATGAAAACTTAGTTTATACACATTATGATATAACCAAGACTGGGCGGATAGTAAAATGTGTGATTCTACTTTAGTTTCACATCCCAACGAGGAAAAGAAACTAAGTTAGAAATCTCACATTCTATTGTCTACCAGGTCTTTTTTATATATATAACTGGGGAATGTATAAGTGAGGAAATCATAATAATAACATTCTTACTATTCCTTCTTAATGAACTAGAATTCCTAGTAAAGGCTATCATTGAACCTAGATGTATTTCGACCGTTCACCTATAGAGTAGAAGTATGTTCTCGAAGGTTTGACCTACATCCCTATGATACAGTCCTATTACGGAGTAGAAGTAAGTTCGTAGAATGGTCTCATGACGTTTGTCGTTCAAACCGGGGTTCCATTGGTTGGTGAATAACATCATCCAACCTTTGAAAGAGAATTGGGAATGATCCCGGAGCTAAATTACCCTAGTCCAACAACTTGACTAGAGTGGGTTTCAGATAGACTCCTATGATAGTATGATGGAAGTATTTGAACAAAGAGTTACATAGAATTTAGCCGACTGACAATGTCATTGATGTTTAAGAGGTAACAGGCTTGGGAAAATTGACCTTGTAGAAGGTCTTACATCACATCCGGAGTAGGAAAGTTTTGGCCGCCTAAAGGCCTAACTAAAAGTACCTATAGTACAAGATAGTTTCATAGAGAATGCCACATAGGACATAGATAGGAAAAACGATTCGTTTTTAACAGGGAAAGAAAGTAAGGCATCTACTACTGGCGGCGGTCATCCCTCTGGTGAACCCTCAGTTCTGTCAGTTGCCGCTCCATATCAAGCATGTGCCTTTCGTACATCCTCTGGCGTACTCGGAGTTCTATGACTTCGGCTCATGTTTCAGCCAGTGCCTGCAGCAGGGTTTCATGGTCTCTCTCAGATCTTTCACGAGTGTGCTCAAGGCGATTGGTGCGGATTGTATGCATTCTTGGATTTGCATCAACCTCTGCGATACGATGGAGAGCTGTTCTGCCCTGAATCTCGTTTCGGGCAACTCTACGGACCAGAATTGGAAGAATTATGTCTGCCGAGCTTCCTTCGCTTATGTTGTAGAAGGTTCGGTATCCATTAAACGGCATAGGTTGGTCTTACTCTTCGCTCCAGGTTTCCAAGCTCTCTACCCAAGGAGGCGTCGGGCTTTGAAAAGCCGGACGAGGGTTAGGATTCGGAACAAGATCTATCGGGGTAGGTTCTCCATTTCAGGTTCGGAGTCAGAACTATCAGCAAAGCCTTCAGCTTGGTGACCATCCACAGGGATTGGGTGATCATCCTATGGCTCCTCTCCGAGCCATCCAGCATTGCCATGGTTAAGGTAGTACAGGTCGTCGTGGGGATGGAATCCAACCATGATATCTACGCGAGAGAAGGGAATATAGGAAATAACTAAGTAGACGTACTAATTATATAATTATAAGATGATCTTTATCAGATACTTCAATACTTGCTTAGTGCATACTAGTTATATGTATTCGGGACAGGATAGACCTTCGAATAAGCGACCCTAACCCTAAGTCCACAACCCAACGAGGAACAGGAAGTAAAGCAAAGATCCACAGATTCTAAGTCTATGACGTCCTGGATACATATAATACTTAATGTATCCACTAAGCAATTATTGACCTATTGATAAAAATCTATTTAGTTCTCAGATAAGTAATTATAGTAACACCAAATACCCCTATGGTATTTCATTGTGGTAGTGTTGGTAAGTTTTTAGACTTGTTGCCACATCACAACCATTCTTGGGCATATGCTAATCAGTCCTCAGACCAGCATAGTTGATCAGGTTATGCCATTCCCAGGACTGACCATACATCCCCAAGCTTATTTGTGATATTCAACAATCGTAATACTTTTGTTCTTGTCATTGTGACACTCATTTTAGTATGAATTCAAGCACGTATACTTTATATAAGAAACTTTTTATTTCTAAAAGTATAGTTATTTGAAAATGTTAAATCAGAGACCTTAGTCCCAATGCATTTATAGTTTGTATATCTTATGTGGTCTGATATACTTAGTTCACTATAAACAATGTTCTGATACCAATCTGTCACACCCCCAAACCAAGGATGGCGGAAACGTCCGGGGGTGGAGGACTTCATGTATAGTATCACAACAACGAGTATAATAGTGCTCAAAGTAATTACAACCAATCATAAATATAATTGGAAAAGTTACACCAAAGCATATGTTTACATGATTCAAATCAATTACATTATGATGACAAAATGAACTGTTTGACGATTTATCGTCCCATCCTCAAAACGCTGTTGATTTCCTGTTTCACTGAATTCCTGAGAATACAAGTAGTTTTGAAAAAGTGTCAACAATTAAGTTGGTGAGTTCATAAGCTTTTGATAGTAAGAGTTTGAAAACCGATCTTTGTAATGAGTTGTATGTTACCAGGAAAAATCCAATATTTTTCTTATAAAAGTTATGTGGTCCTAAATACCAGGACCTAGAATAAACAATATTTGTCATACTTAAAGATATAAAAGTGGTTTTAAATCGGCATAAAACCCTTTTTAAGTTGAGAAAATCCCGTAATGGACGTTGTGTAGTCTTAAATACCAAGACTGAAAGTGTATAGTAATATCTGTACTTATTGATAATAAAAGTGATTTTAAATCGACATAAAAACCCCTTTTGATTTATAAAAATTCCCGTAAACTTTATGTGTTGTTAACTCCCTATGTGAGTCGCTATAACCATACTATGACTGAATGAACCTGCCACGGCGTTTCTCAGGCGCCGAAAATTGTTATGACATTTGTCACCCGTAGACCTGCAGGTCCCACTGTAGCTAACAGCAAGGTGTGGGGTGTCAAAACCGATATAGTTCTATACACAACTATCACGTTCTCCCTACAAGAGACTCTGGTTATACCTACCAGGAATTTTAAACCGTACTCTAGGAGTACTGAGAAGATTGTCTCACAATTTAAGTTAACAAGTTTACGTGTGGTGTGCATGAGTGTAAAGCCTTTTTCTGTGGGAATAAAACCTTCTGAAATGTGTTTGTTGTGTTGATGGAAACATAAACCATACCTATTATAGTTTATCAAAACAAGGGTAGTAGTAGTAATGTATGTAAGCTATACTTAACATAGTTTATCCAAATGTTTGTATGTAATGGATGTACTTTGATTATAACAATTTCTTATTTCTATGCTTTATCTAGCAAACTCCATTTGTTAACTGTTGTATGTCCTTATACTAAGACAAAATGCCATATAATGCAATAACATATAATCACATAAAGATATACACCTTGCTCAACATGTTACAAGGTGTGATGAAGCTGATAACATTTTTCTGTTGTTAACAATTTCTATTACTGTTCTTAGGAAATTTGTAGAAAAATCATCAAAGGTCCAAATCAGAATCCGTAAACTCTGAGAGTTTGGAAAATGAGTCTAGTTTGTTCATAAATTTTATTATGATTTTTAATGACCTCCAACTTGTGTGAAAAAGTCCATAACCACAGACTGGTCCGGATTGATGTTTGAAATGATAGGCAGTTTTGTAAAAATCACCATAAATTGTAGAAAAATCTTATGGTGATGTGTAAGTAGCCATTTTAAAGCTAAGAACTTGAACTACTTGCGCCTTGTACAGTTTTGAAAACAAAAATGTTTAAGTTGACCAAAACAGTCCGTGAATGGAGTCCAACTTTTATGATGAAAGTTGTTAGAAGAATTTAGTTGTGTTCTTAGTGTTTTAACTTTTATTCCCCCCCCCCCCTTAAAACGTAAGAAAACATGAAAACATGAAAATCTTATGACCTTTTTGAGTGTCCGGCTTCGCAACGCAAGGTCGGTAAACCCCGTTAAGCCATATTTTAGTGTCCTACACACTCCCGATAAGTGTGCAATAGTGTTTTTATCTCTTTGGTTCATTGTTTAGCACTATCAAGGTTAAGGAAAATTAAACAGACGAATTTTCCAACTGATGTTTTCTCATTAAATTAACGAATTGTTTAGTAGTTACATAACGTAAACCCTAACATACAAGGGTTGACTGCGTTGACTGGTTTGACTTGTTGACTTAGTTCGACTTTGACTTGACCAGAATTTGACGGTTGTCACAGCAACACCCTAAAAATTTGGGTTTCCTTCCCAGCCACCAACTCGCCGAGTTGAGGCACCTCAACTCGCCGAGTTGGTTCATTTAATCCCCGCGATTCTTCCCTCCTAAACATGCCGAGTTGATTCCTCCAACTCGCTGAGTTCAAATCGAATTAGGCTTATTCTCAACAATTTCTCCTCAAGATTCCGGGCGTTACACAATTAGCATTTTAATTTTCAACTTAAGTAAAATTGACAAATTTGCATGTGCTTAAAATCGAGTCATAAAGATAGGGGCATGAAACAGTTTTCTTAGAGCAGATCCTACTCATCGTAGAGGAGGATCTACTACAACACGTACATGTATAAATACACAATTCAGAAGAAAAATGTTAGGGTTTACTATATCGACCCTTCACGCCGCGTAGCATGACCTACACGTCGCGGAGGTGTTGAAACAGTTAAGAACCCTTACAATTTTTTATAGGCAATTTCTAAAATATTTAAAACCATTTAAAATTAAAAAAAAAAAAAAAAAGACAAGATCTGGACATGCAAACTCAATTAACATAAAAACTAGAAACCCCAAGTGCATTAGACTTAAACAGTCGGCTCTGATACCACTATTGGGTTATGAGGGTTCTTAGAATACAATAAAGGTACGCACAACGGAATAAACAAAACATAATAATTAACCTCATAAGCCATTCATCGGATCTATGTTCAACCTATATATGCAACTTAAACTAAAGGAGAATAAGCAAGAATACATACTCGTTGTAATCATTGAAAGCTCATATATATTGATCGAATAACGAGTGCTAATTGTCCAACATATAGCTCCTCTTTCATAATTGTATCTAAGGAACAAATCAACAACTCCAAGACACTGGAATCATCGAACACCTTGAATGAGAAAAAGACAAACGAAGTCTATAGCGACATCGCATCTCACTGCTGTGATGTCAGCGTCGCAGCCTACTGATGTCCGCGTCGCGACCTACTGGGTTTAGTAGGATTTCGTGAATGGGAGGTGGCTACCGAATTTTAGGCTAAGGTTTTTCAAAAACTCTCTCTAAATTTTTGCCTAGAACCCCTCTATTTAGGGAGTGATTTAAACCCCTAAAAGATAAATATCATATCACAATATAATTATCCATATCTTTAATAATAATCTGATTATTAATTCCTTAATCTAGAAACTTCTAGATCACCAAATTTCATTTAATAAATTAAACTATTAAATAATTAACAAATTAGGTTTCTATAATTTTCTCGTGTTTACTACTTGCTTATATTTTTCGTTGTGTGTAACCAAAATTCTATTATTATTAATATTACCAACTGTTGTGAACTGTAGACACCATATCCAACATATATTTTCTTATGAGTTTGGTTCCATTTTACTTATCTTGCTCCTATGGTGGGGCCAACCATGTATAGAGTTGATGGGTGGAGGATTCTTGTTGTGCAGTTCATGAAAATTGTGGATTGCATTTTAATCATGAAGAACCAAATCTATAGCAAAACGTATTGAAGATGACGAAATTTAAAATTATGAAACAATGAGGACCCTATCTAAAATGACTAATCATATGGACCATTTTTGGGCTATTTTTGTAGTTTTATCAAATTTTTATTATTATTAATGGGTGGTATATGATGACTTTATTCATGAGGTTGTGCTTGGAAGTCTTGGTACTTTTTTTAAAAAATTTTATATTTAAAGCGCACACTGCACACAAATGTATTATTACTGCCGACTTTACATAGTAGATTTTCTTTGGGTGGGGGAGGGGGTGATTCAAATGAAAAGAGAATATGATGGGTGCAATGGAACAAAGTTTTAGCTTCTAAAGAGGAGGATGACTTAGGTGTTGGAAGTCTTTACGGTTTTATCCGTTCACATATCTTCAAATAAGTTTAAAATTTTTCTTAAGATACAAAGTCACTATGGGTTAAGATTGTGAAAGTTATTCATGGAATAGAAGGTGGTATTGATTTCAATTCAACTCATACAAATAACGGTGTTTGCAGTAATATAACTTCTTTTACTAAATCTCTTCGGGACAAATGTACATCTTTGACCTTATCTTAGGGA